>NC_138663.1:79812237-80297237 GCF_964273445.1 Streptopelia decaocto | reverse complement strand
ATGATTAAGGGAGTGGAGCATCTCTCTTGTGAGGAAAGGCTGAGGGAGCTGGGTCTCTTTAGCTTGGAGGAGACTGAGGGGTGACCTTATTAATGTTTACAAATATGTAAAGGGTGAGTGTCACGAGGATGGAGCCAAGCTCTTCTCGGTGACAACCAATGATAGGACAAAGGGCAATGGGTACAAACTGGAACACAGGAGGTTCCACTTAACTATGAGAAGAAACTTCTTCTCAGTGAGGGTGACAGAGCACTGGAACAGGCTGCCCAGGGAGGTTGTGGAGTCTCCTTCTCTGGAGACATTCAAAACCCGCCTGGACACATTCCTGTGTAACCTCATCTAGGTGTTCCTGCTCCGGCAGGGGGATTGGACTAGATGATCTTTCGAGGTCTCTTCCAATCCCTAACATTCTGTGATTCTGTGAATATTCATCTCCCCCAACAGCTCAACCTATTAGGTTAAAACTATGCAGAATGATATACCCATAATTAGATTTGCCCCTACTCTCACTTGCTCCCCACTCCCAAAAAAGTCCCAGACCACAGTTTCATTCATGTTACTTACAGTGAACAGTTCCTGGCTTACAGTGTCTCCTGTGTCATGTCACTGTGCCATCAGAGAGAGCTGTGTGGCGCAAGCCAAAACATGCCCACTTAGTTTGCTAGTACAGACATAGTGTTTGAGCCTTACCATAAGTCATCCTCAGTGAAGCTGCCAGCCTTTTCTTGTGCAAATCATAATGCTGAATTTAATTAGTGAAATATCTCTGTAGCTTATATTGAGAGAGTGATTGGATGGTCTATGTAGCTTGTGTATGATAACAAAGGAGATATGTTTACCGGCTCCCACCTGAAGCACTTGCTAAGGTTCCCCAACAGCACCACGAAACTCAATCTGGGCAGAGTTTCAGATGTCAGTAGGCCTCCAAACCAGTGGTTTTCAATACATCTTGCTTCTGTAAATGTTTAGGGTGTTATTCTGCAGTGGTACACAAGTGTCCACAAGAGTATTCCAAGATGTGCCTAGGTGTGAGAGTACAATCAACCCCCTGGACTTGTAAATTTTTTTAACTGTATGTTCAGGATTCATCATAGTTATACAATTTGAAGCACTAGTGATCATTTGCATGCATATAAAATGTTAGCTAAAACATCTTAGTGTGTACCAGATAGTGTTTCATTTTATTTATGTCATGGAATAATCGAAAATGTCAGTGATGTGATGTATGTAAGATCTGTAAGATCAGTACATCAGTAGCCAGGACATCTAGGGAAAAAACATCTTTTTTCTTTTAAGATCAGCATTTTTTTCAATTAATCAACCCAGGATGTGTGCATTTACCTCATTTTTACTAGTTCCTCTTCTCTGCTACAATATTTTTGTTTTTATCAGGAGAACTTTGATATACTTATGCCTTATCCATAGACAAATATATATATACAGCAGAGAGAAAGTGTGTATAAAAGTTGTTGATATTTAAGCACCTATGTCTAAAAAGGAGGAAAAAAACCTTATTCATTTTACCAATGGCATCACCTCTTTCAAAAGGAAAAATACATTTAACAGTTTTTGAAGTAGCCTGTGGTCATTGCTCATACAACTCCTGGAAGGAAATTCCTCCTGCAAGTTAAGGGGATTCTGTCAGCTGCTGATCTTGCTTTCACTTTTAAAGGTTGTAGACCAAGTCATGTGGGTTGCCCAATGCTTTTGTGTGCTTGAAGTGAATAACAACAAGGGTTTGTGTGCTGTTGGCTTTTTTTGTCTCTACAGTTTGATCCAAGATTTCACTGAGTAGAGAATGTGTAGGTCTATTAAACTGCTTCTAAAGAACTTAGTGACCTGTTTTCTACTGAGTTATACAAACTAGTTTTTGTGGGTTTTGAAAACAAGAGACTGAAAGGCATGTAGAAGACCATAAAATATTACAGGAAAAAAAAAAACAAGAGTCTTTTGTTGAATTGAATTGTGGCTTGTTGATTTTAAGCCATGAACTGTTTGTATTCATGTTAATTTTGAGGAATAACCATGCTTTTTCTTTACATTGTGGAAGTTTAGAACTCAAAATTATTGAACAAAATTCAGTAAGATACTAGTAAGACTGTAAAACTAAAAACTAAAAAATATAAGTATACAAAAGATAGATATTTACCCAAATGTTTGGATTAGTGTTGTGAGAAGCTGACAGCCTCCATGAACTGCATCAAGAATACAAGTTCTATAGCTAGCATATTCCAACCTCCAAATGTCTTTCATGTCAATATGAGAGATACCATCAGGCACTTTGAAAGCACCAACCTATTTATAAAGATACCATCAAAAAACCTGCCTGATGCAGCTGACTTATGAATCAATTATCTGGACTTCACCAAAGATATATCTGTTCTGAATTTTAGAGCCATATGTTTAGAGCAACACCGTACACAGATAGTCTATTCAGGATCCCAACAGGGTTCTTATCTTCATGTATAGGCCTGTCAAAAAGAGAGAGAAAAATGTCCTAACTGTAGGACCTGTTTCCCAGAAGTAGTTTGTTAAGGGAGGAAAAAATGTTTGTGGATATCAAATTATATATAACTGGATGTAGAAAGAAAAGATTAATCAGCAGCAACATGTACGGTATTGGTGCTGACAGCAGACAATAAATTTAATTTATTTGAAAACTATTGAAGATGGTCAGTCAGATTTATTAAAAAAAAAAAATGTCCTAATTGTTTGTGGGAAAGCATAAACAATCCTACTTGCACACTGAAGCAAAAAATTCTGCAGATATTTCTGTGGACATTAAGGCCCAATTAAGAATTTCACAAAGGCAATCATTTAAATTATTATGTCTTGGCTCTTTTCAGTTCAGGCAGCTTCATTTCTTTGGTCCCAAATCCTCTTTCTGTTTCTAGACACATTTGGAAATTCAATGTGTTTATATCAGTGTGCTTGTGCTCTGTTAGAGATTTGCTATGGTTTTGATAAAGCCATATTGAAAAGGTAGATTAGATAAAGGACATTTGTGAAACTCTTCATGTGCAGGACCTTATGCCAGTCATTACTTCTTGTGTTGCCCCTTTCGTCAGGATACTCCAAGCTGTGGTCGTGCAAACAGCCAAGCGCCATGTCCTGGGCTGCCTGCAAAATAGAAGTCGGGAGCACAAAGTGGCACAGGTTGCTGAAGCAACTTATCCAAGGTCACTCTCTCTCTCTGTTTCAGTTTAATTTGTTTACTTCTCTGAGGAGATTACCATGTTGAGCTGTTGGACTGAGCATTAACATTTTCTGGGTTCTCACGGGAAGTCTAAGTTGTAACACACCAGCAACTAGAAGTGACAAAGCTGGCACATCGTACCAGCCCACAGGAGCCTGCTCATCTCCTTTCCTGTAAGAGTCAAATCTGTGTCTAATCAGTCAGTAAAATATCCTGCCACATTTAATGACGTGACTGGTGTTCTTCACTGATGAACAGAATAACTCAGAAGAAAATAGTGGGAATGTGTGGATAGTTGGCAAGTGAACTTATAAAAACATGACAACTTTTAGATTGGAATTTCATATATGACACTGAGCTATATTTTTCTAAAGTTACTGGAGATAATTATTATGCAGTTTGAGACAGATTTTCAGAGAACAAGTGTTTGGTACTTTGGCAAATCAAGTCTCCTGAAAGGTGTAGCAAACTGTATATCAGTCTTCATCCCCTACTTCCACTCCCCCTCTGCCAAAAAAGCACACACATGGAAGTTGTATCAGCAGCTTTCTGAAGATCTGAGTTACAAGCTGGGTATAACTGGCGACTTTTTTTGTCTTTTTATGATTGGTAACCGTATTTGGGATGGAAGAAGAAAAACTACCTGAAAAAAAAAAAAACAACCCTATAAATCTATTTTGCTAATATAACAGATTGCTACAGATTATAAAATGGACATGGACTTTTAAATATGAACATACTCATAATTTGAGGCAATAGACATTTGGGTATGGATGGAAAATGCAGCTTGGGAGAACTCGTGCTTTCTCATTAGCTAAGCGATCCTGGAAGATGTATTCATTCAATACTGGTGATAAAACTGTTTCAAATCCCACAAATCTATCTAAAGAACAAGATGCCACATGATCCTATCCATATAATCTAGCCACAGTTTCTGTTTCAGCTACATATAACTTTCTACAGGCAGGAACTTTAAAGATAATCTCTCGCTAAAGAAAGGATGGAGATGATCCACCACAAAACCTATGGAAATTGTGACTGTAAGTAAACTCTCAAAAGAGATCAGAAATGGTCCCTGGGTCATGTCTTGGGCCTTTCTATGTTGGGTTAATTGTAAAATTGATTAATACCTTGGGATTTATAAATGGTATACATGTTACGTGAGACAGGTTGGGTCCCATCTTTCTGCAAGGCGCTTGTTCCCCTAGCTCCAACCAAAGTCAGCAGGAAGCTGCAAGGGCTTTAGAGCACTTCTGAATTCTGACCATTTAAGCATTAATGGATTTGAGGAATTAAATAGCATCAAGTATAGCAAATATTGACCTCTCCTCAGAAAATATTTACCATTTCATTTATTGTTGCATGTCCCCTGCACTAGGATGATATGTTGACATTAGCAGCTATGATTTGCTAGGTGCACTAATGTTCTAAATTGACAAACTCAGCTATTTACTTAAAGGCCCCTTGGATTGATTTCTAGAGGCTTTTCTCATTGTAAATGCATCTGTTCCATGTTAAAATGTCACTTTGGTTTTGGGTATTTCTGGCTTTATAGCATAATTTTGAGCCTCATTTATTTTATATTAACAACTTGCCTATTTTGTGAGTAATAGTATGGCAAGTGTTTGTATACCATGTAGCGTGTTTTAAGCTGAAGATTTCAAAGTCTTGTTTAAAGAAACATTTGAAATAGCACACAAATTTTGCAAACTGGGAAACTGAGGCATACAGCTGTAAAGTGTTCACTGTAATATGTTTTCATAGCACCTAATCCTCCTTTTCACAAAAGACTTAAGGCCTTAGTCACTTGGAAAGTGGGATGTTGGGTTTCCATGTAGTCAGGAGTTCTGAAATACTTATTTTCTATTATATATAGGATCTGTGTTTCCCGATTTCCAGAACCTGGATCTACAGTCTAACAACTAGTGTATATTTCCCACATCTCTTTCTCTGCTCACTGCTGGAGCTCATAAGTATTTCTTCTGTAGAACAATCAGAAAGCAGAAAAAAATCTTCCTGTTGTAGTACTTTGTTCTGCAAAGGCTGCTGTGTGTTTGAAATTAGGATAAGCACTGGGTCCATCAGTTGACATTCTACTGTTGTACTTTAGCTCACCTTTACCTACCCATCTGTGACACTCAGTAGAAGCTGGAAGAAAGAATTAGGAAAAAGGCTCAGCTGACAGAACTCGATCAGGCTAGTGACACATTCTCTTGCTGTGATTTGAAATTAAATGTAGCACAAATGCTAGATCTATCCTGCCTTCTCCATCTGTCCAACTTTAAAAGCCTGTCACTTAAGCTCACACTATAGAACACAGGAAGTGGTCAAGGTGTCATTAAAATAATTATTTATGCTTTGCTTCATAAAGATTGATTAATAAAGAAAAATGTACAAGTCAAGGCTTAAAACATGTATTTACAATGAGGAAAATATCTACATTTCTTATCTCTTTCTGTCCCAAAGCCCTGAACAGAAAAAGGATTCTTCCCGTAAACCTCTCTCCAACTGCCTAGAAAACACCTGTTTTCTTCTTTAAAGAAAAGCTTTAACAAGAGTCTTGAAGAGATTCACAGAAACAGAATCAAGCACAAGTTGGTACACAGTGTAATTATGGAGAGCACATGTTTTAATGGTGATAGTCTATTAAGTTTTATAATCTGAAATCAGTGACATTTGCAATAATTATTATTAATAGCCCAGTTTCTTACTAGTCATATTTAAATGGAGCTTTATGGCTTAACTAACTAAAGTAATCAGCTTTCAATGGTGTATTATATTAGCCTAAATCATAGAACAGTTGGGTTTTAAGACGTGCATTCAGTAGCTCTCTAACTACTTATTATGTTGTAAATAAGGTAAAAGTTTCTCTCAACACTATTTACCCCAAATTACTCAGAGGTCACTAATGGAAAGCCCCACTGAAACCCAGATACAGTTTTCCATAAAGTAGAAGGAAAGACTGTGGCTGTTTGTGCCCCTTCACTGAACCTGAGATTATGCAAGATGATGCGCAGCACCTTGATGCCAGTCAAGAGATTTTCAGTGATTCCAGCATCTTGGGATCAAATCTCTCACCACCTAAATCTTGCATAACATGTCCCTAGATGTTGTGCCACCAGAAAGGTGTGTATTGTGCTTATTCTTAATTTCTTCAGTGCTGACACCTTTGCTGAGAAGACTGCTGCTAGTCATCTGAGAGAAGATAAATGAGATTTAAAGAAACAAGAATAATTGAGGTGAACAGAGACTTATGAAAAATTAGTACGGCAAAGGACAATTTGGAAGACTTCTTACAGAAACAAGTGGTGGGTGGAAGTGCATATCTGTGTCCTAGTCACACCTGCTGAGGACTTGAGAACTTCGTGTAGTTTTAAATTGTCTGAGGATCATACAAAAGCTCTTTTGATGCAGCAAGGGCTGATATACTTTAAGGAGCCACTGGGAACAGTTTTTCTGAGTACAAAGGTGACACTTGAAGAGCCTTTTTTTTTTTTTTTTTAACCTGTAATTATGCTTTTATCAAAGGCTTTCCTTAGAAACTGTTTCATTTCTTAATACCCATACAGACAGCATTAGCTGGTCTCTTTCAAATAGTTTAACTGTTAAATTCAAAGTAAAAAGTCTTCTATTATTCGGATGTTTTTGTTGTTGATGTTGGGTGTTTTTTTTAAGGACATACAACATTCAGAACACTTTTTCTAAAGCAGTTTCTAGATTTGATGTAAGCAGAAAATATCCATTCACAGATACAGATCAGAATCTTTTGTAACAGTAAGTGAAATAATTCTTAAGAGGTAAGAAACTAATTGACTCTTCAAAGCCATTTTTCCCAAAGGAGGTAACATCCACAGGATGCATTAAAACAGCTTATTTTTTTCTTCACCTTTACTAACCTGGCATCTCTTTCTTTTTAACTTGCACCTTTTGCACCTATTTTAAGTGAATTAGAGATGAGCAATTCACAGTAGTGCATTTACCATCAGGCAATTACCGCTTGTTTTGTCAGCATGTTCTGCAGATCCATCTAAAGAATGTCACTGCAAAAATCAATTGGTGTGCAAGATGGTCAGTATTTACTTACAACAGATAGTTAACACTATAATAAATATAGAGTGTAAAGGAAGTACTCAAAATATGTTTTTGTTGGTCTGTATTTTGGTCTGTTAAATAGTGCTTTGTGTTATGGGTAGTTGGTGAATGTCAAGATTCACATTCATTTTCGATATTGCATGCTACAGTGCCTGTTAGCAGCTGTGTACATGGTACATCTGTCAATTTTGTGCCTTGACCTCCAGGTCTGCTACAAAAAATATGCTGTATACCAAATGTAAGCAAAGTGTGACAAGACTGTATTTGGAAGACAAATGTCATAGCTGAAGTAAAGGCAGAGTTATCCTATCACAATAGTTTTTGAATATTATGTAATAATCTATATTCTAGCTATTGTTATTTTCATACTTGTTAAAACATACTCATTTAGACCATTTTCATTTGGTGGTCTTAGCTTTCACTAACAGTACACTGAAATTCTTTATAAATATCCTTGTAACAGGATATTGCAAGGACAAGGAAAAATTTGTATCTGTCATATGACCAGACACGTCTCCATGACTATTAAAGACTTGCCAGTGATTGTCAGAACTGCCCAACCAGGTGGTCCACAGAAAGTATTCTTCTAGCTCAATGGCTTTCTTTTAGACAAGCAGAAATTTCCCACTAGCTTGGAGCTTAGAAGCTGTGCTATCTCTACTGCAGCTCTGAGAGATGAGCAAAGGAACGATGTATGTGACAGAATCATATGGCTGGACAGGATAGCTGGAAGTTGTATAGTCCAGTCAAAGCTAACTTTAGAGTTAAATCAAGTTGCTCAGAACATTTTACAGTTAAGTTTTGGACATCTCCAAGAACAGACGTTCCACAACCTTTCTGGGAAACTTGTTTGAAAACTTAACCACTCTCACTCATTGTTAATTTATTTCCCTATATCCAGTTGGAATTTCCCTAACTGCCCCTTGTATTTGTTGAACCATGTCCTTTTGCTGTGCGTCTCTGAGAAGAGGCTAGTTCTGTCTTCTCTATAGCCTCATAGTGGGTAACTGAAACGAGCAATAGAATCCCACCTTAACCTTCTCTTCTTCACGCTAAATTAAACCCACTTTGTCTCAGCCTCTGCTCACACAACATGTGCTCTAGCCCTTTAACCATCTTCATGGCCCTGTGTTGAACTAACTCCAGCCTGTTTCTCTTGCACTGGGGGACTAGAAACTGCAAAGTCTTGCAGAAGCAGCCACACAAGTGCCAAATAGAGGGCAATCTGCTCTCTCCTTATTCTGCTGACTATGTTCTTACTAAAGCACTCCAGGATGCAGTTTGCCTTCATGGCGACAAGAGGACACGGCTGACTTCTGTCCAACTTGTTCACTAGGACCATCAACTCCTTTTTTGCAGAGGTGCCCTCTCACCTGCTCAGTCCCAGCCCATGATGTTGTGTGGAGCTGTTGCATCCTAGATATATGACTTCTCATTTGTTTTGCTGAACTTCATGAGGCTCCTGTTAGCCTGGTCCTCCAGGTTGTCTCCGTCTCTTTCCAGGGGGTGTCTCTGAGTGGGGCAGCCTTGTGGTGTCTCAACTATCGCCCCCGACTCAGTGTCATTCACACACCTGCTGAGGGTGGGCTTTTTCCTGACACAGGGACTGTCAATGAAGGTGCTACATAGTGTCAGTCCCTGCCTCAGCCTGTGGCAAATGCCTGTAGAAACCAGCCCCAGTTAGTCTTGGAACCGCAAAGTGCTATCCTTTGAGCTTGAACATCCAGCCAATTTTCTCCTGTTTAGTCCATCTCTCCAATTTACCTTGAGAAATTCAAGGTAAATTGCATCCCCCTGCACTGCTCGCATGCAGATAGATACTTATTTCATCATAAAAAGTGATCAGGTTGGTCAGGAGCATTTTTTTTTTCCCTTGGTAAATAGGTACTGGCTGTTCCTAGTCACGTTCTTATCAATTATGTGTCTAGAAATGGATTCTAGGGGACTTGCTACATAATCTTCATAAGGACTGATGTGAGGGTGGCCACCTCAGCCATGTCTCCACCTCTCTGGAACTGCTCTTACTTGAGGACAGCTGGAGGTTGGAGGAAGGTGGGGTGGGATCTTAAAAGCAAATCTCAGAACTGCAGAGGCTTGATCATAGTGCAGGAAATATGAAAGCAGGTGCAGTTAGCTAAGCTAGATTCAAGTGTGAAGTTTCCTCATCAGTGAAGGAAATAGTCAAAATGTACCATACATATAAAGTCAACTTTAGATAGTCATTTCAAATTGAAAAAGAAATATCCTCCAGGTTTACAGATCATCTGATCTCTTCGAACACGTCTTTTCACGTACCTAGGGTGAAAATGGAAAAATCTTGGACATTAAGAATTGCAGGGTCAAATCCCAATTTGGCTTTCATGACTTACAGAAGTATCTGTGTAAAATGGAGTTCATATTGCTACAGTGAAATGAGGGAAAGCTGAAGATTTTAATATTGGTTAGAAAAATTGCCATCAACAACTGGTTATTTCAGTATAACATTTTTTTTCATTGCTAAAATTATTATTGATTTCTGCTGCATTTTTTTCTTCCCTTTGGAAAGTACAAAGCCTTTAAATAATTTGAGTTTTCCCTTATTCCTCAGAATTGCGGCATATGACTGATAACTGCCTTTAGAACTCCTAATAGCTAAATTACAATTATTATGCAAAGACCTACAATAGACAGTTATATGGATTGTTAAATGACTTTGCCTTTTTTGCAAACCATAATCATTTTCCTTTATTAGCTGAAGGATTTCATAATTTAAGGAAGATGAGAACCTATAAGTCACACTTTCAAATAAGGAATGTGGATATTGCAAACATTAAATTCTCCCATAAAAATGTTAAGGCATCATTAAACTAGGATCAGATTAATACAATTCAGTCAACTCTAGATAGATATCTCCTGTAATAGGCTGAAACAATACCCAGTGATATAGGATGTATAAGATTTTACTACAACCAATTTATAAACCTATAAAACATACAGGTATCACTCAAAGCCATCATTAATTCTCTGTGCCTTGTATTAAATCAAGAGAGTTTCGTAAGGAAAAATATTCCCCTCCCTTACTGTATCTCCTTTTCTATTGTTAGCTGCTATCATAGCATCTTACTTCTACCGTAAGTCAGATGAGAGATTCCTTCTGGTAGAGGTTGACCTGAGAATCTGTGCTTGATTTATCCATCTGTTTAGGTGTCTGAAAGATTTTTAAATGAATTTTCAGGGCATAATTTAGTTCTCACTTGTACCACTGTAAATATGGAGTCATTCTGGGTTTGTTCCAGAATAACAGCGAGCAGGATTTGACCCCAAGTTTAGTCAAATTAAAAACAGAGGCTTGCATCTCCTCTGCTCAGCTGGGCAAAGGAAAAGAGATAGCTATGGAAAAAGAGGCTTTAGACTAAAGCCTCTGTGTATATTCCTTGCAAAGGTACAAGGTAGCTCTGTGGATCTGGTGAAATGGCAGTTTTAGAAAAGCAGGGCAGAACCAGTAAGACAAGTGCTTTATTTATCAGCACACCTTCCCAGTCCTTTGAATAGATACCTGCTGTAAAGAGTAAAGCTGAGGTTGAGCTGGACTACTTCTAATTCCTAACCTGCTCATTCAGACCTAGCTTAGATCAGATTTCACATGGGTCTCAACAGGGCCCATGTGGAATATGTCTGTGATACTTGGACAGTGATTTTGACCCAAAGATTCTCCCAATAAGCAATAAGTGACTAAATAGATCTAGTGCAAAACCAATTCTTTCCCTTGGAATAATAGGGAGAGAAAATACTGGTTAAGAGCAGGGGAGAGGGTTGCTGGATGTGGTGTCCTCTTATGAATAATCTTGAGAACTTCTCTTAGACCAGGATGTCTCTTTCCCATTCTGTATGTAGGCGTACATACTTTCTGGCCAGAATGGAAATGCAAGAGTTCTGCTCTGTGTTATCTGTTCATCCCTTAACTTATGCCTGAGAAGTGCTAAATATACATATATAAAGTGTTGTATATATTGCCCTATTTCGACCTCCATTTGGGTATACCTGTATGTGAATATGTTGGTGCAGATTTACAAAAAAAGAGAGCAGGTTTATCAAATGTGTGTTTGTGTGTGCATAAGGGAAGAGAAGAGAGAGGGAAATGTTTCTCCTACGCCCCTTGCTTCCCCAGACATATATCAGTGCATTACGTTAAAAACAGATCAGAGCATGATAATAAGCTGTACTACACTGATTCTATGTATTAGTAATCAGAGTATACACACCCTCTGCTGCTGAATTCATCACAGTAAGATCCAGAGGTTGAAGCTGGACTAAGATGGAAACAACAGAAATGAGAAAGAGTAACTGGTTAAGCTGAGCACAGCTGGTGTGGCTCTACGAGAGTTACATCAGCAATACAGAGAAAATTTCTTTGGAGGCACTGTTTAATGGCTAGATGGGAAAAAAAAATAATTTAACTACTTCTGTGAAGCCAGACTGAACCATTCAGGACAGACAACCCGGTATATACTGGTGCTTGCTTTCTTTTTTTTTTTTTTTAATATAGGCTAAATTGGGTGCGCTCTGGACACTTAGAGAGAGGAACACCCACCTGGACAATAGTGTTTGTTTGTAAATCTGTATTAATGATAAAAAACGCAATGCAAGCAAACAGGAGATTTCAAACATTGTAAAAGATTAGTATAGATTAGTTCCTTTGTAAAGCTTTTCCATTTGTGTCTAAGATAAGTTATGTGATTTAGCTCCGTATTTGCAGTATTCCCTAAGGTCTGTATAGGACAGATCCCAGACTACCTCAATCATTTATTGAATCATCTAATGCAATTGAATTCTGAGTGACAGACAAAATTATATGTAGTTAGTAAAAACTGTTGTTTTATTTAATCATATAATTGTGCATCCATTTAGATCAACCCAGCAATCACAAGAACCCTTATATACAAGTAGCTTTACCTATGTGACTCATTAATAAGTAGGAAAGCTCACTCAGAGGGCATTCTCATGCAGAGAATTTGAAGAATGAGGCCTAGCTATATGCCAGCAAGACACGTTTCTAACAGTTCCTTATTGTAGATGAGGATTGTTTACATTATTTTTTTTTCATGCAGCCATCTTGTTGCAAAGTGAAAGATAATACCCTGGTGATATCTCACATAGAAGAAACTATGAAGCAGTTTCTGTTATATTTTACCCATTGAACTGTATAAGGGGGAAAAGAAAGCATAAAATAATAATTCAGCCTAGATTCCAGTCTAGATGCCCATTGAACCTTTCGTGAACTGCCCTGTCAGTACATTGTCCCAATAACAACTTCTGAACCTGTAGGTAAATATCAGCCAAATTTGAATGAAGAAGTTTCAAAATGCATTGTCTTCTCCTAAGATTAATGAAAAGAAATCACAGAATAAGGCACAGAGGCTCAGGCTAGTGCTCTCAGTGAGGGAAAGGCATTTACAAGTCAGCGCCTGTGTATAGACCATTGCAGCAGCCATCTGGTCTGTCAGCAGCATGCATACACCTTGACATCTCATATCATTGTTTAGATATTGTAGTGCTGTAATAGTTGGAGATGTGATAAGAAACTGATGTGACTGTGGCCTCACATTGGCAGTCTAAAGGAAACAGCTCACCCAACAACTTTGTTGTTTAGTTAACCTTTCTGTTTAATGAAATAAGTTAACGTTACAGCCATTTGGTGCCAAATCCTCCAATTATGAAGAAGATGACATTCAACGCCAAATCAAGGCATAAGTGATGCAGAGATTTTATGCTGTCCATTTGCAAGTAATGAGCTTGGTTCATTCCATATGGCCGGTAAATGCCATTAGAATAAGTCACAAAATGAGCTAGTATCTTTGCTCACGCACAAACTGTTAAAGTATATTTTCCAAGTCAGAAAACAACCGATTAGTTGAATCACTATCTTGGGAGTCAGAAGACCTGATTTAACTCTCTTCTCCACCTTAGTCTTTTGGACTTACCACAAGCAAGCATTTAAAATATATCTATGCTGCAGACAGCTGTGAAGCATCAAGATCTGCTAGTTGGCTTTTAATGAGCTAGCTTAGATGCAATCTGTAGCAGTACTCAGTTAACTTATCCTTGGCTTCATTTCCAGTTCATCCATTAATTTAATGTGTGACATCTGGATTTCAGGGTGTTTCATGAAGTTCAGCAAGGATCAAATATAATCCAGCACACTGATCAATCACACAAAATAAATTTAGCATTAAATGACCCAATGGTCAGCTCAAGTTAGATGTTAATTGTCTGACCATAGGGACTCAATTGACTTTGTAAAGTAGGACAGATGGGCTCTGTAAGGCTGAAGATGAAGGGCAAAATAGCTAGCAAAGAGCCCTGAGAGGCCACATTTGGAACATGATTCATCTCACCTAACTTTAGAGTTCCCCAGCCCTAATTACCTTTGAAGTTGGTGGAGAGTTTAATGCATTTTGGAGAGTGATTCATCTACATTATTTGAGGCATCACCTTGGTGAGGTAAACTGTTTGGCAGAAAGACATCTAGCTGAGCTGGGAATCTAGAAGCAGACATCTGTATTGGGCCAGGTGAATCCAACCTTGCAGTCTCTCCAGTAAGTGACCTTGTTCATTTAAAGACTGGAAATAGTGTATCTGTACTACATCTTACAGATAAGAGAAGAAACACTCTTGCCTAACTCTGCCTCAGCTCCCTGCCATGCCTCCCTGTCATGTTCTGGGGATGAATACCTCAGGAAGCTGGAGAAAGACAAGGTGGAGATCAGACCTTTTATCAGACCAATAGGTGTAGCTGGGAAAATGACAGAAGCTTTCAATCCCTTCTTAAGGATATTAATATGCATGAGTGGTATGTTAACAGGAAGCCTTCCAGCATCTTAGATGAGATAGCTGAACTTTACTTCAGTGAAACAGCTGAGCTCAGAAGTCAGTCGTGAGAAAAACCTTATCAACATTTGCAGTTTTATTAGTAAGGATACCATCAAATGAAACCTATGAAATGTCATATTGTTAGGCTCAGCATAATCGATAGCAGAATTTTATAGCATTGGAAAGAAGGAGGGGTTTTAGCTGTACTTCGTGATCAGCGTGCCTGGTTTTATTAGCACTGATGTTTCAGCGTAAGAAGCTTGAAGGCTTAACGGAGGATGAAATATGAGCAAAGAGCCACGAGAGGGAGCTGTTGGAAGCTGTAAAGCTGTCAGGTTTCTCCTCATTTAGCAGATTGTTACGTTTAAAAGGCAGTCAGCAAAAGATGCTTAATTTTTCAGAAGCTCACAGCATCTTGAAAGTAGAAGTTTCTTCTGGGGGCGAACTCACCTGAAAAGTTAGAAATCGCTAACCAACCAACCAAACAAAATCTGTGTGAAGCCAATTTAAAAAGTTCTATTAAAAATGAAATCTTTACTAGACGCCTATACTTTTAAGGTCAAATGTTTTAATTTCTGCTTCCTTTGTATTTATTTCAAATAGTAAAATACAGTATGTAATATAGATACAATGCCATTTTGCTGCTGAATATGAACATTGGAGTGTACAAGAGGACAGACATGCTTAGATCATTTGGCTCAAGCCCCATGACAACAGCTCGGTTCTCCACTTGTCTCACTTGTAGAACATATTTCTCTGTACTGTTAGAGGCCTCCACTGGAAAAAAAGAAAACTCTGGATGTTTTACAGAGTTCAGCAGGAATTAAACACGTATTTGAACTCCCAGCCAGTCTTAAAAAATTAATGTAGCAGTAAATGGCTCAAGTCTTGTCAAATATATAGGGCTAAACATGGCTATTATTATACAACCAGAGGGACTCGATTTACTTTGTAAAGCAGTTAAGGGAAGACAGAAACTTACAGTCTGTTTCTGGAAAAGAGTAATGTCTGTTTAAAAATAACTTCCTACCCAGAATAGCCTGTGTGTCTCACATAATATCAGTTGTGGGGAAACAAACAAACAAAACCAACACCAAAACACTTAGGCATTTACAGAACTGCTTCTTTACAGAAAAATCAAACCCAAGTTTTGAAACAACAGAAGTTGACAGTTAGGAGTCCATATTTGCATTTAGGCATGTAAACACAGGATTTGCTTTTCAAACAGGCTGAACAGCACATCAAAATTCACTTTCCCCTTGTTTTTATTCCTCATGGGCAGATTAAGGCTATGAAGAGGCCTGTGTTCCTGTGGACAAGTTTACGGAGGTAGACAGTTTGTTTTTTTAATGCAGAGTAGAGTTTAATATTACTTTTTTTTTTTTTTTTAATGTATATCTTGCTTCAGAGTGGATAGGCAAGGTTTCCTTTCAAGAATATTAATCAGAGCTGGAGTTTGTTCCTCTATCCATAAGCAAAATAGATCTGTATGAAAACTTCATTAACCTAAAGCACCTGCTCCAACAGGCATCCTGATAGAAAATTAGTATATTCTTGGATACTTACTGCACTTCAGTTTTGCTTTGAGTGGTATTTATAATACTCTCTTCTTTAAAGTGTACTCTCTGAAAATACCATTGAGTGATCTGGATCCAACTGTCAGTGAGAGCATCATACCTGTTCAGGCTGATAGCCTCAGCATCCATCCCTCTCTCTGCCTCCTAGATGGACGGAATGCTGGTTCAGACATCTCCAAATACCTGCTAGTGCACCGTCTTCAAAGCAGTGCAGTCAGATAGAAGGGAGAGCAACAAGACTCTCCTCGCATGACTCACAAGGTCTTCAGACTTTCATGTTCACCCTTCACTTCAGAAATCAGCTTCTAGCAATGGACTAAAAAACTACGGTAGCTATTTTGTCTTCTGAGTATAGCACTACATCAAAACTACTGATCCATCGTTTTTATTGCTATGTTGATTTAAATATATTAGAAAGCAACAACATGTTTTTTTTGGTTTACTCAATACCGCACTTAATTATTGCTACTTCCAGGAGTTATCATGCCTTTCCTGTGACGTTTTCCCCTCTGCCTTGTTGTGAATGTGACCACGGAGGGATTTACAAAAAAGTTTAATACGGACAGATATGACAGCAGGAAAAGGAGCTGAGGCTGTGTTTATCTTTGTTTACTTCAAAACTATAGTGAGAAAGAGCTTTGAAAAACACCTGAAAGCACTCTGAAAGACAGCACTTGGGAGCCAGGGGCTATTACCTTTATACTTCAGTAGAATATCTTTGCTTTTATGTCACTGTTTCTAAAGAAAAAAAAAAAAAATTAAAAAAAAAAAAAAAGGAAGACAGGGAGAAAGAACATCAATTCTGAATGCCTTTCTCAGGCAAAATTTTACTGAAACTAGAAAGTTGATATAAACAAGGAGTTCCAGACATGACAGCAAGAAACTTTTAACACTTGTATGGCAATTTCACAATCTTTTGGTGAGAAAGGATGCTGAAGCAGTCTGTGGCAAAACAAATAGCTTCATTTCCACTCTCTTCAATGAGTTCGATATGCTCTAGGTGTTGTCACAGTCAAGGGTGAGCATCAAACACTAGTTGCATCATTTACTTTGTTATGCAAGCAGGGTTCTTGCTTTCCTTTCCAAATGTGGCTGAGCCAGTAACATACTACCTTCACTGTTAAAACTACAGTCTTTTAATTATCCTAATTTTCTTTAAAAGGCCCTCAAAAATAATAAAAAAACCCCACACACAACTAAAATGAAAAAACAGAGCACAAAACCCAAACCAAAAAACCCACAACTGATAAAATATGCAAAGAAAGGGAGATAGGTCATTGGCTTTAAACTGAATTCCTCCACAAATTCTGCACTCCAGTTCATCTGCACTTAGCAGCAATAAGAGACAAATGAAACCAGATCCTAAGAACATCAAATGATGTCTACATTGGATGCTTGAGTATGCTTAAGTCTAATCGAATCCTACAGCTGTTTCAGCTGATTTTCATGAGTGCAACCTAGCACACATGGGCCAGAAGACAGCTACTGTATTAAAACACCCCATTTAGACAGAAAAGGAAAACTATGGGTTATACTTACTAATATGATCAAAGCAAAACTATTTACCTTCCCTGTGGATATCTTGATGAATTTTTAAAGGATTTTTTTTTTTTTTAAAGTACTGTTCACTGTACAAAGGTACTCTAAGACTTCTTAATTGTGTACAGGAAACACAGCTAGAGGCTCTCTTCTGTGCAAGTGTCTGATTCCCAGATTTACTTTTTCTAATTTGGATTCCAGATCTGTGTGATGCTTCACTTTTCCAGTAGTCCAACAAAAAAGTCTGTAGCTTTATACCATAGTGAACAGAAAAGCATTGACACATCCATCTTATATCCAGTTTATTTATACCATAGCAGTAAATACAGATAAGAGTTTTCAAATCTGGCAGTGCTGGAGCTGGCGAGATACAGCTGGCTGACAGATCGACAGTACATTAGTAGTTCTGGAATTCCGTGTGTGCTGGAAAGCTGAAGGGTGTCCATGAGCAGCCTTCAAGTTCAGCCTCATAGATATGGACAATACAGTTAAATACGCTACTCCCAATATGGCAGAGAAGCATCTGCATAGAAATAAAGCAACACTGTGCCTGTCAACACTGATAACTATATACCAACATTTGTAGTCCTAAAACAAGTGAAATATACAGTATCTTTTCCTTTAAAAATGATCTTCAGTTATCACTTTTTAAAATGTGCTTTAGTTTTATTTTACAACAGTAATGCTAAGATTATATAAGTTTTTAATGCTATCTTATGGGGTGGACATTTGAAAATCAGTATTCTGCTGTGACTGATAAAGCAATCTTACTAGTTTCAATGCAGGTAAAATTTCAGAGCAGGTAAAATTTCAGAGGTAGGCTTTATCTCAGAAACTTAGAAAGACTGAATCCCAGCTGACCTCTGGAATGGGTAGGAGGCAGTAATTCATCTTCAGATCTGTTCTCTTTCCTTTCATAATTTCTGTATGAGCACAGTACTTTCAAACACACTGGGCTAAGCCCTTATTTAGTTAAGTCTACAGTAAGAGCGCTGAATGTCAATTGACAACATATTTAGACCTGTCTGATGTTTAATATCCACATCTGAAAAGTGTAGCTAACATATTCCTTAGTGCTCTCTCCAGTGGCATTTCAATACCATAGCGATGACTAGTTGTAAAGACATCGGTCCTTAGGAAAAACACTCTGCAAGTTAAGAGCACACGTTTTACCAGCAGGCTGACCTTTAAATCCAGGCAGACATCCCAAAGAATTTGTGCTCTTTACCAGCCCATGTGCTTCTCAACCTTCCACTCCCATCTAAAATTGAAAAGGCACATCTACCTTACAGGTAAGGAAACTTTGGTACAGCTCATGAAAACTGCTTCGTGAAAGGGATCAGGCCAAGATGTTACCTGGACCTTACACTGGCCCTAGCTGTAAAATTATTTCACTGAACAATGACCTTGCCAAAACAGTCCAATGCTCACTGACTAACATTTCACTAACATTTCAGTTCCCACTCTCTTCAACCCTCTCTACTTTCTTTCATCAGTCTTAAAAAAAAAAAAGATACACTGAAACAGGAGACAATACTGCTTTGTTTATCTGTTTCCCTACTTCTGGTGCCTCTGCATTTGCAGCTTTGCAGGTAAACACCTTTTGTCGATTTGGTGTCTGGGCATTTAATTCATATGAATTTTAGCAGGTGTTAAGGCCCTTTATGCACATGAAGATCTCAGCCATCATTCCTTAAGTTAAATACAAATACATGATCACATACAGCAGCGGTATTTTGCTTTTCCTTAGTGCAAGTCTTCTTGCACAAAAAACAACTACTTAGAATTCTGAAGTAAGATTTTGATCAGCAAGGCTGAGTTCATTGGAAATAACTGTTTATACTTCAGTTGCACCTTGAAGCTCTATCCAAGATCATGTTGGTGTTGAATAAATACAGAGTAAAACTCTCCTCTGAAAAACTTAGGAGATAAAAGATGAGACAAGCACCTTAGAGTGTAAGTGACATAGCCCTAACACAGTAAATCTGTAGCAGAATTCAACATAGAAGATCAGGTCTTTTATGTCTAGACCCAGTCCACTCGACCATACTGTCTCTCATCTCTGGTTTCTACTGTCTTATTCCTCCAGACATTGACCTTTGGAGGAAACTGACTGAATCCCAAGATCTGCCTGCGCTCCATTATTTTAGCTTTTCTTATTTCAAGACTAACCATCTTTTACACAGATTTCCTTCTCTTTCCAAACACGTTGTTGATTAACTTGGCCATTGACTTTGATCCACTTGGTCGTCTCTTTTCCTTCACTTTGAAATTTGAGGTGATATTCCTCAGGACTTTTGTAAACATTGCCATAACTTCCTGACAATGTTCTGCTGCAGACAGTTCACAGAATTGGCACTTGTTATCCATTGCCAGCTTCTGTCCTTCATCCCAGCCAACTTCCCTCATGTGGCATAAATCCTGTTTATTACCAACCAAAAATAATGATGACTCGACCATTCTGAAATAAAAAAGGTTCAAATTAGAGAAAAGGCATGCTAAAACACTGTGCTGTATGCTGTGCTATGCACACTGTGTATTACAAGTACATATGTTCAGGATAATACGCATCACAACAAACCCAAAAGAAAAAACAACCCTGTAACATTGCCAGTTCTAGTTTTCCATTGGCTATAGTAAACGTCAAAGGATCTTCCAGATAAGCTATTCTCTGTCATTAAGTTTTCACTGTGGTTCCTCTACCCAATGAATTCACTTATTTTTCATTCACTGCAGCTTTCATACTCTGTACTGCTGAGTATGTTGACAACTCCTGGACTTCATGAAGAAGCAAGCGGATCATTATCTCCATTTGTAGGTAACAGAATAGAGTCAAAGAGATGCATCAGTGTCAGTGGCATAATTCAGAAGAAAACACAGGAATCCTAATTCCAAGCTTTTGCTAAAATTACTCCTTCCAGAGAAACCTTAATAAAGAAAGGATAGCAATAAAACAGACAAAAAAAAAAGTGTTTTTTTTTTACTCCACTTCTGATATAAGGAAAGGATTTCACTCTTCTTTATTTAGAAAGCACCTCAGCTGACTGAAGCAGGGATACACACCACTGCATGTACTTAGACTTACAATTCTGGTGGTTCTTTTTGAACATAAATAGTTTGTTTCTTACCATGTGGTCACTCATATGCACAAATACTGTTGGGGTCGCTGCTAAAGGCAGTTTAGGAGACATTCATGGTATTAGATTCATTTATTGTGGGAAATGCTTTCTTCAATCCCCACCATTGGTAATACAGTGGGAGAGTAAAAGCATAGACTCACTATGCCAGCTTTTTTCCCATTTACAGAAGAAGGTTTTATGGCAATTATTTAAACAGTAGTGCTGTAAGAAATAAGAACAAAAATCCCGATGTGCTTGGCTTTGGATACAGTGAAAATAGATTGCAATTTGATACACAGTTTACACTGAGCTACCTTATTGTTGCTATTGTGTTATGACACCAGGATGCTGCTGGATTTTTATTGCTACTAGGACGCCTACAGCTCACAGAAATGTTCTCAGCTTTTTCGTACGTTTGCAGAGGGAAAGAAAAATAATGCCACTTACTTTTTACAGGCTCCTATGTGAGACTCCCGGATTCTGTACAGCAATGCTTTCGCAAATGCAAATGATGCTCTGTCACTGATGTCATAAACAATGATAAATCCATCAGCCCAGTGGAGCTCGTCTGTGAGGGAGAGCTTCCCCCGCTGTGGCTGCAAGAAGTTCAAGTTCACACGCAATAAGAATGTTACTGTTGTCACTTGAAAGCATTTTCTTTGTCACTCTGAATGTGAGAATATTATATCTTTTACTGCAAAAGATGTTAATAGGTCTAGGTGCTGGCATTGAATTCAGGTGAGTCCTGCTCCAAAAGCATAATAAAGAACCATCACTACAGATGGCACTTTGGATCACTGACACATTAATTATGAAATATTTATGCATTGTTTAAGCAGTAAAATTGCATAACCTGTACAGCCACTGCTTATGCTGAATATTCTGTAGAGCTGCAGGAGAATGAAACATACAGTAGCCATCAGTACATTTGTTCTGTTTCTGGTTATAGCTCTGTTTTGCATGTTCCTAATACCCTGACTGTAGCAAGCTTAATTTTTAAAAAAATTCTTCGTTCCCACTCAGTTATTCTGTTACTTCTTTGCATAGTTCAAGTTGGAAACAGTTTTTACCCATAGGATAAATTTCCACAGGGCTAGAAAAAAAAATTCTCCTTTCAAGCTCCAGTTGACTTTAATAAAATCAGTGGCAAAAGCCACCCAAGTGATAATGGGGTTACATCAATCCTTGAGTACCTTCAACCCAAGAAAGTGTCACACTTTGATTTCTAGAAAGCAACAGCTGCAAACTGTCCCATTAAGCTAAAGAATGCAATTTCAAAACTATTTTAAATTAGCTTATCCTTGCAGATGATTTGGCAGCAGCTAGCAAGACCATGTGACCCAAAACAGGTAAAATATTAGAAGCTGTTTTGCATATTGTAATGTATAGCATGCAACAACATCCCACCCTGGTTGCCTTGATTAGCTCAGCATCAGGGCAGCACTGTAGCCTCGAACATTTGTACTGGGAAGGCTGTAACCCTGAGGGATGGTAACAGAATGTTGGCAGTGAAAGAAGATGCATGAGAAAGAAAAGATTGAACAGGTTTCCAGAACTATTTGAATACTTCAGTATCTTTAATACAACAGCTTTTTTGACATTGTAGTGACTGTGCAGCAGGTTTAGGGTGAGGAAAGGTGACTTGTGTGGGTCACAGCTGTTTCCCGGATGGATCACAGATTCATAGAACATCTCGAGTTGCAATGGACCAATAAAAATCATAGAGTCCAACTACCTGCTCCTCATAGGACTACCTAGAACTAAATCATATGACCAAGAGCATCATCTAAGAGCTCTCTGAACTCTGACAGATTGGTGCCAAGACCACTTCCCTGGGGAGTCTGTTCTAACGACCACCCACCCTCTCAGTGAAGAACCTTTTCCTAATGTCCAATCTGAACTTCCCTTGATGCAGCTTCATTCAATTTCCTTGTGTCCTATCACTGGTCACCAGAGAGATTAGCACATCCCCCTCTTTCTTGAGGAAGTTGTAGACTGTGATGAGGTCACCCCTCAGCCTTCTCCAAGCTGAACAGGCCAAGTGACTTCAGCCTCCCCTCATAAATCTTGCCTTCGAGGCCATTCACAATCTTGGTCACTGTCCTCTGGACACTAACAGTTTGATGTCCTTCTCATATCAAGGCACCCAAAACTGCACACAATACTCAAGCTGGGGCCACACCAGTGCAGAGCAGAGAGGGAACAATCACCTCCCTCACTCAGCTGGCAATGCTGTGCTTGATGCACCCCAGGACATGGTTGGCCCTTTTGGCTACCAGGGCACACTGCTGGCTCGTGTTCAACTTGCTGTCAACCCAAACCATCAAGATCTTTTTCCATAGAGCTGCTCTCCAGCTTCTCATCCCTCAGTTTGTACATATAACCAGGATTACTCCAACCATATTGAGAACATGGCACTTGCTCTTGTTAAATTTTGTATGGCTAGACAGCTCAGCTATCTAGTCTATCTAGATCACTCTATAAGGCCTCTCTACCCTCAAGGGAGTTGACAGCTCCTGCTAGTTTAGTACCATTGGCAAACTTACCTAATACACATTAGATTCTTGTGTCCAGATCAGTTATAAAAACTAGCTCTAAAATTGAGCCCTGGGAAACTACACTAGTGACTGGCCGCCAGCCTGATGTAACCCCATTTATAACAACTCTTTGTGCCTGACCAGTTAGCCAATTTTTCACTCAATGTATTATGGACTTGTCTAGCTATGTGCTGGACATTTTATCCAGAAGAACACCATGAGAGACAGTATCAAAAGCTTGGTTAAAATCCAAAAAAACCCCACATCTGCTGGCTTCCCTTGGTCAACGATATGGGTGATATTATCATAGAAATTAAGTTACTTAAGCAGGACTTTCCCTCATGAACCTGTGATTAAGAGACTGAGCTTTTCAGAACAGGGCTTCAGATACTAGAGGGAAGCCTCAGAAAGCAGCAAGATTTCAGAAAGCAGAAACAAAAATGAGGACTCTTCCTTCCCCAGTTTTGCCTCCTCTTGGAACCTGCTTTTCTTCCCCAGCTCCCATGGGATACAGGACATCCATACCCCATCCTTCTCCTTCTAGAATCACCAGTTCTATCAGACAAAAAGCAATACCACCCTTACTCCCTGCCTACTCCTCTGAAGGCACTAAAGAGAAGCCAGGAAGAGAACAGCAGAAGGCAGCAAACAGCTAAAGTTAGGCCTTGTTCCTAGGGGAGAACTGGGACAAGAGAGCTTAATGTACGCAGGCAGGAGGAGTTGCCCTTAACACAGCTGACATCTGGTCTCCTTAAAAGCAAAAAGGTGTCCAAACTGTAGCAACCAAAAGTCTCTACCTATAACGCAGTCTAATTTGCTTTATCCTAGCTGGCTGCTACTCCCATGTTTCAACCGTCTTCATAAAGAGTTGTTCAAGTGGCACAGGATGGAACATAACAGTAAGTGGAAGCTATAGGTCAGCTTAGGAGGTAGGTGGAAACAAGCCCACAGAACAGTAGGTTCTAACAGATTGTATGGCAAGGGAGGACTCTACAGAAAAGTGTAACATGGTACACTGGCTGTTTTAAGGATGCCCATCACACTGGGATAAGCAATGCTGTTGCTTGTCTCTAGGAAGGCAGATTTGTTTGGTGGTTCATTTTATGTGTTCACTGGGTTAAGTCTTTAAGTCCTTGAATTTAAGTCTGGGTCAGGCTTTCAGTGCTTTGGCTTTATCATTAGAATTCATCATCCTAGTTGGTAAGAGGCAAGATCACTCCACAGAAGGGAACCTTGTGAGCTAATGTGATCAGCCAGACAGACCCACCCAGGTCTGCATGTGTTACACAGTACCAAAGTTTCTCTATTCCTGCAATAGCAGGAAATAAATAAATACAAAAAAACTTTATTTCTAAGAGGTTTATTGTGATCAAAGTTCAGCTGTCAACAGGTAGAAGCCTATATGTTATGGCTTTTCTCAGATCTGTTCTATTGAACCCAAACAACCAGGCCTGTCTACTTTGACCATTTCTGCAGACATTTAATAAACTGCTTGATTTATAAACTAAATTTCATCGATTTAGGGTATTTCAGAAAACCGCATATAATCCTATATCTTTATTTACCTATACAATGCAAAAGTGGGAATAGTTATTTCTGTCAATAATAGTCAAAAAAAGCAAAAGCATTTACAGAAAATTTAGGCAAAGGAGGGCTTCTTCTATGAAACAGGGAAGTACTCGGCAGTTCTGAGCCACAGCAACTATAAAACTTCAATCTTTTAAAATTACAGCAAGCACAAATTCCAAGGAGAGAAAGTTTGTAACCCCCAGACCCTTTTTACCCTTACAGAGGCAGAATGAAGAACAGCCTTTCTTTTCCCCCTCAAATTCTTACCTGTGAACAAGGGTCATAAATTTCCAAGTGTATCTGCCTCCCATCCAGGCACAAGTGTTTAGTATAGATGCATTCTAAAAGATACATGGCATCCAAAGAAAACAAGCATTAGTGCCTGAGATAGTGGAAAAAAAAATGGCAGCAAAGGTAAGATTTTATAATATTGAGGGGACACTGAGTTCCTTGAGTATTGTTTGGTTCTTCAGAGGTTTGGGGGCATTTGTTTGTTTGGGGGTTGGAGGGGATGTTTGGGGTTTTTTTTTTGTTTGTTTTCTTGAGGGTTTGGGAGTTTTTTTTGTGTTTGGTGATTTGTGTGTTGGGGTTTTTGGTGGTTTGGTTTTTTGTTGTTGTTGGTTTTTGTTTGTTTGGTTGGTTTTTTTTCCTCCTCCTTTCATTTTGTTTTTTGGTTTTGTTGTTTTGGTTTGGGTTTTCTTTTTCCTCCCCCTACCCCACTGGAAACAAACCTATTTCATCCTATTTCATTCTGCAACACATGAGCTGCCCAATCCCTTGGTTGACCAACACCATTTCACATCAGAGTGTTTGTGCGATTAATACTTTTAGATCTCAGTTTTTCTCTTCCAAAATGAAGGCAAAGGGGATGCACAATGCTCAGAATCAGCAAAATAGTGATGCCAACTCAGCTTGATACCAAAGCTTAGGATTACAAAAGTGGTAAACCAGCTTATGTGTAAGTTCCAATTCTGCACAAAAGTAATTATTTGGTAATAATGTTTACCATGAAATCTGGTTCTTTGAGAATTCTTATATTAGCTAGCATTAGACTAATAGTATTTACAGGATCATTCTTAAACTAGATCCTAAAATATTCCTGTAGCATCAGTTCTCAGATTTAGGAATCTCCACCAGCACTAGCAAACCTGGGAACTCTACTGCAGACAGACCATCCCTATTTATTTAAGCAGAAGGTTGTTCTAAGCAAGTGTAACCAACTTGTGTTCATGGCACTGGTCACAAACAGGCCACCTACAGTATAATTCCTCAGAGTTACTGAACTAGAAAGACAAGAACTGGTGTTGGCACTACTGAAAGTACACTTGGAACTGTGTAACGAGGGCATAGATAAGGTCTATGATCTCTGAACTCTGCATCTTCAGTTCAGCAGCATGTTCATCTTAAGCATTCTCCATGCACATCTTAAGAGTTCACCTGATGAACTATCAGTCGCAAGGATATAAAATCTGCAGCTCCTTGGTGGTTTCCATAATTAAACAAATTTTAATTAAACTTTGATTCCACTAACAGTGGGATGATCTGCATTTTGTTACTCCTATTCCAGCTTTCCTCCCCCTTCCTCCTCTCTAGAAATAGGGCTGAACTTATCTTCTGACAAACATCTGTTAAAGCGTTTTGATGGTTTGACATGTCTTTTCTGAGACCTGCAGTATCAGAAGTTCAAAACAAGGAAACCTGTTTTTTAGTTGTAGGTGGCTTGGAACACACACAGAGCACAGAGAGCACTGCATAACTTAGATGTGACAGCTTAGACCTAGATAAGCCACCTGGGGCATAAACTGTCCTTTCAGTCTGTGTTTGTATAGCAATAAGTATTGGTAGAGCATTTATGTTACTCTACTTTCAGAGTAAGTTCATTTGGATATACTCAATGCAATTCAGCTTAGTACTATTTTTTTTTCTTAATGGTTTCTGAAAAGCTACTCTGATTTCCATAAAATGAATGTGTTTTGAAAGAGTCCTTCACTTTGGCAGGGAAAGAGAGGTAGGTTGCAATCTCCTTTCCTTATTAAGTGTTGGGACTTCTCATGTGCCATCAGCTGAAGCAGCACACTTCTGAAGGTGTTTGTATGTCAGTTATAAAGTGCCTCTACCCAGGACATGAAAGTTCAAGTCTTGTTTTGCCATCTCCCAAGCTCCTAGAAGTGTCTTAAGAATCAGCATATTTGTTCTGGCATGAATGAGAAATTCTATCCCCAAGAGCAGCAAGGCTTTCTGCAAAGCTATCAAATCAGTGCATTCCTGCAAAAGCAGGGGGGGCTTCGCATTGGCCTTTGATTAACCAGTAGTGCCTAATAATCTGTTTCACCTCCCCTCTAGAGCTGAGAGGGGGATATTCAATAGAACTTGGGTTTTGGTTGGTGTTTTTTTGTTGTGTGTGTTTTTGTTTGTCTGTAGTTTTTGGGTTTTTTTGGGGGGTTGTAGGTTTTTTTTTTTTTGTAAGTGTATTTCTTTACTCTCATTCTTATCTCCTGATTGAGCTTCCTATAACCTACCCGTGCTTCACACATACAGCCCGGTTATCTTTCCTTCCTAAGTCCCTTCACAGCTGCTTTGCGACGAGCACTTCGCCAGTTCGGGGCCCGGTCGCGCTACTGGAGTTTTCCGTGATCTCCCCGCAGATACCCGGCTTGCCTTTCCCCGTCCTCAAAGCTTATATTGAATCAGGAACTCTCGCCAATAAGCAAGCCAAAACTTCAATCTTCCCGGAAAGTTCTGCGAAAACTGCGTTCCTACCCAATTTCTTGTTCAAGTAAACGTGCGAAGCATCGCATCAGGCATTCCCCGGGGAACCTGCACCGCACAGCCCCCTCCCACCCGCGGGGGTCCCGCTCCCAACCTCCCATCCCCGGCGCTCACCGGCGTTGGACGCGTACTCTCCGATGAACCGCCGGGTCAGAAACCGCACGGCCAGCGCTGCGGGAGGGAAGCAGACGCTCGGTTTAGTGGGGTCCCGCCGCCCGCCCCATCCCCCAAACCTCAGATAAAACCCGGCCGGGGGCTACAGGGGACCTCCCTCCCCGCCTTACCCGACTTGCCGGCTCCGCTGCCGCCCAGCACGGCCAACTTCACCTCGGTCATGCCGCCACCAGGCCGCGCCCCCCCGCCTCCATTTCTTTATAGCCACCGGGGCCGGGCGCAGCCCCTCCGGCGACACCGCCCCGCAGCCCGCCCCTCCGCGATCCCGGCGCCTTTCCCCGCCCCGCCGGCGAGGCCGGTAGGTGCAGCTCGCCGCTGGGGGTCGGTCGGCCGGTCGGTCGTTTGTTTTCTTCTTCTTTGACAGGCGCCCCTGCCGCCTCCCACCCCGCCCGCCTTCCTCCTCCTCGCCCCCTCCGACCCCCCTGCCTCGTCCGCCACGGAGCAAACTTTCTTCGGGCGGCCTTCCCGCCTCCCTGTGCTCCCTTCGCCTTCTCCTCCTCTTCCCATCGCCGCCTTCTCCTCCCCTCGCTCCCAGCCCCGGGCCCCGCAGTTCGCAAAGCGGTTAGAAACTAGGGGGAAAACGGGAAAAAACAGAGTGGGGAGGGAAGAAGAGAGAAGGAAAAGACATTCTCCAACTGTAGGGGAGGGGTGTGTGTGGTTATTTTTGCCGTAAGTTTGTTTGCGGGCTGTCACCCTTTCATGCATCGAGCGTAAAAGTGAAGAAACCATAGTGATTTTTTTTTGTTATTATTATTTTAAATGCTTCTGAGATAACTTGCTAAAAATAAGTGTTTTGTGCTTGCCCGGTGTTCTCTGCCCCAGATTTCACAACTCTCATCACTCACTAAACCTCCAGTCTTGCAAAAAACTTCATGTATGAATGTTTCTATTCAATTTAACTTTAAAGTTGTGTAGTGGCTGGTTCATAGCTGAGGCTTACAACAGTACTCTGAAGCAGGAAAATATGACAGATGTGGAAGGTGAGGCACAAAGGGCCAACCCCGCAGAAAGAGACACCCTGTGTCTTCTGTATGACTGATTTCATTATGAGGCTCCTCAAGTGCTCTCCAGTGGCTATTAAGCTCTGAAAGGGCATAAAATAGTTGCATAGGTTTAGTTAGTCCACTGATGAATAGGAGACTGCTCTAGCATCCAAGTTACACTTGTATACCTATGCTATTCATGTTTACTTTATTGAGCTTATATAACTTGAATGTATTTATTATATTTTTACTCTCTTCTGATGAAACTGTTGTGCATTTTATAAATGCTTCAATAAAGCACTGCTTCTCTATGCTTGCTAGTGGGTGTTACAGACACAACACATTTATATGAGCTCAAAACCAGAAGCAGACAAGGTATTTGAACACAGGTTTGTTACAGTTGAAGGGAAGTCTTAGTGGAGGAAAATCTAAGAATAGACACACAGACAAAACATGACTCCAAAGTCCCTGACTTACAAGTTGCTAATGGCTGGAGGTGTGTTCAGGGGATGCCGCTATTTGCTCCGTGGATTTTTTTTTTTCATAGTTTTCTGCTATTGCTTCCTCACAAGACAAACATTACTGTCTAAAAAGAACTTTAGTTTGACCCTTATTTTAACCTTACTTTTTGAAATAGCAGGATGCCAAGATCACTAGGCTAGAGTCAATATTATTATAACTGGTATAACTTAGTATTTTACCTTTTCATATATATTGAAACCACTGCAACAGGGAAGTCTGAAACTGCTTGTCCATGTGCACCCATTATCAAGGTTGTGACTTTTGCAAAAGATTTAAATGTTTCTGTTGTTCCTTTTAAGCAGAGGTGTAAGGTTTGAACCTGGTTTTCTCACAGCTTGGGAATGTACTTTGGTTTCTGCTGAAGTACATGTGGACTATCACTATGTCATGGAAAGGCCAATTAACACAGTTTTAACACCTAAAAATGGTCAATGATACAGGAGAACAGAGGTTAACTCTTGAGAAGGAGTGTGCTCGAGATGCACTCCTGAGGATGACTTTTTCTTTTCCATGATATTTTTTTTGTGTTTGCTTATTCATGGCAATATTAGCTTAGTATAGTCCTGTCACTTATTCCTGGCCCTGTGGCATGGTGAGCCAGCACAGCTCTTTGTGCAGGTGTGTTGTGAAACTGAGCAGGGAAACAATCACATTGTTTCAGCTCGATAAATTCTGTGATATAGCCATGCTGGAGGTATCCCAGAAACTGAGGAAAGACTCTGGTCCGTTTCAGACACTCTTGCAGCCAAAGGAGTGCAAATGAAATCAGAAAGTGAGGGACTTCACTGTGCAGGAAGCGTAGGCATCAATACTACGGCTGTGTTCAAAATCAAATTCTGCAATACTGAATGTTGTACTTGGGATGTAAAGTGTCCAAACTCTTATTTTATACCCTTGGCAAAGTTAAAAATGGAATCCAGCTTTCCTGTTCTGCTCGGACTTAACTATGTGAACGCTTTTCTCACCTATACAGCAGAAGCAATAACCAAATTAGAGCGTTGCCTGTGTTAAATAATATACTACATGGAACTTCCATTTCTTTTAGTAATACAAAAAAGTTTCAGAAGAAGACTGAGACAGTTTGTTGTGTATATTATGTATGCATATTCCTTAAAGCATTAGGAAAATTAAGTTTAATTGCGGATTAAACAACATGGATGTTTCTTTTCTGAAAGACTGACTTTCTCCATCACTTTCTAGAACTAAATGGAACTAAGAAAATTTATAATGGAAGGAATTCCTGAATATCTACTCTAAACTAGTTAATTTCCATCTTATTCATAAACTTTTCTATCCATTTGCGTTTTACAAGTGTGCATACAGAGATACTTTTTAATTCCTTCACACATGGAAGGGAAATCTCAAATTTCTTTTACATGAACGCCCACACAAAACTCAACTGCAGAAGTTGCTCACCCGTCTAAACAATGCCATTTTTGACATTTCAAGTTGCAGTGAATGCTTTTGTTGATCAGCTTATTGAAATACTTTGAATAACAGTAAGCTTGAAGGAAAGTATCATCTCTTAGAAGAAATGTTGCAAAGCCAGTGTACATTCTTTATGAACTATTTGCATAGATTTGGCCTTTTATGTAAAAGCTTGTGCTTGTGGTTGAAAAGTGTGGCAGGTGTAGTAGTAACGCATCTTTAAATTGCCTCAGCCACATGCTTTCTTTCAGTGTGACTGTCCTTACCTGCAACTTGTACAACTGTCTGTTTCAGTTCCTTCTAGTACCCTGTACTAACACTGTGTTGGCCATCCCTCTATACTGGAATGATTTTGATTTCATTACCCAGGGGTGTAAACGTCTGTACAAGGGCACAGGAATCAGTTCACCTCTCTAGTGAGCAGAAGCTTGTGTGTTAGTTTCAGGTCTGGTCATCAAACAGGAGTCAACTCTGTGCTGCTCAAGTTAGGAGTAAACTTGTTTAACATGTGGAAAGCTCTGCTATGAAAATAGTAGGCTTCCAACAGGTGTAGTGGAAGTAAACTATTAACTAGATAAATGACTTTTGCAGTTAACACGATGGAGGATTGATTTTGAACTGTTTAAGCTATAAGTTCTCATAAGTCTGCAGATCACTGGTCAGGTGAGGTCACTTTGCATTTCATTCCCATTTCTGTAGATTAGGACTTTTATGGCTTGATGCCAGACCTCTGGGAGGTAAAACTGCTGTGGAGCAAATTAACATCAGAAAAACATTTGCTTTCCTTTTTAGCTCTTCTCATGCGGCTCATCTGCTAGAAATAAGGTGAAATTGGGAGTATATGACAGTCTGTACTCTGTATATGACCATAATGCTTTGATCCAAAAAGCACAGTTAGAAACCACTGGCTGAAGCAGGTGCCAGTTGTTTGCCCTCTATGGCACAGGATTTCTGAAGCTTGGTGAGATTTTGCATCCTTTCAGAATTAGTTCTTTTTTGGCTTATACAGTAATGTTTCCCAGAGAAGATCTGTCTTTTGAAGTCCACTTTTCACAAAATCTTCAGGTAGAGCACTGTAAATTTTATATCTGCTACTCTAACTGCTTCCATGGCACGTGAACTGGCCAAGTAGAGTTTTAAAACAATGATAAAACAATCAAAACTAGAAGAACAGCATTTTCAGCTAAATGTGATGTTTTCATCATCTATAGACTTGAATACATTGCTCAGTGGGATAATCAAAGGTTAATTAATGACAGAAAGAAGACATGATACAGCACAATCCCACTTTGTGTTCTCTTTGCATGGTGTACTGGAAAAGAAGAAAACTGCTGCTGTTCCCTGGAAAATGGTGAACTGCTCTTGGAGGCAAGTTGTTATATTCAGAGATGGAAATTTTATCTCGCTGGCCGTGAGAAAGTGGGGATTTTAGCAGAAATTACAAATTTGATCTATGACAAAGTACCATTAGTACTCAAGAAAAGTCACATTGGATGTGAAAACCAAAACTTCATAGGCTCTTACACATTTCTCACAGACTCTGAAAGTACATATCCACCATGGTGCCACAAAGGATTTTGCAGTCTCGTGATGTGCCTCCTGTGTGACAGCCCTTAGCAGTAAGGACAGTACAACAGGGTTAGTTCTGTTACAGCTGTCGTTCCCTCACACCCAGCCACAGCAGCGCCCACAGGTGGGTGAACACTTGCAGGACTCTGGTTCCAAATTTTGGGTACCACATAGTCTAGTGACAACAGCTTACAGTCAGTCTTGAGGGAATGAAATCTGAGGCATCTAGATCTAAACGTTCGTAGCATGTATCATCTATTGTTGATATAAATACTTGTCTTCGCAGCATGAAAAGTATGTTCAGAATCTTTCGAAATCTGAGTTGTGTGACTCTTTAGTAAACCGTGTACTTTGGGTTGTGAAAGTCCCACACCAATGTTACCTTACTGCAAGATGAACTGTCAAGTTGATTTTCAGTTTCTTACTTTAAGTAATTAAGTCCATAAACCATCTATTTGTTTAACATCTGTTCTACACAAACGTTGAGACACGGATTATGTTTTGAATGTGTGACTATGAAGGGACTAGCACAAGATAAAGGCTGCTACTTTCACCGTAATGCAAATATTACAGCATAAAAATAGCCTTATCATACCATTTGGACAGCCATAAAAAATCCTGCTTTAAAAAATCCTTCTTGAATATTTAAGATATTAATGACAAGAGGCAAGGGATTTTTTAAATATTATATATCTCCCTCATATGTAGTTATTGTAAATTCTAATTTTAGACAGAATTCTACTTAGCTTGAGTCTCATATAAGAGACTTTTTCCAGAGAACACAAATCTTTTTCTATGTAGCTAAACATTCAACTTAATTCGAATTCAGTAAAATCTGAGTTGCAAGCCTAAATGCTTGCAGAAGGTGCTTGTACTCAGATCTCAATATAAAGATTACACTATTTTGTTTTTAGTGCATAGGGGAACGTTATCTCAATTTATGCAGTTCTATTTGTAAGAAAAATACAAAACACAACTTTAACTATGGTCTGTACTAGAATTTCATTTCTGTAATTTACATTAACAACTTAAACACAGTATATAGAGGAAGTTATTAATAATCTCAGAAGAAGTAAAAAAAAAAAAAAAAAAAAATCTGTTTCTGTTACAGAATTGACCATAAAGCAGTATTGTTTGTTGAAATAATTCAGTGTTGAAGATTTCCCACCTCCCCTCACCCCCCCTTTTGGCACTGGGAGAAGAATGGTTACTTTCCAGATGTGTTTTGCGAGACTTTTAAAATAAGACAGGGAATATCATCCTAGAGTAATTAAATAATCTTGTCATTGAAGTGTATTTGTTTAATATTTGAAAAAAACCCAAGCTCAAGTCCCTATCCTGAATCAGAATAAGGATTTTAAATTTTATCTCCTACATACCAGGCGACTGCAGTGGTCTTAGGATATGAAAACAGTTTTTATTCTCTGTCACTGATCCATTTATACAAGAAGTGAAAAAAAAAAAAAAAAAGGCAATTGTGAAAAATATTGTAAGGAGCCCTCACATTCTGGGCAACAATAACCTTTGCCAGAAGGTTATTTGATGCATTTATTGTTTTCCCCTCACTTAAATTTCCATTTCTGATTTGAGAAGAATTTTGACTAAAGAAAATTGTCCTTTTTAAACCATTTCTGGTGGTTAATGTCCTAATGCTCTGATTGAGATTCTAAAATAATTGCCAGCGATTGCACTTAAGAGATTACAGTAAAAGAGAAGCATTCAAGTTTTGTTGTTTGTATGGAGAAACTCTGAAACAATATTCAACAATGGAAATACTTCATTCAAATTCTCATTCATAGTCAAAATTAAAATCTATCTTGTTTTTCCTAATGAGTCTGGACCTCAGTGTCAGAAGGCTTATTAAAAAAAAAATCAGGGTGCTCACTGTTGATTTTCAAAGGGCAATTCCACTGACAGACTTTGGAGTGTTCTGGCTAGAATAATGTACAAGATTAGCATCATGCGTCTTCATTATTTCTATTATTCTGCCTGTTTGGATGTTTATATGTTAAAAGAAAATAGTGAGCCGTCAAAAAAATCACACTCAGAAAAATATGTAGTGAAAAAAAATACCATTTCCATCAATTGGAGAAAAAAGAATCATGAGCTTGCACCCTAGGAGCACTTAAGAATTGACTACTTTCAGGAAAAAAAAGAAAGTTAAAACTACTGTCCTTTATTTAATTCCTTATGAAAAAAAAAATATATATTTTTTTGTGATATGAAGAGGATTGGGCGTATTAGAAAGGCAACTCAACCTGTGTTTATATTACTTTTCCCACAATCTAGAAACAAGTGTCCCATATAAAAAATTGCAGAAATTGCAACTGATCTATTTTCCCCAAAATACATGAAAGAAGTAAGGCCCCAGAAACAAATGACACAAGCATAGCATTAGATTACAAATTTTCACTCACAATGAAGTAGGAAAAACAGCTTGTAATGAACAATGCACTTTGAAATAGATTGGAAACCCAGTCACTATTAAAGCTTAGGTCTGAAAACGACACCTAGTCTACTTCTGCTGTGACGACAGATGGTTTTAAGTAGTCATTGATGCTTGTTCAGTCTACATCGTGATGAAAGTCCTCCTGAGAGTTCTTAAATAAGTTACAGGGAGATTAACTAGTGTTTGAATTTGCAGCTTTTTAATCAGTTTGCAATAAAGGGCTGACACATATGTTCTTATCTCGAGTAAACATGTGGGTTTTGTTGATCTGTAATGGAGGTAAGGTCTTTCTGCGTGGTGCTTAAGATGTTATCTTACCCTCTGCTTGATGTCTTTCAAGTTTAATGTCAGCTCTGTCAATAATCAGGAGAGGCTTGGGGTTGTTTGAGGTGGCTTCCATCAACATCCTTGGTGATATTTAAAAGACACATACATGTGGTGCTTAGAGACATGGTTTAATGGTGGAATTGGCTTGGACTCGATGATCTTAAGGCTTTTTTCCAACTGAAATGATTCTATGATTCTGTGATTTTAGAGATGAAGAAAGACTCCAGCTGAGCATGTTTCTTGTCATCTGCAATTCTCCCAACGCTCCAAATCACATCTCCTTCATTTTTTTTATTGTAGATATGTTCTGCAAAATCTGTATGTTTGAACAGTATATATGAGGCAGAGGATGGATGTTTTTCCCCAGTGAGGCTTACCTCTCTATAAATCCATGTCTTGAATCATTATGGAATATGAGAAAGAGGAACACAGTTTCTTTTTAAAGGTTTTATGTTTTCATATTATGTATTTAATATATTTTTAATGCTTGCCTGTGTTTTATGTGTTATAATTTTTGACTATGAGTTATATGGCACCTCATACTAGTATCTTTTAGATGGGGGTTTTATTAGATCAAAACATAAATAAGCAATTACCAAATACCTGTTTTCTGCTAGATTAGTACTGTGACATTCACAGTGCTTTCAAGCTTAAGTTACGTCCAACACGTATTGAAGGAATAAATTAGGAAACTAAAATAGTCAGCGTTCATAACTTCTTGTTCTATGGGAGATGTTCAGTCTCCAAATACAATGTGCTATACTCATCAGAATCTAACCATTGCAGGAAAATACAGAGCCGTTTCCTTCTCTATGTTTGCTGTAGTCTGGATTCAGGAAAACATTCGAGGAGATTAAGTGTTCATCTTAAGCTGACAGAAGATGTTTTGCAGACAACTATTTCTCCATTCCTACCTGTGGATTCTCTTGACTTCTGTAATATTAAATCTTATAGTCTTGTGGCCCTGTGATTATCAGCTTGCTGATCTGGTATAAATATACATTTCAAAAAATGTTATTGCATTTGGGTTTTTCTTTGGTCAATTAAATGACCTGACTCAACACTGGATCACAAGCAGTGGTATAAAGAAGGATGTGGGAGTATGAAGCCGTGAAAAGGAGGGAGAGCATGCCTGTTACTTTCAGATGCAGCCTGCATTTGAAACAGCTCAAGTGGCCTTGAACAAATATTAGCTAAACAAGTCCCTATCTTCTTTGAAAGATCATGGAGATTGGTTATACTTTGACTGGAAAAAGGTAAATCTTGTACCTGTCTTCAAGAAAAACACAGAAAGGACAATTCAAGGAGCTGTAGGTCAGTCAGTCTCACTTTGGTTCTTGGGAAAATACTTGGAAGTTGTTTCTGGGCACATGAAAGAGAGGAAGGTGATTGAGAACAGTCAGCATGGATATCAAAGGTACCATGATTTACCAAAGGAAATTCACGTTTCACCAGCCTGGCTGCCTTCGATTACAAAATGCTTATATGTGAATAAGGGGAGAGCAGTTGATGTCATTACCTCAACTCTAGCAAGGTCTCCACTCCTGTCTCCCACAGCACTCTTCCATTCATGCTGGCACATGGTGGTCTGAATGGGTGGGCAACCAGATAGTAAAAAACAGGTTAGACAGTGGGGCTCAGAAGGTAGTGGTTAATAGGTCATGGTCTACCTGGGGCCTGGTGGACAGCGAGCTGGGCACCACGAGCAGTGCCCTGGCAGCAGAGACAGACGGTGGCCTCCTGGGCTGTACCAACAGGGACACGGCCAGCAGCTCCTGGGAATGGAGGGATCATCCCCTCTGCTCAGCATTCATTAAACCATGCCTAGAAAGCTGCATTTGTTTTTGTCCCCCTCTCCCCATGCAAGAATGCTGACTAACTGGAACGAATTCAGCAGAAGACCACCAGGGTGGCAAGGGGCCTGGAGCACTCACCCTGTGAGGAGATAGACCTAACAGCCCCCAAGTAGCTATGAGGAGCTTATCAAGAAGTTGAAGCCAGGTTCTTCGCAGTGGTGCATGGTGCGAGGACAAGAAACAGCAGACTTGAACTGAAAAAGTGGAGTTTCAGAGTGGATATAAGGCAGATGCTTTCTGCCATGAGATCAGTTAGGCAGTGTAACAGATGGCCCATCCTTGTAGACAAGCTGATGAAGTATGGGCTAGATAAATGACCAGTGAGGTGAACTGAAAACTGGCTGAACTCCTGAGGTCAAACAGTTGGGATGAGTGTCACGAAGTCCAGTCACTAGTGGTGTACCCCAGTGGTCAATAATGAGGCCAATATTGTTTAATGTCTTAATTAACAACCTGGATGATGGGACAGAGTGTCTTGCTGTAGCCTCAGCAAGTTTTCAGATGATACAAAACTGGGTGAAATGGTTGATACACCACACAGTTGTGCTGCTATTCAGAAGTGCCTGAACAGGCTGCAGAAATGGGCCAGCAGGAAATCTCGTGAACTTCAACAAAGGGACAAGCCAGCTCCTTTACCTGCAGAGAAATCTCCCCATGCACCGATACAGACAGGTAGCTGACCAGCTGCAAAGCCCATTTACAGAAAAGGTTCTGAAATCCTGGTGGACAACTAGTGGAACATGAGCAATGTGTCCTTGCAGCAAAGACAGCAGCATCTGGGCTTCATTAGGAAGACACATCACCTGATGGGAAGGTGTAAAGAAGATGGAACCAGACTATTCTCGGTGGTATACAGTGACAGGAAAAGAGGCAATGGGCACAAACTGAAATACAGGAAATTCACTTTAAACATAAGAAAAAACTTTTTTGATATGAGAGTGATTGAATTCTGCACCAGGTTGCCCAGAAGGGTTATAGAGTCTCTGTCCTTAGAGATATTAAAAACTCAACTGGATGGAGTCCTGAGCATCCTGCTCTAGCTGAGGCTGCTCTGAGCAGGGTAGTTAGACTGGACAATATCCTAAGGTTCTTTCCAGCTATTTGTAGGATTTCCCAGGGAGTATCCATTTCTTCAGCTATTTTATAATTCTAAAATACTTGCTTTTCAAAAACATATCTTGAAAGACAAAAAGTGACACATGCAAATGAAGTGCTCTGTTACTTACGATACACTAACTCAGTTGATCTGATTACTTCTAAATTTGAGACGGCTTTTAGAAATATAATTTTGTAATCATAGAATTGTTTTGGTTGGAAGAGACCCTGAAGATAATCAAGTCCAACCGTTAACCTAGCACTGTCACTAAACCATGTCACTAAGAATCTCATCTACGTATCATTTAAACACTTCTAGGGATGGTGACTCCACCACTTCCCTGGGCAGCCTGTTCCAATGCCTGACGACTCTTTCTGTGAAGAATTTTTTCCTAATATCCAGTCTAAACCTCCCCTGGTGCAACTTGAGGCCATTTCCTCTTGTTCTGTCACTTGCTACTTGGGAGAAAAGACCAACACCCTCCATGTTACAACCTCCTTTCAGGGAATTGTAGACAGCCATGAGGTCTCCCCTCAGCCTCCTTTTCTCCAGGCTAAACAGCCCCAGTTCCCTCAGCAGCTCCTCATCAGACTTGTGCTCCAGACCCTTCACCATTGCATTAGTGCAAATGTCCAGTTTTGTAGAAACATATTTTTATTTGGTGGTAAACTTAGTTGAATGTCCTTTTAAGTTCATTCCTATTGTAATTATGATTGAGCCATAAAAAAAATCTTTAAAAGAAGTTGGAAGTTCTTCAAGGTAATGTTATTGCAAGATGTAAGTCGTATGAAAAGGTGCTGAGCACTCCAAAATCTATCAGCCAGGATAGTTAAGTCATAGTATAGCTATGTGATTTTGCTTGCACTCTCTAATAGGCTTGTGCACCTTTAAAATAGTGCCAGAGAATTTGCAAATAGAGTATTATTAGAGTTGTTTATCAGTGTATTGTAGTGTGTCATTCTACTTAGAACACTCCAGCAGCTCTCAATAGAATTGCTCTTGGAAAACTAGCAGTTAATATGCTGAGGGTTTTTTTTTTTAATAAGCATCCTGACGCTGAAGCCCACAATTTGTTTTAAGTTTTTATGGTCAGTTTTTCTAATTAAATAGATCATGTTTTCATTTAATGCGACTTAATGTTTTACTAAATGTAGTTTCATCAGAATAAGATGCTTGCAGTCTAAGATAAGGGTTCAGAGGTTCAGACATAGAGTTCTATTGCAAGATAAAAATGGTTACAGGTAGTTATTTTGGTTATGTTTTGTAAAAAAAAAAAAAAACAAAAAACAAAAAACCAAAATACAACACCACAGCATCGGTGGGAATTATCAACAGGGAGGGAAATAAACAAGCTACATTTTATAGTCATGTAATACTAAGGGGAAAATACCAAATATATAGATAAAACCTCGGATTCTGAAGTGATTTTTATGATCTGATCCAAGTTAGTGTTAATAGTTACATTGTTTATGTACCTTTTGAATTTTTCTCTGTTTGGGCAATGGAAATTGTTACAGTTTCATATGGCCAGCATTTACTTTCAAGTTCTCACTAGGCATTTTGTTTTGCTTGGTGCAGTAGAGAATGCAATCATTTCAGAGCTAGAGTTACTAATTTAGACAATTATTGCCATTGGAATTGAAGCAAAAGGCATGTGATACTTTTCTTGGTCTGAAATTCACTAGTAGGTGTTTTGACTTGATCCTGCCACGTTAGAAGTGTATCTTGTTGCTGAGATCTGAAAATGACCTATTTTCATTAAGTCTTACTGAGCTGTAATGTACTGAAAACCACCTCTTTATTGGTATAGCACCTGGCATCTTTCTGGCTTAGAAATGAGAAGTAGAAAACACAGCGTGTTCACTGAAAGCTTTTGTGTTTGGGTTGTGAGTGTTTGCGGTTGTTTGTTTGTTTGTTTGTTTGTTTTTTCTTGAGAGCAATGTGTAAATTTATTGCTGAACCATTCTTCGGACTTTATCTGACTGTGAGAAGTTCTTGCACGTAGACTCTCATGAGAAATTTATAAATTATTTAATTCTCATGCATGTAGTGAGGATAGTAGTAAAAAAAAAGGAATAATCAAAGGTAGCTGTAGGATTGTGGAACTCAGGGATAGAAACAAGCCCCAGGTATATACCACTACAGAGCATATTGTAGAGACACTAATGGGGCTTATAACTGTAAGGAAAAAAAAAAAAAAAAAACAACAAACTTCAGTATTTAACATCTGAATCTTGAATTCTTACAGATGCTTCGTGTGCCCACAGCTGTTGACTCTGCTGCTGAAAGAAGCAGGAGGGAAAACAGAATAGAAACACATCCATCAGCAGGTATCTGCAGCGTGTAAATACCCAGTTACAGCCAGTTTGTTTCACACTTAATTTGTTGGGATTTTTTATTAGCCCAGGGTCTATATGAAGCTTTAATTAGTGTATATAAAACTGTAACTGCTCAGAACTGTTGATATAGTGGTGACAGCTCTGTGTGTGGGGTGGGAAGAATCTGTCTGGTAGAGCTAGACGGTTTGAAAAAGATGTATGAAAAGGCAAGAACCAAACAGACTGTTACCGAATGGATTTGCCAGAGCAGACAAACCAAACAGGTGAAGAGACATACAATTTTTCATGTTATGCTGGGACAACTTGTGGTAAAATGTTGCAGTGAAGGTAAAATTTTGAATTTGAAACTTGCATAAGAATTAATTACTTCTTCGCTTGTCTTTTTGTTCTATCTCCCCTTTGAGGCCTGTTGGTGTCTCAGGATCAATCATTGCCCTGAGGGCAATAAAATAGGAGAGTTTTAGTGGTCCTGCAACTTGATGATTTGCATTACAATGTTGTTGCTCCGCTTAAAGGGCAGAAGTGTTTTCCATGAAGCTGGGTCACAGAGGGGAACAGTTTGAGTTTGGTAAGCAATGAGTGTTGCAACTGTGTCAGCTAACTTAGAGGGTGGTGAGGAGCAACCCTAGAGTACTGATGCACATCCGAGCACATTTGGGGTTGGACATTTGTTTTTCTTTGAGCATCCTGATAAACCAGCAATGTTGTTGCCTGGAATTGTCGAGTCAGAAGGGAAACCAAGACCACTCCCTTGCAATTTGTTGCTTATTGTGCATCACAACTGGCAAAAGTGGATTTTGAGCTGAAAGGACTAAGGATCATCTAGAAAATTACTTAGGTTTAGAAATGGTTGATGCAACATTATCTGTTAGATAGAAAAAGTACAGCCACTGACTTTTCCATGCACTTCTTTATTTTCACAAGGTATCATAAATAACTGGTCTTCCCAATTTCACATGTCTGATTTTTTTCTTAAAGCAAATAATGATAAATCACATTTTGGTTCACATGGAAACAGCCAAGCTCCCTGCAGCCCATATATCATGACCTTAATATGTCAGGAGTTGTAAGACTTCTGCCTCACCTTCTATAGGGCAGGCAGGAGTGGCGTTCTTGGAGCATTTCACAGCACTGATATGAAAGGGGATATTGCTGCTCCATCGCTGAACAGGCTTGGGCATGGCTGTGCTGGGCATGTGACTCAGTTCCAGACTGGCCTCAGCAATGTTTTCTGCATTGCTCTTCCCACAACCTTTGATTCTGATTGCCCAGAACCTGCAGGTCAGTGTAGACCCAGTGCAGCTTAGAAAATGCAGCCTTAGGCTGGGGGCTCTGCTTGCCTGCTAGATACACTTAAAAGTCAGAGATTTCCTACCTTCTTACAAAACTGTTGGTCAGATTCCACCTGAGATAGAATAGGTTTTGTTTTCTATCCTATCCTTGTCTTGGTTTATTAAAAAAAAACAAACAAACAAACAAACAAAAAAACATAAACCCTTTTGTTTGTTGAACAGAAAACAAATGGATGTAGGTCTCTAGTAATCTGAGTTGGATCAAAAGGGATATTTTCTGCCTGTGTAAATCATACTGAGATTTTTTATGATCATTTTGTGTGCCACAAGACTATCACTTATAAGTGCTATCAAGAGCCTCATCCTCTCCCTGTTGAAGTCAATGGGTGTTTTTGCTATTGCTTTTCAACAGTAGTAGGATTGATGACTGAAACTGAGCAGCTGCTGAAAGGTTAGTTTTAAAGTAGAATTGTGGTCAGAAAAGCAAAGTGACCTTGTCAAGTTGACATGCTGGGAGCACTACATTTACTTTTTCTCACTGTCTTCCAGACCAAATCTGCTCATTTTACAAGTCAAACATTTTTAATTTACTTCCAGAACTGCAAAGTCAGCCTCAGTCTGAAAAATCAAAACTGTTACTTCTGCTTCAGTCTGCAGAAGACTCGGCATTTAGAACTTGGTTGACAGGTCGCTGATGCATGGCTGAATCCAGCCTGCCTTTCTATGTCTGTCCTAGCCCTAGAGGGGAAAAGCTGCCACAGTAAAAATTTATTTGTTACAAGAGCAAACAGATATGACTTGTAGAGATAAGGAGATATACTGGGGAAGTAAGGGATATTTTTAATGTATTTCTTCTAGTTACACCTACACTTTAATCCTTAACTTCGGCCGTGGTCATGATTTAATGTTTTCAGATTGCTTTCGTCTGGGACTACAGAGTGTAGACTGTCTTCACTGTAAAATACATTTTCCAGAAGTACTTACATTTTATGATACAAGTCATGATTTCAAGATACGTTTAAGACTTTAAAACCATGCCTGAAAGAGGTGACTCCTCCCAGATCATGCAATTCCTTGTTTACTCTCAAGGGTTTGCTGAGTTACACAGGGATATGGATTGGACAACTAATTCAGTTTATTATTTAAAAGCTCTTAATCTTTTATAATCATGGGAGGGGCTTTAGCAGACACTGTCCTGTCACATCTGTGCCTTAATCTGACCCTGACCTCAGAATCTTGGTGTGGCTCCTCAGGCAACACGTACGTCATCTGATCTTAAACTGCTCGTTTGATTAAAAGAGCATACATAAAAAGTACGCTCAGTGCTAAAGCTAAGGCCAAAGCTCTTCCTTTCCATCACAAGTTCACCAAGGGCAGATTTCTTTAAAGCTTTGCGGTAATTGAAACAGTCCAGAGGAGAATGTCATCTTTCTAATAAAAGATGACTATTGTTTCAGAGTTAAAGTAGCTTCTACCGGATCTTTATTTTGTTAGTTATTATTAAGAATAGTAGTCTTTCCTGTGCCTGAATGTGTGTGTGTGTGCTTGTTTATGATGAAGTGCACAGGACAGATGCATATTTTTAAGACGTGCTAATATCTGACATGTTTTATGCCACACATCTCTCTTGAGTAATGCTTTATGGAACTTAAGTCTCCTGTCTGAAACCATAGCTATTTTTAAGAGCAGCCGAGTATTAATGATTCTTCTGAAGTGTAAGCATATGCTAGTTGAACTCCTTATATGCTACAAAAACTTGTCAGATTTTTACTGTGGGAGATTTTTTTCATGCTTTCTCTAGTTTGTTTTTTGGTTTTATTTTGTTTTGGTTTTTTATTCCTCAAATTCACCACCAATGAAAAGTCACAAGAATACCCATGATTGCCTTCATGTGTAGAGTTCTTCCTTTCTTCTGTGAATTGCAGAACTTTTTAGCAAGTTTGTTGATCTGTGGAAGATGAGACTTTTTAAAATGAGGATGCCCCTAGAGAGGGGAAGAGCTGTCTGTTGATCTCATTCTGTATTCTTGGTCACTGGTAAGCCTTGGAAGGGCAGATTGTTCCTCCCCAGAGAATCACAGAATCACAGAATCGACTGGGTTGGAAAAGACCTCAGAGATCATCGAGTCCAACCCTTGGTCCAACTCTAGTCCGTTTATTAGATCATGGCACTAAGTGCCATGTCCAATCTCAGTTTAAAAACCTCCAGGGACGGCGAGTCCACCACCTCCCTGGGCAGGCCATTCCAATGCCTGACCACTCTCTCTGTAAAGAATTTCTTTCTAATCCAGCCTAAATTTCCCCTGGCAGGGTTTAAGCCCATGCCCCCTTGTCCTATTGCTAACTGCCTGGGAGAAGAGACCAATCCCCACCTGGCTATAACTTCCCTTCAGGTAGTTATAGAGAGTGATGAGGTCACCTCTAAGCCTCCTCTTCTCTAGACTAAACAACCCCAGCTCCCTCAGCCTCTCCCCATAGGTCTTATGCTCAAGTCCCTTCACCAGTCTTGTTGCTCTTCTCTGGACTCGCTCCAGCACTTCAGTGTCTTTCCTGAACTGAGGGGCCCAGAACTGAACACAATACTCCAGGTGTGGCCTCACCAATGCAGAGTACAGGGGAAGGATCACTTCCCTTGTCCTGCTGACCACGTTATTTTTGATACAGGACAGGATACCATTGGCCTTTTTGGCCACCTGGGCACACTGATGGCTCATGTTGAGCTTCCTGTCAATTAGTACCCCCAGGTCCCTTTCTGTCTGACTGCTCTCCAGCCACTCTGCGCCCAGCCTGTAGCGCTGCAGGGGGTTGTTGTGACCAAAGTGCAGCACCCGGCACTTGGCACTTGGCCTTATTGAACTTCATCCCATGACTAAGCATGCACAGGTGAGGGACGTTTTTGTGAGATGCTGGGTCATATGAAGAATGGGATAGAGGAAGAGAGGAGCAGGTAGAAGGCTGGAGAGTTAGAAACTGAAAAGGAGCAGAGAGCTTCCCTGTGAGGGGGCTGCAGCAATGTTTGGAGGTGATAGAGCAAAAGAGGCTTTCTTTAACATCTAAAGGTTGGTTCCAGACAGCAGCTGCTGAATGAGAAAGAAAGGCTGTTGGAAAAGTTCCAGCCTTCAAGAACACCACCCTTGGGCTGGAGGTTGGTTTCAAACCTTTCTGTTTAGTGTCTTGCCCTGCTGATGTGAATTTTCTGTTTTTGAAGCTAGTGTTTCTTTCTTGTTTAGGTCGGGTATCCTCAAGATCCAGCATCGGAAATTGGATGTGTTTAGTATCTGTTGATACATTTGCTTTATAAAGAAGTCAGGTGATTTGCTCTCAGTTTCAAAATTGTGGTAAGATATGATCATGTTTTCACATGGATCTAGCTTCCCCTTTGTGTTGTGTAGTCTCTTCAGGATCTGTGATCTCTAGTTAGGTAAAAATGCCTGTGTGCAAACATATAGTAAAACTGGACGATGCATGCACACAGATCAGTGACTTGAATCCTTTGATCCATTGTGTTCCATATTACAGTTTTACCGTGTATGCATAGCTCAGATTTGTAGTCCAGCAGTTAAGTTTCATTTCTGGAAATATCCACATCTAAAAAACAAAACAACAACAACAAAACCAAGAAGCAACCCAGCAGAAACAACAAAATCCTCTCCCCTCCTGCATTTGGGAAAACAAACAAACAAACCCACGAGAGTGTATGGAAGTACTAACCTTAGCTCTGCTTCTATGCTCTCCCACTAGTAGGACATCCAAGGGTTACTCTCTTTGGCAGAAGAGCCTCCAAATCTTTCAGCAAACAGCGAGTTTATGGTTTAGAGGCAGCCTCATAGCAGAATGTTTTTGTGCTTGAGCTTATTAATTCTGACTTTTCCCTTTCTTCAAAGAAAGATAATATATACTTCTAAGTGAAGACATTAACTGTGAGGTGTGTTGTGCAAAACTTACGCATGTCCTGTATGTTGTTATAGAAATGGACAAGCCATTAGAAGCTCTTCCATGTGATCAGACTATTTCGTGCTTTAAATTGTTCTGCAAAAGGCCTTTTTTGGTAGTTCATAATGACTCATCCCCATATATGTGCTGTTACTGATGTTTGCCAAGAAGTTCTTATGAACAGAACCAAGGAAGACACTACGAGCTTCCTGCTGAAATAATTTGTTCATGAGTAGAGACACCACATTGGTAAAGCTGAAGTGTTGTCATAGTTGAGGAGTAAAGACAGACTTCCTCAAGTTTTCTTCAAGGGAGAGAATCAAACCCAAGAAGTTAGTACTATTTTACTTTTTCATTAATGGCATATCTCTCTCACAATACACATGTACAGAGCTTGGATTTGTGTTTGTGGTGTTGCTGAAGTTGGACAGAAATGCAGATAAATGGTGTTTGTCTCTAATATGTGCATTGTAACAGTAATATGCTCTTCCTTTACACTAAACAAATTATTTTACCCAGTTTTCAGTTTATACCTGATTTAAGTCTTGGCTGCCTTCCAAACTCATGTGAATACCATTCATATACTAGAATTTCTGGAAGTTCGTATGCAAATAACTATATGCAGTAAATACTTGGGATTTAGGCCTGCTTGCATGTCACCTGATTTACCCGAAATGTCAAGAATCTGTGATTCTGCTGGGCTGCTTTTTCTGTTGTGAAAGATTACCTCTGCAAAACTGACACTGTGTTATACAGGTGCCTAAATAAGCTGAATTTTAGCATGTTGAGAAGTGAGTTCCGTGCCTTCTACACCTGTATCTCCTTCTTATGTGGTTTTCTTCTCCCTTCCCCCCCGCTTCCAGTAATTCCTGCCAATACATTTAATACAACATGAATAAATATAAATACTTCAATGTCATATATTATGGCTATTATGAGCACCTGTTGATGTAGCCTTCTCAATGAGTAATCTTGCTGCATCAAGTGGCTGTAGGAATGCTGGCAGCTAAATTTCTCCTATATTTTTTCAAAGGAATCCATTAAAATGTATTATTTAAACTTTCTCATTTTTAGTGATTACAAATATGTCCAAATTTTTTAGTTTAACTTTGTTATAATACTATCGATTCCAGTGTTGGTTTTTTTTTTTTTTTTTTTGCTTTTACAATGGCTTGTGCAGTTTATGTTTTCTATAACTAACACTTAATAAATCCAGCAGGAGAGGTTTTGTTTTCTTACTACAAAGCTGTATAAAGTACAATTTGCCCAAAGTCAGTGATATTTTTTATCTTGTTCTCTGTGCTGTTGAGTGGCCTCCACTTCTGTCAAAATCAATTGGATTTGCAGTTGTTTAGTATCAGTTATATGAGAGCTTTCATAACTTCAGGGTATATAAAACCAGAAAGGGTCCTTTCATTTGTATAGGCTAATCCATATATAGTTTAAAAATCATGCTATTGTCCCCTCAATTTGACATTGTTTACGTGTCCCATTAGGTCCCATGACTTCTGTTAACTTTAGTCAAAGCTTCTCCTATCTTCCAGAAGGGCTTTCTGTGTGGCCTTTGAGCTGGCCAGAAATGGTGGTCTTGGCTTCTTATGTGGTTAGCTGGTTTGAGTAAATAAATCTCCTTTAAAGTGTAAAAATAATAATAATTATGTGTTCACTTTCAGTCTGCAGTCTGACTTCAGCTCCCAGTGCTCGATTCCTGTGAGAATTCTCGGTGAATCTGCTTTAGCGTGTCAGTTCAGATCGGGAGCGCGCTTTGAAGCCGCTTTGCTGATCCTTTACCTCCTTCCCACCCCCACAAGCCTCTAACCAGGGGGTGCATCAGGCCCTCAGCACCCTACCGATCCTTTCCCAGTGGGACTGTGCTGCCTCTTAATGTCAACAACGGCTTTGTTAAAGGTCAGTTTAGCACGGAGTATCTTGTATCTGTGAAAGTATTTCCACAGTGTGTTGTGGCACAGTGATGATGATCTCTTGGATGACCTAAAAAGACTTCAGGTTCTTCAGTCTTTTAAAAGATTTTTTTTTTTTCTTCAGGGCTCTTCTGAGCAAAATTTTCTATTTTTTTCAAAGTTCTTTAAAAAATAGTCTTTAAATGTTTCTTTAAATATATTTTTAAATATTATTTTTATTTTAATTAAGAATACTATGCTTTTTAAAGAGTGCTAATGAGAATATAGTGGGGTATGAATTCAAATGTGATACGAAAGTAAAGGATATTCAGTTTAAATCTAGTCGTATAAACCACAATAAAACCAGAACTACGGTGGGGGTTTTTCTGGTTGGTTTGTTGTTGTTGTGGTGGTGGCTTTTTGTTTTGTTTGTTTGGGTTTTTTTTTGTGTTGGTTTTTTGTTGTTGGTTTGTTTGTTTTTTTAGGTCTCCCTAGTCTTCTTTTGACAGGAATATATCTAGTGCCAATTATTTACATCTTTATTGACTTCATTACTTTTTTCAGGATTGACATTCAGCCAAGCACGTTAGATTTGATTGAGGTTTTGGGGTTTTTTTTGTGTGCGTTTTTTTAGTGTGGCTTTATGCTTGGATTCAGGCTTGCCTTTTGGAGTACAGGTAGACTTCTAGCTTTTTTTCCAGTCATATAAAATATATTCAAGGCATAAATTGTATTGGAATTGGAAGCAGATAGGCCAGAGAAGTCATCTGCTGAATATATTTCAAATTTTGGCTGTGAGTTATCTGAGTATACAAATTTTAAGAATGTTTATTTCTTGTACATGTTGTTTAACATCCTCCTTAGTTACTAATGGACTGAAAAGTACTTCATCACCTTGTTGTGATACTAGCCTGTCATCCTGCTTCTTTCCAAGCCTACAAGAAAAATGTACTGAGTTACGACTTCATTAAAAATGTTCCTGCCTTTGCACAGGGATTTTCCTATTGCTAGGAATTCTTCTAGTGCTTCTCATGTGGTTTAGATTTGCCAGTGAAGTTATAGCAGCAGAAGCTTAGATATTAAGAGGTCTGAATTTAAAATATTGGCTCATCCACAGGCTACCAGTTGGCCTGAGACAATTATATTAGAGTCAGATTTTAAAGGCATTTAGATTGCGACAGATTTGGAGTTTTACATATTGGTATGGAATTTTCTTCAGCTTCTTGCAGTCATGTTTAAAGAATAAATCTTCTGTTTTTTCATCAAATAAAACCAGCAGTATATTGTTATGGGGAGAAAAACCCAACTTAAACCACTGTTGAGATACTGCCACTGACAACTTCAGTAAGAAATTATTGTATTTACTAGAGCATGCTTGAGAAATAAAACTTAAATTTGATGTTACTCCAGACTACTGGGGGTTTTTGTTGGTGTTTGTTTGTTTATTTTATTTTTATTTTCTGTTTCTGTACTCAACAAAAACTGAGCAGGCTGCATTGTTTATCTGCCCATATATCATTGAGATGTACATTTTGTATTCATGTTAATATTTCTTAGAGGTACACTTTACAGTCTGAGAAGATTCTCGTGGATAACAGAACTCAAAATACTCATTCACCAAAGATCTAATTTAGTGCAACAACATCTTGTTATTGAGAAATATTTTTAAAATGGCCAGCAAGTACCCTATCCTCTTTTAAAATCTTTAGAGAAGAGTTGTTGTACTTCAGTCTGTGTGGTTCCTGGTTTTGAAGAAATGCTACAAACTGTGAGCCCATCCTATTTATAGCTGGCATTTTTTCTGCAGTTAACAAAATTGCTCATGCCTCCTTTTAAATACAACTTGGCCACCTCCTCTGTATTGTTCTTTCATGAAGAAGATTCTTGACTTCATTGACATTCAATAATGTTGAGAAATGTTGCTAATTATTCCCAGCATGAATGCCTGCTTATAATTGTAATTTAGCATGAATGCGTAAGATTTGTTAATGATTTTTCTTTTTTGCTTTAAGTCTTGAGGTTTTTATTGTTTCTAAAGCTGCTGAATAACCTGCTGATTTGAAAATAGTAGTTAATGCATACCACCTACTGGTAATAATTACATCAAAGCTTTTTGCCCCTTCTAGTGTGTTAATACTGCAGAGCTTTATGAATTCTTTCCAGCCAAAGAGCTCAATTTTCCTTCAGTGCATCAGTGCAGGAGGAGAGTTCTACCAGAAAAAGATAGACTTTCCAATATACCAAACAGCCATATATATTGCATCTGACCCCCAGGATGTTCCTAGACATAGTAAAGGCATTCTCTGACAATAAATTAATAGTACCTACATAACCCACCTCTTAACATTTCACAGGCATTAAAGAGCTCTGAAACATTTTTACCAAAGCCAGAGCACTACAAAGGAGATGGAAAAATTGACTTATCTAAACTAAACAGTGGAGATTTTCACGTGTGGTAGATATATGCCTGTCTATGGGCTTTTTATGCGCTGGGCTTTCTTATAGCTCAGATTAGGGCTGTACTAGATGTGGTTTGGTTTGTTCAAGCTGATTCCTGGAGCGGTTATTTAAAACTTGCTTCTCTCAAGCTGGGCGTCACACTGTAGCTCTGCATTTCTCCTGGGACTGACTCTGGTTTCATGAGTGGCTCCACTGCTCTGGAGTTTTGTGTCTGGAACTGATTGTTTGTAAGTTTGGGAGTCAAAATTTCGGGCCTGGAAGGAGGTCTTTTGTATAGTGGCAGAGTAATGAATTTTATTCTTCCCTTCCTCCCATGTTTCAGGCAGAGAATGTGTCCTGAGATGGAAGTGGCAGTAAATACAAATATTATAAATTCTGTTAATCCAATCCCAAACATACTGTGATACTGTGATACTGTGATATTAACTTTGTACATTTTAAACTGTAGATACTGAAACCAAATTCCTTTACTGTTCATGGTATTTGTCACCATGCTCATGGACTTTCTTTGGAGCAAAGTAGATCTCTCCCAGAGTAACCAAAGGTATGCTTCTGCAGATCCTTTACTCCAAGGTGCAGTCTCTGCTGGTAGTATAGGTAAAACTGTTACAGGTTTGGCTTCCTCTGTTTTCTAAAAATCCTCCAGTGCTATCCCGGAAGACCTTGGATCCTCAAATATCTCCACCTCATCAGAGCATGAAGCATTTGCTTTTGGCATCAGACAACAGAAAGCTGTGATAGCGCTCTTGTTATTTCCAGGCAAGGCCCGTGGGAGACCCAGGCCAAATGTTGTGCGGTGTTGCTGGGACCTGTCTGAGTCAGAGGCTGTAGGTGTTGAGGAGTTCAGACATATTTAATCACACCCAGCGGTGGCTGCTTTTAGCAATGTTTGCTAATGTCTGCTCTTGCAGCCGAATATAGTTTCGGTGCAAGTAGGGCTGCAATGTGATGAGGCCGGTGGAGCTTGTGGGCATCTCATTGATAAATCTCTTCTGCGCCAACCTAAATGCCACTTTATATATAGAAATAAGCTAGACTTCAAAATAAAAACAGTTATGTTATTGTAATCACTTCTAGAGGAGGAGAAAGCAAAAAACAAGGTATTTGAGTAGGACTTTATTCATCAGTAAATTCTTAAGTAATCCTATAATGTGGTTTGGACTTGCTGTTAACTACCAGATTCTTGATAGTGCTAATTGAATTCAGAGCATAGGCTTCCAAGGAGCTTTAATTCCCATTATATTGTCTGTATTTTATATCATATGTGAAGATGCACTGAAATGTGCAAAGCAGCAAGGCATATAAAAAAGGCAAACGATGACATGAACTCAGAGTGACCAGACAGATTTGGAAAACAATTATGAAAAAGAAAGTTATGTTGTTTGTGCTCTGTAACTTCTTATCTGGACTGACCTTGAAAGTGGCATTTCTACTGCCTGCCTGTGAAAAGCAGCTTCTTCCTCCACTTCATTTCTCCATGCACTGATTAGAAAAACAAGTGGATTTGCAGAGCAACGTCTGGTGAAGTTTAAGCTCATGTCTCAAATTACTTTAAATACTGTAATGTAGTGCAAAGAAGATGTGAAAATTTTCACGTTAATCTTAGGTTATGTGTTCCTTTGGTGCAGAGGGGTTTTTGAAGGGATATAGTTGTGTGAGTGGTGGAAGTATTTAGTATCTGAAGCTATGTTAAATGTTGAGAATTAGTTCAGATGAGGCCTCTCTCCACTAGCTTTCTAATCACTGTGTGCCGTGGAGTTCTGCCTGTGAGTTCCAATATTAATTCCAGTACAACTAAACTCAGTATTGTTGAGCCATTCTCCAGTGGGACACAAATGTGAAGGATCTGGAGGAACTGCTACCCTGTAATGGTGGGGTAACAATAAGGATGGGGCCACTAGACAAAATGTGAAGAGATGCAAGGTTCAGCTGTGAGGAGACCTGCAGATCTCTTCCATGATGTTGTCAGTCACTTCTGAAAAGATACTTGGAAGATTAGTTGTCTGAGCTTGTCTCAGTTTGGAGAGAAGGTGATTTTGTTCTCCTGTTTTGGCTTTTAGGGCAAATAGCATGGGATGCTTTTCTTCTTTCAGATATGTTGTGAATATTAGGGAGGAATGTGGGTTTTACTTCACATGCACAAATTTCAAATTATCTTCTTAACTGTGAAACTGTGAGTTTATTTTGAGTCAGTTAAAATAGCTGAAATGAGAGAATAATTTTTTTCTTTAGTGAAAGCACAGTCTGAGACTGCAAAGGATATGAATTGTGGCTTCTTTTTTTTTTTTTCCCCCTCGTTATGTTAAGATGTTTGTTTTACATTTTGATGGCAGTATACAATAGAAGAAATGTCTTCCAGAGGGTATTTGCCCTCTGTGCAATTCGGAGCAGTTGCATAGAGACTCTGTGCCTGTCTTGCTTCCAGATCTGGGTGTAACAGTGTGTGGGCACAGGGAAGGAACTGGGGGTGGAGGGTGGGGAGCTGATGTGCTGAGCGCAGTGCACCCCTCCTGTGAGCCAGTGTCCCAAGCAAACACAGGGCTGATTCTGTCCACATTGTGGGCCAAGCATGCTCCTGAATGATCCTGGCACAAAAGTCATGCCAAAATTTATTTTCCTCTCTTACTCTTTCTCCTATTCCATTTGCAATTTGATGGATGGAGGGAAATGAAACACAGCACTAAGTGACTTATTTAGGGCCATGGACAATAAAAATATTTAAACAGATTTACTTGCTATCTTATAAAAAAAGCCAAAAGAAAACAAAACAAAACCCAAAACACACACACACACACAAAAACACACAAACCAAAACAACTGAGACCAAAAACTAAAAAAAAAAAAACCACTGAAAACCACACTATTTTTAGACCAGTCTGTCTGCTATTTTAATCTCATTTGGATTTCTTTAAGGAAAGAGGGCCTGTGTTTTCCCAGAAATATGACCTTTATGTTGATATGCTTCTGGTATCTGTAGAGGCCAAATGCAGACAAAGCAATTAATACTGGCCTGTGTTCATCTAAAACCTATCTTATCTTAGGAAGGAATAATTCATATGCCTAGGTGAAAATGGAGTTAAAACTTGAGAATTGTGTGCTCAATATTTTCAAAGGCCAAAGTAATTCCTATTTTGCCGTTGTAATAAAAGGTTCAGCAGAATACTGGGTTGTTGAAGCTCAGCTCGGTCGTGAAAAATGATTCCCAGGGTAATGTGTGGGTTAAAAAATACAAAGCAAAACCACAAAAAAACCCACAACAAAAATAAAACAACAAAAGAAAACCAATGAACCAAAAAACACTCAAAAAACATCCAACCAGAAACCACAACACACCCCTCACAAAAAAAAAAAGGAAAAAAAAAAAAAAAGTGTGCATTCCTATTGCCACTTTGCCACTTCAAGTTATTAATGTCATGGCATAAGGTAGTCTGTAGTTCAGCTACAAGTTCCTGGGGCAGACAAAGCTGATGTTGGTGCTGTGGCTTGCTGCTGCAGTGCCTGGCCTGAGACGGACACAGGAGGCTGTAGGTCCCTTTGCCTCCACTGCTGTCATGTGTTTCTCAAGGCGGTCAGCTCCTGGGCACAGCAAGGGTTGCTGACCCATCTTTAGCACAAATTTCCTTGTGCCAGGGACGTGTTTTAGTCAGAGCCCTGCATACAAGCCAGAGCTCTGCCGATTTAGGATTATCTTCCAAAGTGAAGTCTCTGGTGTATGTGTGTGGTTTATCCCTTGGTTGTAGAGAAGACAAGGGGAAGAAGGTGCTTTGCCTGAGTCAGGACACATAGCCCAGGAACTCTGCTGGATACCATGGAGAGGTTTTTACCTTGAGCCACAGCCTGAGGAAGCAGGAGTGTAACTGAGCTTCTTAATCCTGCCCCAGCAGGATCCCAGTGTGCCCTGCATGGCTCTGCAGGGAAGGCTGAGGTGAAGTGGGACCGATGGCTTTTATTTTCTGGCCTGTTCATACAAGTATCACGTTCAGAAGTTTTCTCACTTGTTTGGAAACAACCGATGTACATGGTTTAATTTCATCAAACTTTATTTATCATATGTTTAAAAAAAAAAAAAAAAAGCCGTCGCTACTTTTTCATTAAAAATGCTCTCAAGCAAAAACCAAAACTTTTGCCTCTTCTAATGTCCTGCTGTTACTCCCTAGTGTTCATGTCTGACTTAAAGATTAATTAAAATAAATATCAAGTGCTACCGAAATAATTAATAAATCATACAATTTACATTCGATTGTAAGTGGAAGAATGTCTTACACTTCCCTTTAAAAAATCAGCATGGTTCCAGAAAGGAAGGAAGCATGCTAATTACAATGCCTCCATGAGACTTTACAATTCATGGCTGAGAGTTGATCAGAAGATGCTAAGGAAGCAAAGCAAGCATTTTAATGTTTGATACTTCAATGCTTCTAATCCCAAAGCTTGCTATTAAAATACATAATAAAATTTGTTGTGCATTTCTAGCAGTTTGATATTTCCTGAACTTTTGCATCTAGAAGAGTTAGAGACATTTAGGGGTGGATGCTGGTTCCATACAACTTTTGGCACTGAGATAACACGATTGGAGTTTCTTCTAACTTATGGTGCTTAATGTGAAATCAGAATTAATCTATTTAGCTTTTTACAAATATCTAAATGTTTCGTAGCTTTTTAAAAACATATATCTCATGACCAGCACTAATGCACCTTTTCCTGGCACACAAGGAAAAGAGCAGAAGTTCTGCCTTTGGAAGCAGCGAATATAGTGTGTCAAATGCGCAGCCATTCTGTCTGGTGTTGTTTATGAAACAATATGGAGATGTTAGTGCATCTCAAAACTTATTCATTTGGAAAGTAATAGCATCTGTTAATAGAACAATGACAAGAGGAAGAACATAGAAGTCTCTTCTACACATCTGGGTATAAAGGTATCTTCTATTCATTGTAAGCCCATCTTAAATATACAGTCATGAGAACAGCTGTGCAGGGTCAGGCCGGGGGATGATGCCCAAGAGACCAGTGGAGGACCAATACACATATGGTATTTTTCTCATATAGTCTCTTAGCCTCCAGCCCCATGACTCCTGAAACCACAGGCTGTGCTGCCTTAGCTCTTCACTTAACCTTTGCACTGCCTCTCTTGCTCTTGTTCCTCTAGTGTCTTAACATTCCTCCTGTTCCTTCGTGATACCAAAGCACTGGTAGCAGAAGTACTGAGAATATAGTGGAAGCAGTCTGGGTGCTCATTATTTCTTTCTCCTACTACATGGGAGGAAGCCAACTGCAGTAAAAATCCAGCTCTGTTTTTGGCTGAAGTATGTTTATCGCTGTGTGGGACTTGTCTGTACTCCAAATGAGGAGCTGAGAGGCTTGAGCATGTGCACTGCTGTGAGTTGTTGTAGATCTGAACAAGTCCTACACTGAAGAGCTGTAAAGCTTTGCGGGGAGGAGGGTAACTGTAGTTTTTTCAGACCTGTAGGGAGTTCCATGGGAGCTACAGAAACTACATTTCTGAAGTAGAGGGCTTTGCTGTTTCCTGCCAACCTTCAAATCCCTGTTTGATAGCATGGCAGGTTTACAGCCCCCATTAAAATGTTTTCACTTGGTGTTTATGGTTTGTTTGTTTGTTCCACTCACCCCCCATCTTATTACTTGAAACTCTGAAGGCACTTAAAAAAAATAAGGCAAATAGCTGGAAAATATGGACCAAAATGGATAGTCCAGAAAAGTTTTATGAGTATTGAAGTCAGGATTTTGTAACTGGACATCTTGAGGCTGGTTCTGTAGGAGTAGTGCTGCCTCTTCTCCCTTCTAGAGCGGCCTAGGCAGAAGCTTTCAAACTTTGATTTAAAAAAATGCCTTGAAGTGCAAACAGTTAAACTCTATGCCAGTATGACTCAATGTCCTGTCCTATTAGGTAGCTTTTTATAAATTCATAATGTTCTAGTTAACACATTAACATCTGAAAGGATTTACTTTAAAATTATTGCCCTTATAGATCCGTAGAAAGCTTTTTCTGAGGGGCTGAATTAAAAACAAACAAACAAAACAAACTACCAAGCAACATTTCCTTGTCACTGTGATATGAGTAAAAGGAGGGAAGTGTAGAGTTGCCCAGGACTCCCTGGCCTCTTTAATAAATCTTGTGCCCTCCCATTACACACAGTATGTAATTTAACGCTCTAGAATGATGAGATACAACTGAAAATTCAATCATGTTTGTGATGTTGGCATTTAACAAATTATCTCAGCAATGTGAGCAATTACAGAAGTTCAGTGAAGGATGTGTCTGTTAATTGTGATGGTCATTAATACACTTGGTGCCCTGAATCCTGATCTCTTGTAACTATTAAGTAGCAAAACTATCGTTTTGCTACTTAATCTCAGGCATATAGACATAAGCATTTAATTTACTTTCAGTGTGTGTTTTTACCTCTCTTCCATTACAAACCCTGTCTTTTCATTTTAGTTGCCAAACTCTTTTTTGAGTCAGGAAAGATTGTGCCTTTCCCAAGTATAGAACGAACTAACATCGTGATTATAGTTTTGAAAAATCAAATAGAAACATAGTATCTGATAAATAGGTATGTGATTATACAGGGACTGTATGGTGTGTGTACAGCATTCATGCTTAGGAAAAATATTCTCTGAAAAGTTTTTGTTGTCATTTTAAAATTTTGATTAGCAACACTTTTTTTCCTAAGGGAAAAATAGAAAACACAACAAAAAGAATAACTGTTTAATATGATAATACTGATTACTGTTGGGTTTTGGACCTAAAGACTCATTAACCTTTGTCCCAAAAAGCTTATCTAAATAATTCAGGATTTATATTGGGAACAGGAGAGCAGAGGATGTGGAATTTTGAACTCTGTTTGAACATCACTGGCTCTACATTTAGAACAGACTTGACCTTTCTCAGGCTCGGGTCCTGGGCTCAGTGTTCACCAGACTTTCTCAATGGTTTCTTTTTTAAGGAGGGAGGAAGTCAACGCTTGTCTGTCTCTGCAATGTTTTCAATGCAGTTTTTTAGTTTGCAAAACTAATACCTTCAGAAAACAGGATGTTTGACATGAATGCCATGGAAAGAGAATGTTCTGCTCTATGGACAATTTTGTGGAGTATGTGTTGGTTTTTGCATTGTGTGGGGAAGACAGATGATGTTGATGCTTGTGAGACATCTTTGAAGTTAACTGTTATTTGCACTGTGAAGAAAGACAGAAAAATGAGAGGAAATATTTCTCTTCTGTCGATTTCTAGTACTGTACGTCTGTCTTTGCAACTAGCAGCAGCATGGGTGACCATTTCTTATTTCATTTCCTGAAGAGCAGAACTGAACATATCTGTAGTCTCTTTCATTAGTTGAATCTTCAAATGTGTATAATACATGCACCATACAGTTAAGTGGATTTTTTATAGAATTGATTACTTTATCTTCATTTTTATAAGTTCTGTTTATATTGTTTTAAATAATGTACCAAATATGAGTATATTAGAGTGCCTATATGAGAATATTAGAGTGCCTATTAATTTTTCTAAGGAAAACTTAAAAGGAATTTTGAAAAATGGAAGGCATCATAGATTTTAAAAAGGAAGTTTGTGTCAGGAACCAATATCAACTATCCTCAAATCCTCTGAAAACAGACAGAACAAAGTTCAGGAGTTGGTTATGCAAAGGACCGATTCTTATCTGGAGTTTGACTTCAGTTTTTTCTACAATTTATGGGAAGTTTAGGAATTATAGAAGTATTAAAAGTGTACATTCTTAGTTTATCCCTATAAATATCATATAAATGATTGCAAGATCTGTATGGAAAAAAAATGGGAGAGCATCAAACTAACCATCTAAAGAAATAAATGTAGGCAAAATATTGTTTACTACTTTAAATGTTGACCAAATTTGAAGTTCAAAACAAGTTGTGAGAAGAGTGTTTCTTGGAAATAAATGTCATCTGTGAGGAAATGTTAAAGAAACAAACCCTTATTTTAAAAATTTAGAAATTTAGATGGTGCTAGTTATTTCATGATTTCCTAGTTTGAGTCTTGTGTACATCTTCAGTGGTGTTAATTGGATGTGCAATAGCTTTGATTTGTGAATACCTTCTGACCACTTGTCATTGTAAAGAACTTCTGGATCAAGGTAACTGTGAGTGTCCAGCCAGCTACATCACGGTTGAAAATGGGTGAAATAACCCATCCACCCATCCACTTGAGTAGCCTAAGCTTCAAGAGGAATAAGTCTGTTATCTTCCTAAATTAGTTAGGGACGGGATTATATCTACTCTGAAGCAAAGCAAACCCTTCTCACAAATAGCAATTGGTTACATATGTTTAAGTGTTTCATGTGGGGGTAAGTTCCAGGCTGAAATGCTCTAAGGCCTTTTAGAAATGTTGCACATTTAAACATTTCAACTGAATGTGTGTAAACAGGAAAAAAAAAAGATAGCAAGGGATGGCTGGGAGATTAATCTTGCTCGAATTTAGCATTCTGCTTTGTATTTTTCAGTAGTGGAGGCAGAGGTTGAATTCTCAGTGTGGTCAGTGAACACAAGAGTGTGTTTATGTTTGAATGCCAAGATTCACATCCTGAAGTGTCTATTTCTTTCACTTGATTGAAAGAAGTCTAGTCGACTAGGTCAAACCAGGATGTAACTGTCTGAAGCTGGCTCAGCCAAGTCCTACTTTTTATGCCAGCTTGAGATACCTAAAAGTGAGGCCTCCAGAATAGTTATTTTGTTTGAAATGTTTCATTAGAATGATTTACCATGCTTGTCAGAAGGATTGACTCAGATTATTGAGTGAAAATGATAGAAGAGAAATGAGAACAAACAGGTTACCTTAACTAAATCAGCACCTCAAAGGTTTGTATTAAATTTAAGGAATGTTGATTGACTTTTTTTTTCTTTTTTGACAGGGGAGCTTGACAGATAACCCTAATATTGTGATTATAAATGAGTAACTGTTTGTAGTGTGAGGTCTGGGGAGTTGAGCTTACTGCAAGAAATACCAGAAAGTTCAGAGAAGCCTGTTATAGAATGGGATGAGCTTTCTGCCACAGAAGGATACGGAGGGAGGAGCTCTTGCTGGAATTAGCCTGAAGAAATGTGATTGCTGAAGAATAGTTCTCTTTTGTTTCAGCCTTGCTGGTGTTTACCCAGTGACTGGTTTTCAGCATAGGATTGGACTTAAGGATTTTTCAACCTGTAAATAATGAAAATGTCTGTTGTTTCCATTAACAAAAGAAAGGGGCTGTGATTGCAGATCTGCAGATCCCCAAAGCTGGGGAAGGCTGGAAGGCTGATGCAACCCTTACTCTTTATACCATGAGTCCTTGTTAATGCTGCTTTGAAATCTGTAGATGAAAAAGACTTACAGCAATGTAAATGAATTATTATTTTGATTTGTCATAACACAGCTAAGACTTCAGAGAAGATGGGTACCACTGAAATCCTTCACTGAGAAAGCATAGCAAAGGAGTACTTTTTTTTTCTTCCCTGCAGTGCCCCTTTCTGACTTTTCCTAATTGCACAGATGTGAATTTTTGCCAGGCACAGAGATGCATATTAAGTCCTACAGTCTATCTTATTGCTTGGAACATTAATAAAATTCAACAATAGCATAGTTTTCTAGTTTAATTCCAGGAGAAATAGTTCACCCATAAAGAATTAAAATCCATAAATCCATGAAAAAAAAAAAAAAAGAAATTCATTATAATTTCAACAGGAGAAGAGCTTCCCACTGGAAACAATGGTTTTTATTTTTTTATGAGAGCAATTTTAAACCACAGAATTGACATTGTTCTCCAGTAGAGCAAACTAACAACAGTATAATTTCATTAGCTTCAGTCTTCTTTCTCTCTTGGAAGAAAGAGGTTCATTGTTGCCGCACACAAGCTACAGTTTTAACATGTTTTTTCCCAAAGGAGATTTAAATTAAATTGTTATTCCTTAAAAACATAGGGCTGTACACAAATTAACCAAACCCATGTGAAGTGGTACAATCAGAAAACAGAACAAGTGGGACTAGCTTCACTTCTTGAAGGCACGACAAAGGGTCCATTTGTACTCTGTGCTGAATGGGGATGTGCTGTGCACACTGTGGAAGCCAGTTGAAAGAGTCTGTGCTTTTATGTGTTTTCTCCAAGCTGTACTGGGAGGGTTTTTCTTGAAACCTGGTAGGAAAGGCCCCTCTTTGCTAAGCTGTTGACTGTTGTTGCGATAGTTATTATATAGCCAGGTTCTTGATGGTGACTCTTCCTTTTCTGTACTGTGGAAGCTGCACATTCCAAGTCCTTTGAACCTGCATGTTAGTTTACATCTCCAAGAGCCTTCAATACCAGCCGTTATATTTTGGATGACACCCAGCCTTCCTTTGCTGCAGGCTGGAGAAAGAGAGGCAGGAGCTTGATACAGTGAATGTCGTCTTTGTATTTCTTGCTGTGTGTTAAGCTGGACATGATTCAGTATGCATAAATGCTGTCAAATTCCCAAAGTAAGCACTAGCTGCTACTTATGGCCGGGAGATTGCTCTGTTTCAATGTCTATGTTTGAAACCAGTTGTGGGCTTGCTCATCTTGATAGACAAATTATTCTTAGCTCAGAACCCTTGAAGTACAAGGAAAAACGCTTGTTTCAACCTGGACTCTTCCTTCAAATGGGCAGCCAAAAATTAATTTTTCAGTGTTAATTAACATTCTGAAAAATGTCTTGATCTGTCTCCTATGAGACTGAAGGTTAGCCTCATAGAAGGACATGAGGAGATAATACTGAAGACCTATGTAATTTTTAATCACTCCAGAATCACACTGGAATTCCAGTCTGATGGCCATGTGGCATCTGTGCTCCCCACAGTCACAGGGGGAAGAAATAAAAAAATAATAATGGGATTCTCAACCAGGAGGTTAAGCATGAAGCTGTTTCAGGTAGCCAAGAAAAATGTCAAGGTTGACGACTTCTGGTAAATCCTCATTTCATGGACCTATATGGTCACTGGGCTGCTGAAATTTGCCTGCTTTCGCTACAGTGCTAAGCCCTAAATCTTTTTCAAAGGCAAGAAAGTTAGAAATGCATGTTCTCCCAAAACTTACAGAAAACTTGGGTTTGTCTCTTTCTTTTTCTTTTATTTATTTTCTTTTTTTTTTTTTTCTTTTGTGGTGAACAGCTGGAGATAGAGGTAATATTCCTCCTTTCTAATGTTGTATTGTGCAGTTTTTTCTTAGCCCTGTCCTCTTCCAGAGGATGCAAGCCTGTATCTGTTGCTTCTCAGAAGAATGCTCTGTCTTCTAGTCTAACACTGTGGAATAACTTGTAAGGGCACATTGAGCAATTGCTGCATTAACTATCTAAAACACTTCTTGCTTGCAATAGAAATAAATCCTCCTTCCAGAGAAGTATTCTAAGTCGTAGGATAGAGAGATTCTTCCTTTTATGATCTTGTGACTTTTTTAATTATTACATATAAAGCAGCACAGCTTGAAAAGTAGGCTGAAGGCTAGGTCCTTGGTCTCTATGTGTCTTAGGAATAACTCAGTGTTTATTAAAATGTATAGGCAATTATCTTCTTGTAGGTCAAAAAAAGAAACTTGGTTAGAGTTTTCCATATTTGCAGTCTGTTCTTAAATGACTGTTGTGCACACACTGTAGTATGCCCACATTTTTCCACTTTTACTTAAACAAAAGTGGAAGATATGTTTTTCCTTGTCAAGATCTGATTCTCTGTGTGTCTGGTAAACATGCTGTGTCTATAGCAGGTTTACAGCTCAGGAGAGTTGGGAAGAAAAAATGCCTAGTTTAAATATGCCTACAGTTCTTAGGAAGAAGGTGTTGAGATGTTCGGGTAAACAGTACTGAGATGGTTCTGAGCATTTGTCTCCTATAGAGACATGATACTTGTTTAAGATCTATGTCTTGATATAGAACTTCCTGTTACTTAAGTGCTGGTGACTATATTGAAAGCCCAACTGAAATTTCCCATATCATATCCAGTTACTTTGCAGTTCTGTGAAAATATATCTTCCCTGCTTTTTCCTGGTAATGAACAGAACACCTCCTTGACAGCAAAAGGTAATTAAAATGTTCAAAGTTACCCTGTCTCCATATGTATGCGTGAAATGTCTTTGCTTGCCAAATTATGGGTAAAGAGTATACTTCTGTAAATGTTATATTTTATAAAGTTAGATTAGTTCAATGGAATTGATGTTTTTCTGAGGTTGCATTATATTTTTATAGCAAAGCTGTGTTTTTAGTGAGTATAATTTATAATAATACAGGGTACATCATCTTAATTCGGGAAAATTGTCCCTTTCTAACAAGAAGATTGCAGCACTTTAACATAATCTCACAACGTTTTGCTTCACCTCTTAAACTATCAGAATTATTTAGACTGCAAGTGGTGAACATTACCTGAGGAGGAATATGGAAGGGGTGGAAGATGTTTTCATTTGCCAGGTGGTTTTGCCATCCTTCAGTGTCTGGAGGTAAGAGGAGCTTTCAGTTCCCTGCTGTCCTCATCAGTTTAAACTGTGTCTGCAGCACCATCTCTGATCTGCCCTCACTCACCTACTTGTCACCATCAATCAATCTGCTTTCGAAACAGTAAGTCATGGATGGCAGTGAAGAAAAACAAGTGTTCTGTATGTACATCTGTACTGATTCCAATAGCTAAGGCAGTGGTGGTCTTGAAACCAAGAAACATTACTTTGGAAGCAACATGTTGGTGACACTAAACAGTACAATGTGGTGTTGTTGGGTGTTTTTTGGTGTGTGTGTGTTTTTAGTTTGTTTGTTTTTTGTAGTTTGGTTGGTTGGTTTGTGTTTGTTGGTTTTTGTTTGTTTGTTTATTTGGTGGGGTTTTTTTTACAAAGCATTGTAGTTTTGTTCTCTTCAATACAAAATTCTAGATCCTCTTGGTCTGCAGGACAAACGTAACCTATAATAATTAGACTATCCTACATCAAGGACCTACTGGAAGAAAAGTATTCATCTGTCAGAAAATATGCGTTTCATAGCATTATCTTTTAGTTTTGTGTCTATACCCTTACTCTGTTTCAGAACAGATACAGAGAAACCTATAAAGCAATTGTTTTAGAAAACAACATGGGTCCTGTTTTTCTTGGAATAATGCTGTTGCACTTTTCCTTGCTTAGTCAGTCATTCAGAAGAGAGCACCTTTTAACTAGACTCTTATTAATACATTCTACAGTGTTTCTCTGATTGTTTCTCCCCATCTGTTTCTATTTCTGAATGGGTTTTTTTGTTATTTTCAGTAATTAAAAGAAAACAAACAATCTTTTTGCAAATTTAGGGTATGTTTGTTCCTAATGTACCAACAACTTGATGAAGTGTAATGTGACACATTTCCTCAGTTGCTATTTCCATAAGCAGAAAATCCATCTCTGGAGTGCATCAGACTTTTGAACAGTCTGAGCTCTGTACAAGAGCGCAAATGCCAAGTTAAACACACTTCACAAAAGAAGTACTTTTCTGTCTGTTACAGATGGGAGGCAGGGAAAGGATTATATATGTCTTTACTTCATATCACATATTTAAACTTTCTCTGTTTACCTTTTCCCAACTCCAGTGCAGAGTCCAAAGAGATGAATTTTTCAGGTTAGTTTTGTGTTTGTTTTTTTTTTTTTAAGGCATGTTTTCTTTGGGTTTTTTTTTGTGTGTTTTGTTTTGGTTTTTTTTTCCTGTGCAGCTTTGCCATAGTTTTTCTATGCTTTTTTTTTTTAAAAAGGGAACAATCATTGGGAATAAAAATTTATGAAGCAATCCCAGTCTAGCAGTATCTCTCTACAAAGGAACCTGGCTTTAAAAGTTTTCCTTGAAAAACAAGGAGAAGGGAACTGAAAAAGAGCAAAAGAAATATGAAAGGCCATTATGGCCTTTATCTTAACCAACCTTTTCTTTGTGGTTCACTATTTATCCTAGGGTTTTAAATGTAATTTAACCACTTCTCTAAATACATGTTTGTAAAACTGGTTCAATACACGCATGCACACAGAACAGAGAACAACTTCTGGGGGAGTTTGGGGAGATTTAATGGGTCTTGCAATGTATCTAAATGAGCAATATCATAGCACCGTGAAAAATATTGTCCTAGGATATGTAAATAGGAGTGTAACCTGAAAATCAAGTGATATATTGTAGAAATTTTACCTGGATCATTGTATCTATGTTTAGGTGCTCTATTTCAAGGAGGACAAACTAAAGACAAAGCAGTGAAAATGAGCATAGGTCTATCAGAATACTGAGTGGGCCACAAGAAGGCTAGTTAGCTTTGAGAAGGCTATGGGAGGAGGATGCAACAGCGTTCATCTATGTTAATAGCTGCTTCAGAGGGAGCAAGAATAGTCTGTATACTAGATGGAATGGAAGATAATAGATTTCATTGCAGCAAATATGAGTTATTATAGAATAGGCAATAAGAGCACTTGCAAGAACTTTAAAAACAATAAAACCATAAACAACAAAACCTTGCCACCCCTTGGTCCGATGCCCTAAAGAGTGAGATCTTTAAGAATAGATTAAATAAATATCTACCAAGAATTGTATGAGATTAATTGATCCATTGGTGGTCCAAACAGTGGGTTTGATTCTGTTCTGGGGTTCCTTTCACATTCATGATTTTTTTTCATATATAAATTTTTAGTACAAAACATAGCTTTTTAAATAGGGAAATAAAAGTTAGCTTGGGGCACGTGAACTGGTGCTGAAAAAAAGGAAATCACCTAAGAGTTAAGGGGAACTTGGTTTTAGTTTGTCATATATTTTCAGTGTTTGACTTTCATGAATCTGTGAATTAGTGAATTTTAATAGGATAAATGTTTACAGGAAATAAAATTTATAATTTCCTCCAGAGCTCTTCCAGAAATCAAATCTTGAATTTACATGCATATTGTATGTATTTGCAGCATGTAAACAGAGGAAAATCAGTGGCCTGATAATTTTTTCTGACCAATAACCAGTAAAACACATCTAGAAATTTGGCTTTCAAATAAGCATAATCACTTATTTCTAAATTATCCACAAATAAAAACTATAAAAGAGAAGGAAATTATAATAGTGTCTGAAAGGGCCTATTTATTTAATGATCAGGAAGAAGCCAGATTATCAGATAAAATGGTTCATTCTGCTGTGGAGTATCTATCTAGTATTTGAGAATGATTATTTTCTTTTGGAAAGCTAATTTCCATTGAATAGTGAGGACCAACAAAATATGCTGACAAATAGGATCTAAAGAATAATTGAAAGGACATGAGCAAAGCCTCAATCTTAGTAAAGTGCTTTTCACTGTAAGTATTCATGCACACATGTGTATGCACACACAATGTGTATTTAAATAACAATGTGCAGTGTTCAGAATTGGTTTTTCTTCCAGTTTTCCATAACTCTTTATCCAGTGACTGAGCCAGGTTTGCATGAGCCAGCAATGTGTGCTTGCAGCCCAGAAGGACAATCGTATCTTGGGCTGCATCCAAAGGAGCATGGGCAGCAGATTCTGCCCCTCTACTCTGCTCCGGTGAGACCTCACATGGAGTTCTGCGTCCAGCTCTGGAGCCCTCAGTACAGGAAAGACATGGATCTGTTAGAGAGGGGCCAGTGGAGACCGCAAAAATGATCAGAAGGCAGGAACAGCTCTGCTGTGGGGATAGGCTGAGACAGTTGGGATTGTTCAGCCTGGAGAAGACTCTGGGAAGACCTTATTGTGGCCTTTCTGTACTTAAAAGGGGCCTGTAAGAGGGATGGGGACAGACTTTTTAGCAAGACCTGTTACAATACGACAAGTGGTAATGGTTTTAAACTAGAGCAAAGGAGATTCAGCTTAGATATGAGCAAGAAATTTTTTACAACAAGGGTTGTAAAACAGTGGCCCAGGTTGCCCAAAAAGGTGGTAGATGCCTCATCCCTGGCAACATTCAAGGCCAGGCTGGACGGGGCTCTGAGCAACCTGATCTAGTTGAAGATGTCCCTGCTTATTGCAGGGGAGGGTGGACTAGATGGCCTTTAAAGGTTCCTTCCAACACAAACTTTTCTGTGATTCTATGATTTCATGAAGGTGGCAGCTGCTGAATACTGAACCTGCACTGTGAACAGTCCCTGACTTACGGATGTGAAATTACTGCTTTGCTTATTTGCTGATCTCTGCAAGATGTGAACTTCTGCTTTCTTACAAATATTTTCTGCTGTTGGATATATTGAACTTCTTTCTTCACAGGCTATCCATACTGCAGTATTGCATGCTATTATGAGTAGTAGCAAATAGCCAGACAATTTTTACTGTAACTATCCCAATGTTATAGCAGATTTTCTTACATTTGAGTTACCTTGAAAATGCAGCATTTTTAACATTTCTAATTGAATTTTTTGCTGGTCATCAAAACAGTAAATTTCTATGTACTGGACAAAGTAAATCAACATCTAGAGAATTAAGTCGAATGCTTGAATCAAGTCCCTGCAGTATCTCACAAGACCAAAGCATGTAACTAGGGAATGCAAAAAAAAATATATACTTTTTGTTCAACAATGGCTGCAAATGTGGCAGGCTTCACTCAATGTCCAAGTCTTGTCTAACAGGTCAGTGTTGTATAAAATATGACTCTTGAGAAAATCTCTTAATGATGTTGTTTGGCTGGTGCTTTATGAAACTTCAATCAGATATCAGTACCATGTTCCTTTAATCACATTTTTTTGTTTGTTTTGTTCTTAAGAATGTCAGAACCATTGCTTGGAGTTAGGTGGCTTATGCTCAGGCCAGTTTCAGAGATGCCTCATTTTTTTTTTTTTGTGGACTTTCATGTCTTCCCAAGATGTGTAAGACAGCAGTGTAGTTATTAGTCTGCACCATTGCATCCTTGAATTCAGCAGTTCTACCTGTGATGATGATGCATCTGGAACGTTTTTTTAACAAAATAGGTTAGTCACAGTCTCTTTGTTACAAGCAAAAGGATAAACTTACCTGTCTTTGGCAGCAGCTTCACAACTGCCCTTTGGAGGTGGCTGCAGTTTACATTGTTTCCTCTCAAAGTTGGGACAGTGTTGCTTTCATGAAATGACAGCAGCTTCTGGGACTCTAAATCAAGCTGAGACTTTTATTGTATTTATATCCTTAGATGTTTGCAAATCCTCATGAATTTCGATGTAACTTTCAAAAAAATAATTGTTTACACTGTTCTGGTGCAAGAGATGTCAGCATCTGATAGCCTCTATATTGTTGATACTATTCCGTAACTTAACAGCGTAAGTAAAATCCCAGTCTGACCCTTCTGTCTGTTGGAGTAGGCATTTATTGTGTAGGGATGGTTCCCCGTGAGGAAAAGTAGTAGTTATGTCTCTAAACCAAACCTTTGAAGAAACCTTGATGTTGTTCATTTCTACAGATGAGCCTGTTCATCTGTAGTTATTGTCAGATATGCTGTATTAGCAAGACTGTGTTTGACCACCTCTTAGGACAGCTTCAGAATGGCTTTGTCTTGTTCATACTGAACAAGACATCTGGAGTTGTCAGGCATCCCACTTATCCATAAGCCTTTGCATCAGTCACTAGCGAGTCCCTTTTAGCTTTTCCCTGGTTTGCCTGCAATATTCCCAGCCCTATAATGGAAGTCATGTGTAAGAGACAGAGACCTACTGTCTTTTAATGTCCATAGTCATCCTCCTGCACCAACATGTTGCAATAGCTATCAAGATTTCAGGACAGGAGAAAAACAGTGGGAAAATCCATACTGGACAGAACCAGGGAAAATAAGACCAGAATTGCATGAGAAAGCATCTTTATTACTGAGTCTATAAGCATATGATTGGTGTGAACAACAACTGTATTTCAGCTGGTTTTTAATACCTGGAGAGCATAGCTAGCTAAGATTCTGCCGCCAGGAAACTGACACTGCTGTGCTTTGACAGTTTTTTAACATAGATTTGCGACATCTTTGAGACCGTAAAATTAGCCAGAATGTGGGTTGTCAATGGTAGATTTTTCCATTTGGGGGTGTGGGATCTATATTATGAACTGGAAAGACCTGGAGAAGCAACACAAATGTATCTGGACTGCGTCAGACTCTGGAAGCTATCCGTGTGTTAGTCTTAATACTTTATGGCATAATAGCTGAATGCTGGTGGGTCTGCCAAGGTCACTGACTCATGGAGGTCTGTGAAGCTGTATCTCCACTAGTCTCTGGGCTTGTTGCCATCTAAAACATCCTGGACTGATCCGTGTTCTAGATTCAGAGTTTACTGAAGTCATAGATGGGTATGCAGTCCCACATACTGCATGCAACACTAGGGTCTTACCACCAGCAGTGGCTCAGAGAGACCAGAGGTATCAATGATGGATGTATTCTGGGACACTAGTGCCTGCCTCCTGTATCCCATTCCTGCTCCTTTGCAGCCACAGGCACAACCAGGCATCAAGATGGTTAATGTGTGCCACAAAACTCTATGCCCCCACGCACTCTCTTTTTCCTTTGTGTTTTCCAGAGTCTTTCTGTATCTTTTCTGATATAGTAGTCCTTCTCTCTTTAGCTTTCCAATATAGCAGAGTTTTGTGTTTGTTCCTGATCAATGGCAATGATCAGTATTTGGTTAAAAAGGTTTGCAAACTTGCTCCCCTGCAGATGCTGGCTGCCTCTTACCTTTGCCTAACTAAGCAATGGAAACACATCACCCAACAACCTACCTACATGTCCCAGCTTAGTGTTCCATGCCCAAGAGTGAGAGGTCACAACAGTGCATCCTGTTCTGGAGTTCCCCACTATATGTGCAGGTGCAGACAAACACCATTGCTATAGTAGGGGGAAGTCTGTTCATAAGACTACGCATGCTCCAGGACCAGCTCCACTGGCACATGTAAACCAGAAGAGAGGGCGTGTATCTGTACATACAGGATTCAGATTCTCTATGTAGAAAATATGCCTCTTTTCCTTTCATTGCACCTCTTGCCTCTCTTTTTTTTTTTTTTTTTTTTTTTTTGTTGAGGCCATTTGAAGTCCCTTAGAAGTCACTCAGATCAAAAACACTGCTTCTATGGGCTATGGCTTAGTTTATTCAGAGAGAGACAGAATATAAGCACAAGCTGTTAACACAGAAGGGAAAACAAGAAGGTATTTGGTAGCACTGTTTTATGTCCTTATGTCTATAGTAAAAAAAAATGAGTCATCAAGTATTTTTGCTCTTTTAAGCTGTGAGTCAGGACTGTTGGCTCCATACATCTTCACATTAGAAGGTGTCTGTATAAGCAAGTACACTGAAGAACCCTTCTATAAAATATGGAGGGGGAAAGAAAAAGGCTGTGGGGAGGAACCAAACAAAAAGAAAAAGCTGCATTTCTGTATGGCCCTATGTTCTTTCATGAATTCCTGTGGCTGGGCCTTATCACCCCCTTTGCTACTAGGTGGCTATCAGGCATCTGCTGCTGTTTCTGATGTCTTGTTGACCTATGCCTGACATGCATGATGCTCTGTGAGACTTTTCATAAAACTGCTTGGAGATTCAGTGAGTTGCCTCTCTTGTGCATTCAGCTGAAACAAGCAGGTACCACAAGATGCTCTTTTGTGTTGTGGGGAGTATTGGACTTGGTGGCTGTGAGGAAGTCTGGCTGTTCCAAAGGCAATGTGCCTTCTCCTGGGTGGTAGCAGGAGATCTTGTTCTCTCTTCCTCTCTCCTCTGTCTGCTGGTCCATCATACTGCTAGGGTTGGAGGTATTTAAATATTTTTTTTAAATTAGTTTGTCTTCAGCAATCAAAAAACAGTTGTATATGGAAACTTGAGATAGTATCTCAAGAATAAGAGAAGTTTGCCTGCAGTGGGAAGACTGATTTCAAAGAGTTCTTGGGAGAGATTGCTTTGCTGGTATCCTTGATCTGCCATCAATGAGTAGGGCTGGCTCTCCAAGAGCTTAGTGGTTAGTACACTTTATTAGGACTAATCACATCAAAAGATATTTTTAAAGGCCTACAAAAACAATTCTTCTGTCATGGGAAGGAGTCAGGCCTGCAGTACTTAACTTAGGTGTCAGCCAGTAGATTTCCTCTGGGCATGGAAGAGACAAAGAAAGACAAGGCAATAAGGTATTTAAAAAAAAAAAAAAAAAAAAGGAGAAGAAGGGAAGATCAAATAATGATAAGTACTCAAGATCCAGTTGTGGACTGTGAACTTATAGCATAAATATTACCCTTTTAAGCTTTTAACTGACTTATACCAAGACATCAGTATTTTAAGAGAAAAGGGTATTGTTTTCTTTCAACATTTTGGTTTGAGTCCTTTCTGGGCTTTTAAAATGCGTTTTTCTTGAATGATGAGGTTTTCCAAAACAGAAGCGTGTAAGTTTGTCTTCCAGTAGCAGGAAGTTCAGGAAAAGGCAAGTGTTAGCAGTAGTCTAATGACACTATACTGGTATCTAGGGACCAATATCTACTTTCCACAATTTTGAAACCAAGACAGATGTTGCATGTTTCTGTAGACAAAATATGCTCACCTTTCTTTCTGTGCAGTCTCTGTAAATTCAGTAAGGTTGCTCAGATGTAACTGCTAGCAGAGTATTGTCAAGGTCGTAGATTTTGTCTGCCTTAAAGGATAAAAGAAAGTGAAAATTTGGGACAGGAGAAAATTGAAACCAAGATTTTTGTTTCACAATCCAGACCTGTAGGCTGAATCTAAAAAGCTTAAACTCTTTTAAGAAAAGATTGTGTCTCTGTGTACATGAGTATATATCCACATATACTTTGGTTTCACACGTGTAACCGTTGCTCTTGGAAATTATTGACTTGTCTTTTTAATATGGCTAGAGCCTTTGGCATTGAATGAGGCATATTTGAAAAATGAATTTTGATTCCAAGTTTTCAGTTGGGTTTTGGTTTTTATAATGAAATACAAAATACTCATAATTGCCTGTGAGCAAGATACTTTGAAATATCTTGAATTTTGAAATAGTGCGATGGATCACTACATAAGAAATGGTAGCAGTTGAGAATGCACAACAAAATATAGAAAGATACCACAGATTAAAAAACAGTGTTGAGAAGGGCGTGAAATATTTGTGCAGATGTTTTCCAAGTCCACATCCACTTGTGCTTCTGTCAGACTGAGTTTAAACTCCTCCTTATTTTCTCCTCGCTTCTCATTCTGGACTGGCCTGTACCTGCACTGGAGCACTCAAATCTCCACTATGAACCTCCAGCACCTGGAAGTAAAAATAAATTTGGACACTGAAATGAAGTTTTAGTTGTGTTTAAGTTGGGCTGAACAAAATAATGCTAACACTTGAAGAAGATGGTTTGAAATGCAGAGTGCTGAAGTAACTCCTGACATTCCAGCATTAAAATTTTAGTGGTTGGTACTGGCAGACCAACTATAACTAGTAGTAATAACAATCATTTTATTTATTGGGCACCCTTCCATCGTTAATGTCCTGTTAGATGGCTCACAAAAGATATAATCTGCTGTTAATGTCCTCATAAAAGAAATAAAATATAAAGACAGTTATATGCTTAATGGTTTATGCTTTTACTTTCATGTTGATGTAGCAGATTACAGTAAAAAGGCCAATTTTGCATCTTCATTGAAATTAATGGAGTTTCGTCAAGTTATCCTGCATCTGAAGCAGGTCCAAAATACTTTAATGCTTGTTCTTTAGGTTCAGTCAGCTGATGACGGAACATTCCTGATTGATTTGCAAGGTACCCTAACTGGATTAATTAGAAGAGAAAAATACTGTTTTCCCCTCTAAATTCTGCTTACTGCAAAACCCACTTGCTATAAAATGTCAGGTTAGGGAGGCTCCTTTTCCCCATCTTCTGACTAGATTGCCATTTCTGTTGCTCATTCTTTCTTCTTTTATGTTGTTCATTAAAAATGTTACATTTTATGCCCAGTATTGTTCACAGTCTACAAGGTTTTTATCACTTAGATGAAAGCAATCTACTTGATGCACAGCTGGTCTCCAAAGTGATCTGATTGCTTTTGTGATAGGCCTTAGACACCTAATGCTGTGCAGAGCACTTTTAAGCTTTTTTTTTTTTTTTTTTTTTTTTGAATAACTAAATTAAAGTACTTGCAGATGAGCTTGTTTTATAACAACATATCTGAAAAAGATTTTCGGATTTATGGCCAGTCTCTGCTGTGCTTTCTAACATTTAGGAGCATCGTGGTCATTGAGTAGTCCCACTGATTTCTTGAGGAACGAGATACAACTCAGCTTGAACATGACTTCCTTTTTTCTCTTTTTTCTGGTGGAGTGGGAGAAGGGAGGAAAGTATCTCACCTCTGGAGAAGAATCAATGCTGTAAATCTTAAGAGGAAATAAATGCCTGTCTCATAGCGTGGACTTTGGATGCTTAACCACTTATGAGGTCTAAAAGTTGTTTTTGGGCCTCCACACTGGATGTTGGATAGCCAGGCCCACGGGCTGCTGTGAATACTGTTCTAAGGACCCTCATGTTGTCCATGTGTCTGAGACACTGGCTGCTCCAGTCTTAGCTCAGGATTTCTATGGGTGACTGGGCACCTCACTATTATGCATTGGAGTATGATGCCTAAGTTTTCTTTGCCCCCTAAAAGAGACTGGTGGCATCGTGCTTCTCACTAGTGTGATTCTGCTTTTACTGTACATAATCTAATTGCTCCTAAACCACAAAAATATCTTACTGTAAAAAGGTACTACTTTTGCCTTATCACCCAACATATTTTGATATAGTCTTAGTTTATAAAGTGAACAGAAGGTTTTTAAACAAACCTCTTATATTGTTTAATGCACATACTGAGACCATTTAACAGCTTTTCTTCTTTTTATTGAAGGTGTGGGTTTGGTTTTTTGTTGTTGTTTTTTTTTTTTCCAAAGCTGCCAGCGTGCTTCCAGATGGTATCATACATGGGTGGTAACAGTCAGTTGGTACCAAATATACTTTCATCCACACTTCCCTAGGAATACATTACCTACCTGGCTTTTGTCCCAAGATAATCAAATAGTTGCAAATCCTAGGTTATTAGACTTCATCAAATTCTGGTTAAAGTTAGCTCTGGTCGCTCCGTAGCCAAGACAAATTCATCAGACATTTTGCTCATAGGAAATGTAAATCCCATTTAGATTTGTTTCATTTTTTCAAAATTTTTAAACCTATTTACTCCAACAAGAAATGTGGCATCCTCTGTGGTCTTGGAACTCTTTTCTGTTGTTTCTTAAGCACTCTCTGGCTTTGTCCACACTTCATTAAAGGCACGTAGTGGCTCAAGAGGATTAGGATAACTCAAACCCAGCATTTCTACTCCCAGAGGAAATTAATTTCTTGAAAAGAAGGCTGTGTGGGTTTTTTTCTTGCTTTATTTCTTAAACTGCCTGTAGCTCTATCATAATTTCAAACAGTGTTTAAGGACCCGAAGCAAAGCCTAGTATATTAAAATATTTGATTATGGCTCTCCCTGATATAGTCTTATATCAGCCTAATTACTGCATCTTTGGGCTTCCTAAATCTTCTCTACAGTAGCAATGCCTACTGCTCTAGCTATTGCTGCAGGTGTACCAAATCTTAAAAGACTATGAAATTTTGCATTGCTATGCATGACACAAGATACAAGATACACATGACACATGACAGAAGGTTCAGCTTCTTCTCCAACCACTTTGCATATAATTGGCTACCTAAAGCTCTAGTGGTGAAAGATCTTGTAGTACGGACCTCTGTTGTGGTTCCCTCTTCCACTTCTTTCTCTGTTCTCCAGCAAGAAATACTTAAAAGATATCACGAGTTCTTTAATGACTTGCAGTTTTCATGAGTAGAGATGCTGCACCCAAAGAGTGAATTTTCATGACCTAGCATGGCCTATTATAAGAAAAGAGCCATTGGACTATATCTTAAAACAAAGTGGCTATAGATATAGAAGTGAAGGCAAGGCTGGAAATAAGGAGGAAGTACTACATGCAGGTTTTGGCAGTGTTCTTAGAAGTATATATGTCCAGAAATCTGCAGAGCTTACATTCTGTTAGTTAGTAGCAGGCAGTCCTCAGATCTGGAGTGTTATGAATGTGAGGTCCCAGCTCAGCCTGGCAGTGGGGCATGCCCATCATGTGCAGACCCATGATCAGCAGTGGTCTAGGCCAACATCTTTTAGTTTACACTGGAGTGGCCTGTGCTCGCATGAGCAAGAGTAGCAGTAGCTTTGCTCTGCAGCAGGTAACTTTTTGAGGCTTGGTGGTTCATAATCTGGTTTTATGCCATGCAGAACTCTCCATTTTATAATTTTCATGAACCTGAAAGAAGATTCTTTTCCTCTAATCAGGAGAAGAAGCCTGACTGTTCCCTGTGCAATCATACTCCAAACAACCGTGGGTAATTGTTCTTTATTTTCTTTTGTTCTTTATTTCATTTTGGTCCTCACCACTAATGTGTTAGACAGCACTGTAAAAGATAGTAATCAAATAAAGGAAGATGATACACTAATGTTGCATTAAGAGGGTTAATTCAGCAGAAGTTAAGCTCCCTTGCGTTCTAGCTTGTCCTCAGTACTTCACTTGGGGGCAGCTGAGCTGAACTCCTGACTGATGCCCAATTACATCAAATGACCCCAGTCAGTACTTTAAGTCTGACTGTGCTCAACAACCAGTCCAGCATTGAATTCACACGATTATGGATTCACTAATAGTGCAGGGTCGGGTCATGGTCATTGAGTTTACATGCTTGCACAAATTCACAAATATTATAATATATACTATCAGCCTGAGCACATGCAATGAGAAATTCTCGTTACTGGATCCACAAATAATGAGGTTTAATAAAGCAATAGACACAACTTATTTTAGATTGCTGTTGAAAAAAATACACTTTAGTTGCAAAAATACACTTTAGTTGCAAGAAACACTCATTGGTACCAAATATATAGATATTGTAAGATGACTACATAGCACTACTAATGTGATTATAAATATAAGCTTGAGGTCTAAGTGTCCTTGGGGAAACACTTGATATAACCAAGTGTGCAAATCTTACCCCAAAGCATCCTTTTGTGGGGAGAAGATCAGCACAGCCGTTGACTGATCCCAGAAGTCTGCAATGCTGTTTCCTTGACTTCTCAGTGATGGTGTCTTCCCTAACTTTCCCTTATTTTTAGGGTACTTTATACTATTTTGTATGTTTCGGTGGAGCTTGAGGGAGTCTAGTAATACATACATAGAATTGTCTTGGTTGGAAGAGACCCTCGGGATCATAGAGTCCAACCATAAGCTAACTTCAGCATTAAACCATGTCCCTAAGAACCTCGTCTAAATGCCCTTTAAACTCCTCCGGGGATGGTGACTCAACCACTTCCGCGGGCAGCCTGTTCCAGTGCCTGACAAACCTTTCTGTGAAGACTTTTACATTAATACCCAATCTAAACCTCCCCTGGTGCAACTTAAGGTCATTTCCTCTTGCCCTATCAACTTGCTACTTGAGAGAACAGATCAACACCCTCCATGGTACAACCTCCTTTCAGGTACTTATAGGCAGTGATAAGGTCTCCCCTGAGCCTTCTTTTCTCCAGGCTAAACAGCCCCAGTTCCCTCAGCTGCTTCTCATCAGACTTGTGCTCCAGACCCATCACCAGCTTCATCACCCTCCTCTGAACTTTCTCTAGTACCTCAATATCTTTCTATGATGAGGTACCCAAAACTGAACACAGTATTCAAGGTGGGGCCTCACCAGTGCCAAGTACAATGGCACAATCACTTCTGTAGCCCTGCTGACCACACTATTCCTGATACAAGCCAGGATGCCTTTGTTATTGATTGCTGTAAAGACTCGCTTTGATTTTTAAGGTAAAAACTTCACAGTGCATGCTCAAGGGAGCATAGCGGTGTGATGGAGGTGTGTATCCTTACGGACAGAGGTGTGTTTTGATGTTATAATGAGATTATAATGAGCAAAGTTTATCCGCAGAACAAGTTTCAACACATCTACTAGCTCAGCAACTAGAATTTTGGATGGAATGGAACATTTATCTTTTTTAATTGACAGCAGCTAGGTGCATGGTACCATCTGGTTCCTGTACCTGCCTTGCACCCAGAGCCTGCCCACGGTGCCTCCACGTGGCTCAGTCCCCTGTACTCCTTAGTGCCAGCACACTGGGATCCCCCCATGCACTGCTATCCAAGAATGATGGCCAGGTTTTGCGGGGGGGTGAACCATGCAGAGCAGATTCCTTACCCACTGCGCAAGCTGCCTTATGTGCTGAAGATGTAGATATAACTTTATTCTCAATAAGCATATCCTTAATAACTAGTTTCAACAATTTGCCCCCTCAGTAATTATTCCGCAACTGAACATTTGCAGTTAGTTTTGCTTTTCAAATAAGAAATAACTTCAGACTGAACTTTGGTTGTACAAGTTCACGTTCATCTTATTCCCGAGAATCCCCTTATGTCAAAGTTACCAGTACATATTTTTTGGGTTGGAATACTAGTGTATCTGGGAACAGGAACCTTGATTGAGTTCTGTAATGACACATTTTTAGAAGCTTATACAGAATAGATAAAAGCTGAGCTTAATAAATACTGAGGTTAGACTTGAGACTCAGCTCACGAGATAATGAAGCTGTGCAAACTTTTCTTGTAAAACTTCAGACAGCACTAGGAAGCATCATGTCTGAGCATGAAAGTGAAAATTTCATGGTTTTGTTGCCAAATAAACGATATTTTATGGGAAATCTTTTAATCATTAGGGCTATTACTCATCAGGCAGAACCTAGAGTAAGATGCAAGCATTTATAATACTTTTTTTTTTTTTTTTTTATAATGCAAGTCCTTCAATTTTGATAAACCTACTCCTTGAACTTTCTTATCACATATATGTACACATACACATCTTCCATATCTGAGAAGAGGACTTGAGTTCAGCATTCTTTTTTTCACATCACTTTATGGTAACTGCTTCCCACCCGTGCCCCAGACACCACCATAAAGGAAATGTTTCATAATTCATTCATTATGTATGTGAATTTTCTTGCAGTTTCTCATGCTGCTGCATTTGTTTTTGTTTTTGTTTTGTTTTGAATACATCTCTCTTGGGAGAACTTCTAAGTAGAAGTCAGAAAAATGCCCTGGTCTGTGGGGTACCTACTCAGCAAGGGTGGTGTGCGAGTCCGTTTTACCTCATGCTCCCTGTTTATTATAAAAAAATACTTATTGTAAAAAAAAAAAAAAAAGCAGCTTGCATTCAGTAGCGTTTTCATTAAGGATGGTTAACAGCTCTATAACTGTTCAGCTGTTGCCAATAGCATTTTCATATTACACCTTCTGGGGGTTACTATCTTGCTATTTAAAAATAAATAGACTGATATATAGGCAGACACACCAAAAAGAGGTAGTATTGCTGACAACTCCACTATAACTTTCAGATGGTTAACATAAAACTCCACCACTAAATCTCTCAGGGTAAACTATGCAGAGATAGAAAAGCCCCAAGGTATTAAGAATGATTTTGATATAAATTCCAATTTTATTTTATGACCATTTTACAGCTGCTTCTAGATATCTTGTCTCGTAAACTACAAGGTACAAGGCAAATGTTACCTCTTTTTTTTTTTCTGCAGGGTTTCAGACAGTTGGTTTATTGTGACATGTTAGCAGCCTTTTCTCTGCACTGCACATTCATAAGAATGAATTTTAATGAGACTAAGCTAGCAGAAGACCCATAAAGAAGATGCGATTATGTTTTAAGTATTCATAAAAAAAGTTACATTAAATTTACACATTTTGATTTTGTCTGTGACAGTCGAAAGAAATAGACAGAGAGCATGTGAGGCTGTATAAATCCATACACTTGAAATGACTTTATTGTATGGCCTGCATGTCCAGAAGACATTTCTTCATGCAAATAGGAAAGCTTTTTGCTGGGGAAGGCCAGATGGGAGGAAAAAGATAATGCAGGAAGCCACTGACCAGTGCCAGAGGACTAACTCCTGTCAGCATCACTGCTGAATGACATCACTCATGCACATACGGTTGTCGGATAAAACCTTTACTTGTTCACTGAACAGGGATAACAAGTAGGGGAAAAAAAAAAAAAAAAAAAAAAAAGTTGTTGGTGTCCTTATTTTAGACCCCACAAGGAAATTTTAGCCCCATAAAAGGAAGGCTGCTTTAGCAATGTACGGAACGATTCCTGAAATCTGGGGCAGTTCCTGTCACGAGTGGAGTCACCATATGCAAACTGAAGTGATACTTTCATACATTAGCGATGTTTAAAAAAAAAAAAAAATAAAAAAAATCCATGAACGATGATGACTTAGTCATGAGAATGTAAAATTACATATAATGAATGCGTCGTAATTTTTCCAAACTAGTATTTTATTCTTACAAACTAATGTTGCTAAAAATATCGCCCCCTCCTCTACTCCCCTTTCTCTTATCAGAAATTGCTTAAAATAAAAATTTGATTGGGAAACTTTCAGTATTGTGATGGAACTTGGTTTAAAAGTTTAAACTCTTTTGTCTTATATTACTAATAGTGAAATTCTAGGTTGCCTAGGTTTCCTCTCTGGCATATCTTTTTACAGCAAAGTTTGACAGTGTTACCTGATGCCCATCAGAATACGGAAGAAATATTATTGTATAAAGCAAATAATAAATGAATAAAAATTTCTATTACTTAGAAGGAAAAAAGTGTTCCTGCTTGAAATATTCTCACTCTCACTGTGAGAATGGTAATGCTACAAGATTTTTGATTGCCATGGTGAATTATAGTTCCACTAAGCAACAGAAGATAACTTCTCTTCTTCAGATAAAGATATAGATAATTGACCTCTTCATCATTCTATGCAAACAGGCTAGTAAACAGTAAAAATGATTAAGTAAACATCGGATACAAGCTTTGTGAAAAAGCTAACAGCATACTCAGTTATTCTTAGATTCCAGGCTTATGGCCAGGACCCTTGATGTACAGAGAGAAAACAATTTTAATTGTACTAATGTAAGTTCGTAATGTCTAGTATCTGTCTTCTCCTGTCCTAGCTGATACCATCCCCTACCAGTGTGTTTAAAATACCTGTGATATATCTTCCCCTCCAAAAATGGCTTGATTAAAATTAAACTTCTTGTGCAGTTTTAGATGCCTTTTATTCCATATTTATTTTGAAATTGGAAGTAATGTATTGTTAAGAATATCAAAAGTAAACATTTCATATTTTCTAATATTTTTCCACTTTGATTGTCACAGGACTAAGATGAATAAACTTCAGACTTAAATAAAAAAAAAAGAAACAGCTGACTAAAAATGCATTGTTTGGGAAACTGAATTCGTTGTTGAAATTTTTGTTGCCATTTGAGTAATGGTATTTGTTTCCTTGCTGGTCTGCCACAGATAGTTTCTCAGATATATACTATGACTCTTCTGAAGTCCACTGGAATGAAAGGAGACCCACTAGAAGTTTCTGCTCTGATTTAGTTTTCATAGAATATGTCTGTGGGAATATGGACCTTTTTAAATCCAGCTTCTTCTTTTATTGCAGTTTTATTCAACTACTTAATTCTGTCACAATCAGAGTACAGAAATTCTGCCTAATATTTTTTTCTTTCATTCTCTATTTAGTCATAACAGGATTTGTATTTGATGTTTATGTCTTTGAAAAGAAAAACAAACAAACAAACAAACAACACTTGGTACCTAATTTCTGTTCAAATCGCTTTTAAGATAGCCAAAAAAACCCTTAACCCCTAATCAGTTCATCTCGTTATTCAGAGCCACATCATGCTGTGAACAACCCTAAGTTTGCAATGTATGCTAAGAACTCTCATTTGTGAATTTGAGACTGAAAGCCTAATAGCATTGGACTATTTGATATGGAAGTACTTCAGTTCAACCTCGTTCAGTCTTTCTTGTGATTCAGTCAGAGAGAGCGGTCGGTGATTTCTGGTCCGACAGTTTATCGTGTTTGAAGTTCTTTGTGGGTCCCACATGGGAGCCTATTAGCCTATTAGCAGGCCTAAGCAGCATTTTTCCCAGTCAAGTGTGTATGCCTGCTCCTCCATGATGGAGGTCTTCATGATACCCCAAAAGATCTTTTTTTCCAAGCTAAGTGTGTATTTGTTCATAGACTGTACATAAGATGAACAAACAGTTATGCTTCTAAGTCTGTGAGATCTTCTTCCCTTGAGCCCTATTAATGATTTTCAATTTTTAGTATAGGATTAATTTTTCGTAAGTACAGATTAGCTCAGCATAAATATAGTAATCAATGTTACATTATGGAAAGTTCCAGCTAGTTTTATTCTGAAAGAATTGAGAGACCTTAGAAATAGACCTTTTAATGACTGGGTACAAAGTTGGGGTTTCACTTTACACTAAAATTTAGTTGTCCCCTGCCAATCTGAGTGTCTAGGTGCTAGATGCACAATTATCTCATGTGTAACTATCTGTTTTAGAAAACTTGATCTTGTATTTTGAAAACACTTAGCTGTGGTTTGATTAAGGATGTTCTCGATGATGTAGTCTTTCTAGAACTTACGTAGTTGCTGCACAACAGCTAGTCTAAAAAATACATTTAACATAAAGTTGATATTACTTTGCTAGAAATAACACTTTACAAACATGGTGTAACAGAAGCAATGATAGAATTTTCAACAGTAAGTAGTTGAAGTATAGTCTGGTTATATCTCAGATATCAAAATATTTTGGAAAAATGCTTCTATTATATGTTGCATTCTCCCTTTTCACAGAAAAAAAAAATCAGTGAAGTACATGACATCATAGTAAACGGTTAATGATGTGTAAATCATTAATTTTCCACTGACTATCAAACAAGACAAGCAACTGAGCAATATTTATCATTGCAATAAAACAAATTAAATCGTATGTTTCCTAGTGTACTTTATCCCAAATAGCAGGAGCGTGTGAAATGATTCAACACAGGAAGGGAATGTTTAGTGCTTTTGCCTCAGGCTCATGTGCCACCGATAGCATCCACCTAAATTAATGTTGTCAAGCAGGCAGACTCCTGGAGGGACTCCTACTTGGGTTTAGAGAGTGGTTTATTTTGGTTACAGTTTTTTCTGTTTATAGTCAATTTAAGAGGAGCTGAAATCTACTTTTTGTGAATTGGGAGAAGATTGTCTGTACTGGAATCTGTTTCCATTGGTTTAACCAAGCAAGGTTATAATCTCAGCTGAATATCCAGCTGAGAGAGGTACAGATCACAAGGTAGACAAGGGACAATCTTCCTCCTACACAGGTCTTCAGAAAGCGAGACCTCAGCACAGGCTTCTCAGCTACCGTGCAGTAGCAGAACATCCCTCAGGTTCTGGGACCCCACACATGAAACAGCCTCGTGGTGAGTCCAGCAAGTGTGTGAGGCAACTGTGGTCTGTGTCTTTAGTGGAGGGAGAGACAAAGCTCAGCAGGAGCAAACTCCTTCTTCAGCTGTCATACATCACCTCTATGTCATATATCACCAGGTACCACCCTCCTGACACAGGGTACACACACCTCATCACAGGATAGCTGCTCACTGCTGTATGCTGATGGGCTGTTTCTTAGGAAACTGCTGTGGTGGCACTGCATCCCTCAAAAAGTCTTTGTTCAGATCTTGCTTCTCTGCATTTCATAAATTCGTGAACAACTTTGTGTCTGTGCTGTGTTTAGCATGGTATTTGTATTTTGCTGAGTTGGATGTTCGATTGTTGTGCACATCTCTTCACATGTTGTCTTCATCTTGACCAAGAACAGCAAGTTGAGTGTGTTACCTTAAGTCACTAGTGGATACTGCTATTCTTTTTGCTGTAATTGATGAATAAGTAGGAGCTTTTTTTTTTTCAAGTGCACTAAATCTCACAAATACCCAAAGCATTAGAATATCAATATTTCTTTTCCCTGCAAAACCAAACTTAAGTGCAAAGATTTCAGGTTAGCAATTAGAAGTTTATTTAGGCTACTCAGTTTTCTAACTGGTTTTTTTTTTCAGTTTTCATTATGAAAAAAAATTCCAGAAAGTAACAAAGTTTTGACAGAGATGCACAAGTTAGTGCTGTAGATTGCAAGGATTAATTTTTGTATGTTTCCACAGGAATTTGGAACAAAAAGGAGAAAGCTGAGAAAAACTTTGATATTTATTCTAATAAGATGCAGAAAGGAACGGAAGATAAATAGTGATTTATCCAAAGATGTTCAGAACAAGGTCAAAAATGTTTCATACCATAAAGTGGAAAGTATCAAGTCAAACTTTGTCACTGTATCTAAATGCATATTTGTAGTTTATTTTCATACATATGGGTACAAGACTTCCTTGTTATTACAAGGATATGTCATCGTATAGGTCGCCTTTCATATCACTATTTTATTCGTATTATCACATAGAATTATCTATATGCCTGTTTGCATGTAAGCACATCTTATTATATAAGGATGGAAATTGTCTTGATTTCTGGTGCTATTATTAAATAAATAATATATATGTATTTATAACAATACATACATATATATGTAACACAATAATTCTGACCTTACTTTTTATCTTCCTTATCTTTGCTGCTTTCTAACTGAACTACAGGAAGACAGGAAGGAAATTTTTATCAATCCCACAGTGTTGTAGTGAGTGAAACTGTAATCTGCCTTTAATGATATATAAAAAGAAACTAAGAGTGTCTCTCTGGTGTGGTTTTGTGGTTTGTTGTTTTTTCGTTGTGGTGGTGGAGGTTTTGTTGTGGTGTTGTGTTTTTGTTGTGGTTTTGTTGTTTGGCTTTGATGTTTTGTTTGTTTGTTTGGGGTTTTTTTGTGTGTGGTTTGGTTTTAATTTTTAAGTCCCATTCTTCTTATTTGATGATTGGACTAGATCCTGAATTTGAGAGTGAGTGGGGAAAAGCTTGCAATACCTGGTAGCATTCAAGTATACATATCATTATGAAATTGGTGTGTACAATATAGCTCATACACAGATTTTCTTAATGATGCTCAGTCCAAATGTGCATAATGGATTTTTCTGAAGAAATGCCAGTTCGTAGGTTGTGTGTGTATCTTAGTTTTTCCTAGTATGTCTCCACACTATATCAAATATTAAATTTGGGCTTGTCCATAAAGTAAACCTTTCAAAATAGTTTTGGGTGTACAATTCAAAGCAGGCTAATGGAATGCTGTTCTGGTTTTGATCCTAGGGAAATTTAGAACCTATTTCTCTATTTGTGTTTTTAGTAGTTTCAATAATCTGTAGAAATATAATTAACTTTTTCCTAATAAGCAAAAAAGACTGGAAAAATTATATGCAGTGGTCTGTGATGGTATGGTTGTTGGTAAGAGGCAATTTTTACTTTTAATTGCTTTATTCTGTTTTTAACTTTTGCATTGCAATCAGTTTCATTTTACAGAGTCACTCCCCAATACTGACTATATATTTCAGTCAGTGTAATTACAAATAATTCAAAAATTATTAATGTTACAATTAAAAATATCTACTTCCTTACAAATTTGTAGCACTGCATTGGATAAAGCTAAAGCTGTTCTCTTTAATTCTTGCTTAACTGTTGCTTCTCATCGCTGTATCTGTAGTGGATTTGTTTTCTAAAGTTAAACTATATATCATTGTCACTGTAATATGCTTGAAGTATACCCCACTAGCCTGTTACACAAACCATCACGCCACCTTGTACTGTGATACAATGGATGTGCTCAGAAAATTAATATTAACTATAGTGGGCAGTTAGAGTTACAATTATGCAATACCATCACATAACTAGGAAAGCATGATCCAGTACATTAATACAGATGAAATAAATGTGTAGAGTCCCCCTATGACCACACTAATTGTGTAGTTATCACTGCTTACTGGTACAGATAATACTAAATCAAGCTATTATTTTCAACCTAGAGGAACAAGTAAACAGGAAACAGAAGAACAACACTTAACGCTAATTACATTTATAGAAAGTAAACAAATCATGCAGGAACAAATACATTTATAGATTTTAATGCCAGGAAAAGAACACAGTTGCTTCATAGGATGGGTGATAGTATAAATAATATAGAGAAATATTTCTAAAATTATTCTTTGATTTTCTTTGCTAAATACAAGTTGAAGTAAGGTTTTCAGCTTGGATGATGTGGACTACAAGACTTAAGCAGTTCACACCAGCTAAGAGCCCATCCCATGAAGTCTGAGTGAGAGGCATTGCTATCAGAGCACATGTCAAAGACTAGTAGCTGTCATCTGCAAAACTGAAATTTGTATATTCCACGCACTTTGATAGAAGAACCATTCTGGATTCTAGTAGTGATAATAAATGTTGTCATTAAGATTAGATAAATTTTTAAGATAAAATGATTTGTCTGATGAAGTGAAGATATTAATTGAAGAATTCATTAAGAACCAATTTTCTAGTTATATTCAGTGATAACTGAACTACTTCACATAAAATTGAATCGTTGCATGCAGCATCCTTAGAAACAGCTTTTATTAGTTAATTCTGGTAAAATCAACAAGGTAAAAACTGAAGTCACAAAGTGGGTGTCGTGTGGCACTAGGTTCTGGTGGTGGAATGACGTGGGATCTCCTGAGTCTACACTGTTCCTTCCAAGGTGACATTGAGATGGAACTGCTGTTCGCTGCACTGTTGTTGACAATCCTTCACTGTTCTAAAAAGTTATTTATTCCAGTTAATGACTTCTGCCTGTTAAATGAAAATCAAGTATCTATTCCTCTTTCTTCTTACTACTCCGTGGAAAAACACAGGCATGAAAATGATCCAAAAGTACTTTGTTCAAGAAGAAAGCATTAGAGATGTGAAGGAATCACTGTCTCTTCGGGTTGGTTTTGTTTTGTTTTGTTTTTTATTTTTCAAGTAGTGCCAAGGTGGGTTTTTTTTTGTTGTTTTTAAGTAAGCTATATTCATGTTTACAAGATTCCACATTCACCTTTTCGGCTTCTCATGTCAGGAGCAGTGCTGGTCCATAGCACTACATTTGCAGGTGTGTTCTCAGAAGGGAAAATGGGTGGCTTGGCCCAGTTATCCCTCTACATCAGATCACCTTAGCTCTAAATAAAATGTTTGATTATTAATCTTTGAAGCTTCCAAGGCCTGAAAGATGGTGTAGCAAATAATGAAATAAAAAATGTGAGGTTTTCATTATGAGTCAGTAAATCACACTCAGTAGCACCTGTTTTCTTCTGAGTGAAGAGAGGGAGAACAGTAGATAGGAAAGAGAAACAGGGACAAAAAATGAGATATCCTACCTTGCCCTAGCATCTTGTCAAGAAAAGATCCTTATGTTTTCTCTTGTTCAGAATAGACAATTATGAGCCCTATTTTTAATGCCCAGTTCACAGCAGCAGAGCACCAGGTAGTTATTTCTAGCATCTGTTTGTCATAAAGTAAGGTATACCCTAAAGAGACACTCTTCATAAACACTGAGCACCAGAAATACTGTTCATATTAAATTGGACCACATGAATAATACAGAAGTCATGAATTTAAATTATTACTGGCATTTGGAGAAAATGGCAGTATTTCAGCCATTAAATAACAACTTTGCTTTATTTCTGGAAACAGAAAGTTATTAAGTTTTAAATCATATTGATGCTATGGCTCAGATATATTTCTGGTTCTCAAACCATCCATACCTCAAAAGTACTGTGTTGCATTGCAATTATTTCCTCAAAGGTCTTCAGCCCACTTCTCTAAGATACCTGAGCCCTGGCCATACTGTAATGCCATTCTTTTAGTATACTAAGTCTAGGTGCCACTGATTGTGGAGTGAAAGCATTGTGGGGTTTTTGAGGTGGATTGTCCAACCCATGTTGTGTTTGATGCTTCTGCAGTCCCGTAACTGGTGGTGTCAGAATAGCTATTTAAAGTTAACTTGGAGTACAGAACACTAAAGAGTATTGTTGCAGGAGCTTTTTCTTCCTGGTCTTTGAATTTTATCTATTTACATATCCTTAACAGGGTAAGACTAAAGCTTTACCAGACAATGACCTACGTGGGTAAATAAATATCTTTGTTGTCTGCAGTGCTCATGTTTTCCCTTCCCTTTTCCTGCTCTTGCTTCACCCCTCAACCTGCTTTCTAGCTAGTGAAATGAAGTTGAGGTGAGTTGGAAGAATAAGCATTGAAAAAAGTGACTGCTTGTTGATGGGGGTCTACAAGGGGCTTATATCAGAATGCAGAGGAGGATAACAGGTTTCATTCAGATAACTTTGGCACAGGAAACCAAAAGCTTCACTTCTCTGCTTTGAGAAAGGTGTCCTGAATGATCTTGAGAGAAATCATTTAGTCTTTCCAGGACTTTGCTTTGTAAAGCTACAGATGCTGTATTTTGCACAAATGCCAAAAAATAAAGATAAGAACAACCAGGAGATACTTTTAGTTTGAGGAGTCTCTCCAGTTCATATCATTTGGTGGAAAATAAACTGGATATAGTGACCAGAAGAATAAAAGTAAAAGGTTTCTTTGGACTTTCCATCTGGTCTCTTATTGTTGCTTCAGTAGTTCAAAATGGGAAGCTCAGGAGAACATAAAAAGGTCTGGTCAGAGAAGTTATCTGGGCTGAAGAGCTCAGAGACTTGAATATGTGGGGTTTCACATTTCATCAGAGATACAAAAGACATGAGAAACCAGAATACTAAGCAGTGGAAAATGCAGATATAGAAGAGTTTCAAATCCAGCATGACAAAAATAATCTGCAAGGGCAAAGCACCTTTGGAGAGTGAAAGAAGCACTGAGCAGCACAGGAGGCTACACGCTGGAGCTCAGGCTGTGTACAGATAAGATTTGATAAAAGTCAAGCTGACTTAGGCCTTGTGAAAGAAGTCAAAGCAAATAGGAAAAGGTTTTAAAGCTATATACATAAAAAGAGACTAAAGAAAGAAAAGCCTTCTAGGTTGTAGCATGGGATAAGATAAAGTGTAAAAATGGCAAAATAAATAATGTGCCGCACAATCTGTAAGGATGATTAGTCTGAATATGGGCTCAAAGACAGGAAAGAAAAAGGGAGAAAGGGAATGAAAGCTGAGATGCGGAATATTTTACAATATGAATTTAATGACCTTGAAGTAATAAAAAGAAAAGGAGGTTCAGCAGTACAAACTTTTAAGTCATTTTTTTTAAAAAAAGGTTTAAAAACATCCATTTGTGTTATAAAGTGCAGACTGCTACTTTTGGGGAAAGCTAACATCAAAAACTCAGGTGGAGGGAGCACTCCTAGAGTCCTTCTGAGCTGTCACCACTGTGGTGTGTCCGTGGGACAGAAAAATACAAACCAAAACTGAAATAGTGGCAAGTATTTCCACAGTGACAGGACAGTTGTTGCCATGACATGACTCATGTTGTAGAAGTTACTCACCTGTAATGCTGCACACAGTTCTGGTCACGTGTACTCCACAAACACAATAAACCCAAGCTGGGGTAAAAGAGAAGTGCTACAGAGATGATGAAGGGAGATGACTTTTGGAGAACCCCTCCAAGAAAGGGAAAAAAGAAGAGCTCTGTTTCTTCCTCCTAGTAAAATAAAATCTCAGAGAGATTGTTCTAGTAATGGAGCAATAAAGTAAGAAACTTCACTGCTACAGAAGTTGTTATGCAGGGTGAAACTCTGGCATCACTGAAGTATTTTTGGTTTTGGGCAGGGGGGAGGAGAGGTTAATCCTAGCCTGCCATTAACGAACAAGCTGTCTATCTTGTCTAAAGTCAAAGGGATTTTTTTCTGCACACAAATATTCATATGATATTAATATTTCAATCTATTATGGCCACCAGTGCACTACAAATTGTGCTAGTGTTTTTCTGCTATGAAAAGTGGTTTTGTTTAAGCAATGAAAGTATTCTTACATTTCTAAAATAATCTGCCCATTACCCCTTTCCTCCCTCACACATGCCTGAAATTCTTCTAGTTTTTGAAACATTAGGGTTGAAATTTAACTTTTTTTTTTTTTTTTTTAAAGTTTTAATATTCTTCACTCCATCAAATAGATTTGTATGATCCACATGAAGACAACAATAAGATTTGGGTTGTTCTACCACAAAGTGGAAGATAAAATGGAAACACATAATAGTTCTTCAGGCTAATTAAATCAAAGCAATAACAAGGCAGCCACAGTTTAGATTAAGACATTTCTCAGGAAATCAAATTAAAAATAGGTTAAGGCTCCCTTTTGGTATCCTGTGATGTAAAGTATTGCTAAAGCCCTACTCTTTATCCTTAGTTTTCTTGTGCCATTCTTCAATTAATCTTCTCTTCACAGAAATAAACATTTTAATAAGCATATACAGTAACACAAATCACTGGTAATTACTCTAAGTAAAATAGCTATTTTTATTGCAGCAAATATAAAATGACAATTTTAATTATGTAAAGTCTCTAATGCCTTAATGATTTTAGCCCATTTTCCATGTTTGTACATGAAAGCTGGCTCCATATTTTTACTGTTACCAAAGTTACAAGGACATATTATTGGGCTTTAAATGTTTATTGTCATTTTAGCAAAGTGGCTTTTATTTTTTGTTTATGTTCTAAAAGCTTGGCAGAGCAGTGGCAATCTACACACTAATGGCTAATCTGGGTTTGTGCCAAAAAAACAGTAATAGCTACAAGCACAGAAAAAACATCTGAAGAGTAAACGCCAAATTAATCCCTGATGTAACTCTTTTTGCCTTAGTGCGGTTACACTAGAGAATACATTTTCCACAGTGTGCATCCTATTATAATCCATTATTTTCTAAGGGGGCTTGCATAAATCAGGACAGTCAAGCACACTGGGTTCAGCCATTGCCTTTTTGTCCGAAAGAATCCCAAATCACACTGCCAGTTGTGGCCTGTGTGCCTTAATATTCCAAATAGTTAAATACACTCAGTCGCCCATTTAGAAGCCTAAATGAATAACAACTTTACAACTGAGTTCTGCATGTTATAACTTCTTCTCGAATGCCATAAAAAAACCCCTAAAATGTTAGGTAAATCCTGCCGATGTCCAAAACTCATCATGCTCCACCCTTGGTAAAAGGAGGAAAAAGATGAAGGGTTCAACCTCCATAGAGGGAGGTTTTTGAAAAATTTGAAAAATTGTTATCTCTTAATGATGATATACTGAAAAAGAAAGTTGCTAGAGGCTGGGGCCTCAATATTCTGTCATTAGTGATAATTTGATTTAACCAAACAGTGGGACACAATGCCTCAGTGATTTAAAATGGGTGACACCAGAAAGTACATTGCATTGGGCTTATTTTTTTTTCTCCCTGGTGTTCTTTTCTGCATTCAGGAGTACAGTTTTCAGGAGTGTAATTTCTCCATGACTTCTCTCACTCCAGTCAGCTGTATTGTCAGAGTATAGTGTGAGAAACTCTTGGTTCTCCTCTGTCCACATGGGCTTTCCCCACTGGTAGCTCTTAGCCAGAATAATTGAATAGCTCCATTCAGTTCTCTGATCACTGAATGTGGACATGGTGCTTCCCTGGCCAGGTAAAGTCTGTTAGATACTTAGCAATCTCTCTTCCCCCCGCCCCCCCCCCCCCGCCCTCTGTCATCCTAGTCTGCTTTTGTTCAATTTTGTCAGTAGTACTATAATTTCTAAATGGGGGCACTAGAACTTACAGTAACTAGCCAAGTGTAATATTCACGTTCACTGTTTCCACTACAATCAAGCTTCTACATTATGTCTCAAAAGCTTTAGTCATAGCCTTGTCTTAATCCATGAAAATCCTGGCCACATTCTTGTCTGGGTTTGCAATCATCTCTGTTTGATTTGTTTTTATTGGGGCATTGCTGCTGTTACTTAAAGAATTTTGTGATCCTCCCCATCATTCATTTGAGATCATGATATCATGTAGGTCTGGAGCTGCATATTCCTTGTGGGTTGATGAGCATTTCAACTGATCAATGTTATTATTTTCCCTATGCATGTGAATGACATTTGTTCTGAATTCAGAGCCTTCCAGGTGTGCAAAAGATTTACTTTGGAGATACCTGCCAATACCATCTGGTTCAAATGCCACTGTAAACTCAGGTTTCCACAGTTCTAATAATTCATCAGGTCTCTACCTGTACCTCTTGGGGAATGAGATCACATTTATTCTGTCGAAATCTATACATAACCTAGTGACCTGCCTGCTTTGGAAATCATCACATCTTTTTCCAGTGGCAGTGTGACACTATTATTCTTTGTTTAATCATTTTTTTCAGCTTAATTCAGCTTTTTCAAAATAGAGTGATATACCTGCAAGACATTTGCTAAGATATGGTTAATATGGTAGTTGAATGCAGCTCACTTTTTGTTTTCCATAGTCCCAATGAAAATGTCCTGGATTATTTCCAATTACATTCTCTGGTTGTGTGTGGGTTTTTGTGCTTTACCTCCTCCTTTGCTACCAGGGATGTTCTTGATTTCTTATATTTCAATATTTCTCTCACATTTTACTGTTTAAACGTATTCATATTTTAAATGCAGGGAGTTTACAGCTCTACAGTCTGGTTGATGATTGCAGTCTAGATGGACTACTAAGCCTGGTAGGCTCATTATGTCCAGTAAGTTCCAGCTGCCACTTTGCTGTTAGTGAACAGGAGGATGGCAGAAACTGGAAGTAACCTTTTATTTGTATGCCATCTCTCTTTGTATTTTACTAAATTGTTATATAAACTCATCTCAGCTGCTTCACCCAAAAATCAGTTGGTCATTGACCCCGTAAGTGCCCACCTGCCGCAGGCTATTCAGTCTGAGTGCTTTGGGTTGCGGTCTCTTGCTGTCTTGGTCCTTTTTGTCTTCCTCCTTATTCCACTTTACCTTGAATGCATACTCTATTGGATTCTTTCCTCTACCATATTGAGCACAATTAATAATCAATCTAAAATTCTTGCTTCCTTCCTGTAGGGATGGAAGAAGCCATGAGAAAAAGCAATTCTTTCAGAACTACCATGATTCCTAGCTCTGTTCAGAATGACATCCCATTGGTTTAGAAAAGGAGGCACAAAACCCTTTTCTGTCTTAGGTATCATTCTGAACAGAGAACTACAATATGGTTCAAATGAAATTGCCATTGGAAGGGTGAGTTGATTTTAGCTGTTTGAAAAATCACATGCAGAATGGTTAAAAAGGCTTTTCTATAAAGCCTGAAAAATGGAAAAAGCGAAACTCCTAAGATCGTGTTTCTAAAGATCTGAATGAGAACAGCAGCTCTCTATGATAATCTAAATGGGAGAATAAGTGAGCATACTGCATTGTCAGAATGAAATTCAAAGTGTTCCTTGTACTTTGTAGAAATCATCTAGGAGAAATCATCTGGGCCAGGAGACAAGAACTAGTGCTAAGTGGCATACTTGGAAAATAAGAACATGAGTAGGAAGGGGGCAGGGGGCATATTGGGCTTTGCCGCAGCACTCAGAATCTTAATCTGGCTGTTGTAGATTCCAAAATGTACCGGTCAACATTAGAGTGCTGTTAAGGAAAAACAAACAAACAAAACCAAACAAAAAACCCTAAACATTGTTTGGGATTTATAAACAAGAACGGTGTATTAGACCCTGGAGGTACTTGCTACTCTTCGCTCCCAAATGGTCATGAGGCATTGGAAGGACTAACAGTGTATTATTTTAGATACTGCTCTTTAAGAAAAAAAGTGAAGCTTTGGAGGAGGATGGCAAAGGTGAGGAAATGTTTCAGGTTCCACCAAAATTAGGCAATACCAGTTGGTACATTTTGAGTTTGAGTACAAATATACATGAGTTTACACAGCTATGTATGGTGACATCCTGCTCCAATACATGAGTCAAGATACTGATAACAGTTGAGAGGTAAATTACTGAGCTTCTGTTTCTTTTGCCTTATGAATAAAACAATGTCTTACCAGAGATATAATTTAGATTGTTGAGGAAGTTACTAAAACTGTATGCATACCCTTTGCAGAACAGTAAACACTTTGCTGCAGAATTGAGGAAGTTTGAAAGTGTCTGATGTGCCATCCACAATTGCAAGATTCCTAACAAAAAAAAATGAAAGCATATATAATAATATTGATCTGAAAAATCTCTTTAAACAAGGTTTTTGTGTAATACTTTCCATCTGAGGTAATGAACACCAAACACAGTGAAACAGTGGTAATCCTTCCTCTGATTTCAGAAAGCTGTGGAGAAGGTAGAGAAGTGGAAGATGTTGCTCTACATTACAACCAGAGCAAACAAAGCTCATCCGTGACTGTTCCAATATTATTTACAGTTGTTGGTTTTTCCTCATCTGTATAGTGATGTGTGTGTTTGCAGGTTGTGCCGCACCCTGACGATGTGTAGTGAAATTGGATTAACACCAGAAGGAAGACATCTTTTTAAGCTGATGTTTCTGCCGTGCCAAATATTGCATGTTCTTTCTTTGAGTATTTGGTGCTCAACCATCTGCAATAAGCTCTCATCTGTTTTACAGCTCACAGGTCTGTCTAGAGCTGTTTGCTTTGTAATGCATCATAATTCTGAAGTCATAACCTCAGAGATTTTTTTTAGTACAGTTTATCATTACATCGATTTGTTTGTTTGTTTGTTTTTTTAAATTATTATGTATTTCTTTACCTAAATTATTTCTGTACCTCAGCGTGTAACTGGTCTCCAGCATTGCGGGTCTCTTGTATAACCTCAATGTTGTCTCACGCTGTGTTCTCGAAAATCAGCCATATTTAGTGTAGGCCTGGATACCAGTTCCTGAAATTTTCCCTTCCAGTTTCTTTTGCATTTGAAAAGGTTTTTGTATAATTGCCTGTGATTTATTTTTTCTTATTCTCTCTGTTATTGTTTAGATTGGAGGAATATATTGTCATACTTGCTATTCAGGTGTGGTTGTCCTCTCTTCAAACAGTGTGCTAAGGCTGACACGTGTCTGCCAGGTGCCTCAGTTCACTGTCCTCTTTCTGCTCAGAAGTTCCTCCGTGTGGCTCATGACTGGTGACGGTAGGGCCTGAAAATGAAATCTGTCTTTCCACTGCATCTTCTGCCAGCTGCTTTCAGTCTCCTGATCACTTGCCTCTGAAAAAAAGCATCAGGCCATCTTTCATCTGAGTGACTGCCCCCCTTCTTTTTCATGCCTGTGTGGTGATGGATAAACCTGAGTAGTTTTTTGGGAATGTCAGTCTTCGCTAGTGACAAAAGATGACGACTAATCCTTCAACAGATTGGTAGCTGTCCTCCACAGATCTCACTTTTACTGGAGTTGTTTTTTCATTATCTAGTAAAATGAATCCAGTCTATAGTTATTCTGTAGATTTTGTTCTTTTCCTTGAAACCTGAACTATCATTGCATCATACAATTTTAGGTCATCTTCTTTCAATCTTCTAGAAAAACAGCTAGAAGTAAATATATCTCTGGTCTTTTCAGTCACTTACAACACATATGAAATGTTACAAAAATTCCACTTCCATTACCTTCAGCCACAGCTGGCACTGCATCCACGCATAACACTCGTTTTCTGTGTTAGTCTTGGATGACTCTGAGATCTTGTGAGGGCACTCAGAGTAAAACAATAACTGTTCTGTTTGGTCCTTGCTATTTCTGTTCTCCTGGAACCATAGTCCATGGATTAAGGATGTTGTTGTTTGTTTTTTTTTTTCTGAGTAAAATGTAGAAGAACTTTGTTTATCCATTTAGGAAAAGATGTAGGAGAAATGAGGATGGCCAGATGTGAAATGATTGGACTCCAGCCAGAATTAACCTGAAACCATACATTTCTAGCTTATACCCAAAGCCACAGGCACTTGATGAGATGCTCTAAACCTGTACTGGAAGTCAGGTTGTCAAAGTGAGCTGAATTGGCTCAGCACACAGGCTAATTGTACCATTGAAGTGCACCTCAAGCATTGTTGTCTGTCAAACCTTTATTAAAATAGTTCCTGATCACTCCCATCTTGCTGCAAAAAAAAATCTGTGGGCCTAACTAAAGTGAGGAAGCATTGCTAGTGCTCTGAAAGAAGAAACAGAGCTAAGCTGAAAAACAGAGTTGCATTTTCTTGTGATGATTTCTTCCTTTGCCAGAAAGTTGCCAGAAACTATTCCTGCAAGTCTCGGATAAGATTTTTTTTTTAATCAGAGATCATGTAGATAATGAGGAGGGGGAAGAACACTGTGGCTTCTCTGACAATTTGATTGTACATTAAGTTGAGATACTAATTCTTAGAAAAGCACTAAGTCCTTTAGAAACTTTTATTGTTAGAGGCACGCATAGTTTAACAGAGCAGAAAAAAAATAGGAAATGAATTATGGTAGGATTTTTCCTTTATCACTTAGTAAACTTCTCTGGAGTACATCAGTAATCTACTCCACAACTTCTGCCACCCCTTCATCCCTTCAAATCCATGTATCCCACCCTGACTGGTATAACATATGAAGAATGATACTATAAAGAGAATCAGAAATATGTAACGATCCCTATGCCTTCCCTGAATATATTAAAATAGTCAACAAAAACATAGTAATTTCAACTCTGGTTCATTTGATCTAATATTAAATTAGCTGCTCTTGGGATACCCTCTTTTGAATCCGTGAGAACACATTTGTATACTCATTTTTTTCTGTGAGGTTCATTAAGAGTTAAGGAGTCAAACAGAACTGCTTCAAGTAGAGATGAGAGACCTCCCCTCCCTCTCTCCCAGATAATTTTGACCTTGTGATATTTTGGGCATCAAAAGGATGAAACCTACTTTGCTGTTTAGAACCAGGGCCATCACTGATGTCAGCTCTCCAATACGGGGATGAAAACTCTGTTATTTCTCAAAACCCCACTTTCTCAAGCATATCAGAGCCAGAAACAATTTAAGGTTTTATTTTGGAAAAATGAGATCTAAAGTTCTTGGAAAGAGGCAAAGGTAAGGTGAACTTTATTCTAAGAACAAATCTATTTGAGAAAAGGAGAGGAATGAGGTTGTGAGAGGAGCAAAGTAGCAGTGATGCATATGTAATTAGGAGACTTTTTTCTTTTAATTTAACAACAAGCTTTATACCTCTGTAAAATACATGGTAAATTTCATTGGACTTGCATGTAACCCTCATAGGAGCAAAGAGATTCTGAAAAAAACATAGATCTATTAGCATGGGTCATCTTGCAAGACCAGAACCTTTATGGTAGTAGAGGTTGCTAGTCATGCTGTTGTAGTCTTGTAATTTATATTTTTGTGTGAGGCCTAGAAAAGAGAAAATGTTGTGGACCTTTTAATTTAAAAAGTCCCAAAACACTGAAACCAAAAAACCCCTACACACACCCTGGAGAAAAAAAAAAAAAAGCAAAAAAAAAAAGCCCCTTGAGTCCATTAACTTCATAGCATGCAATTCTAAAAGAAATGGTTTTGGATTAGCTGGCAATTGAAAATCCCATAGGAATGGGTTAGCTCGTATACATGTTACCCAAGAGAAAACAAAATTGTCACATATTTTGCTTAAGGTGTGGGAGGAAAAAATCAAATCAAATAGCTTTTTACAAGTGCATGTAACAACTTGAATTTAAAACAAGATATGTATTATTCAAGTAATTCTAAGCATGGTATAGTAAATTTTTCATGAAGGTTAAGAAAAAAATGACAGAAATATCATTTAAACTGAGTGTTTTTGATGCTGAACTTGAAAGTAGGGGATTTAATAGAACTTTTTTTAATATGACGAGTCTCAGATAAGATCATATTTGGCAAAGTGCTTTATTGGTTTTTGGATTAGGGTTTTTTTCATAAATTTTTCTCTTCAAACTAATAAAATTCATGTAGCTGTCAGTTTGGATTTGATCCCTATTTTGTTTTGCCTCAACAGTGTAATCTCAATCAGTCTAACTTATTTTTATGCTGCATTTACAGGGTATAAAGATGACAAATCACTCATGTCTCAGTGTTGGTATTTTATCAAAAGTTTCAATGAATATCAAGGCTGAGGACAACAGAGAAAGACGAAGCTCAGAACAACAGCAGCTGGGTGACAACACAGACTGCGCAGATTCTTCTGTCTTTACACTATGGCTTAATAGTGCATTATGCTAACAGTCCCATAAAAATCAGCTTTGCACTGTCAAAATACAACCTCATTCTAAGCAAAGCTAGCAGAATCCATGGGGGGAGGATGGATAATGGGGTATCCTTTGTGGGACTGGAGAGGTCTTTGTTTTAACCCTCACCTTGCTTCTGACTTGAGTGTCGGTTTTGGTGCAGCCTTTGCACCTTCTTTTGTTGGTTTCCTTGCTGGCTTTTGGCTACTGGCAGAAGGAGTGGGGTGGTGGTCTCGAGGTACATCAGAAATGACCTCAACTATATTTTCTAAACTAAGAACAGAAAAAATATATAAATGCATTTACTGTAAGTACTTTCTATTGTATAGGTTTTATATAGATTTTAGACTCTAAAGAGAAGGGTCTGTTTTTTTCACCATGTTTTAGAATAATATATTTCATAAAATCATAGAATCGTTTTGGTTGGAAAAGACCCTCACGATCAAGTCCAACCATAATCTAACTATAGCACTAGTAACCTATCTCTAGCACATTTTCATGCAGTATGTGGCAAAATGAGGTCCAAATCTAAAGTGAGACATCTAGGTGCCACTGTAGAATGCTGTAATAATAAAAATTAAACTCTGATAACTTGTGAAAAGTGAGTTTGCTTTCCTAGGAATTTCTGTACTTCTTTTTTCTTCTTAAAATAGGCTTTATCTCAACTTTCTGATACAATAGCCTTTTATTTCTGGCTCATAAGATGATGTTGAGAAGACAGAAATCCCATGAGCATCATTTGTTGACCAGGCAAAATATTAATATTTCAGGAGAAGAAGTTGCAGAGAAGCATTTTTCAATTACAGTTTCTTAGTCCCTAACTTGTGATGACTCATAAGCAGGCAGGAATGATAGCAGTGAATTTATCCTCTGAAGATCCATCTCATGTGGCATTTGAGAGTATTAGAGAATTAGGAGGAAGGATTAATATGAAATATCAGGCACAGGAACAACTTGTGTTGAAGTTGGAGGATCAAATATCCACCTTTGGAAAGGAATTGCAAGCTCTGAATCAGAATGATAATGGTCTAAATGAGGAGGCTGAAAGGGCTAGGCATTTATCTGTAGCATTGGTAAAGAAGACCCTGGGCATTCACAGGAAAATGGAAGTGATAGAAAATGAAATTAAAATTAAGAACTTGGGTTTGCTTGGCATGGAAGTGAAGAACCAGATATACCTGAAACTAGGGACATGATGTAGGAGTTGCTTCAACTTTGTGTTTCAGCTGCTGTTGATGAGGCAGAGTTTTACTGTTTTCATCAAAAACTTTTTTCCGCTGTTGAAATAATTATATTTGACAGTGATTTTGGTGAAGTTTTTAATGCAATTCTTGTCTTATTTCTTCAGAAGGCAATCAAGAAATACTGTTGTAAATAAAAAGTACAGGACAAGAAAATCACTATTATTGCATAAGGAATAAGTATATATCATACTTTCATAAACACATCTGGGGAAGTACAATCTGCATCTTAAGAGTAGAAGAGTTTCTCATCAGTAAAGAGCAGTTCTTGGTTTTGATTGTTAAAATCATCAAACTCACTTTTGGCTTCTTCCTAATGTACATCTGTGAGTGTCTAGAAAGAAATTATAAAGCTCTTTCTCTAACAGATTTTCTCGGACGAATATGGTTAGAGCCTCCTCTCAACCGTATCTCTTGCCAGTAAAGTCTTCTCTTCTATAATATTGCTAGAGACTCTGCAAATATTTTTGTACTTTCTGATTTTTTCCAAAATTTGTGAAACCCAAGCAGAAGCAGATAATGGTAACTGCTGAATGTGTGTAATCCTAGAGCTCCATTGATAAAGATGCTGTCCAAACACACTCTAATACATCTGTTTTCCTACAGAGATCAGACTATAGCTGGACATAGAGGCTTGTGCACTGTCAATGCAATGTTTTAATTTAAACCAGAACTGCTTTAACCTAAATGTTTCATCATCACAAGGTTTGTTTTTTTTTTTTTTTTACATCGCCTATTTCATTTCACTGAACATGCAGACTTTCCAAAAAAGTGAGGCAGAGGAGTGAAAAAACCTAAAAGCATCACTTCTAAATTTCTCAGGAGAAAGTGAACAGGAACCAAAAAACTTATAGATGATAAATGGCAAAGAACAGAATTCAGTGATAGGAAGAAGTTCTGGAGACAGATTTTCCTAAGTGTATGGAATGGTGGAGTGGTAAATACATGTGAAGTAAGGATAAAAATATTAAGACACATACAAAGTGAAGAACACGGACATTTCAGTGCTTCTGCATTATAAATAAATAATGGTAGTAGTGAATATGTGGTGTAGTATTTGGGCTCATGTCTTAAAAATCATCACTTCTTACAAGTAAAGAATCTCTAGCGTTTCTTTACCAAGGGAAATTGGTACTTTATCCAGTACCATTTGGTATACCATGTTTGATCATTTACATGTTACTAATGAACTTGGACTGAATTTTCTAGTCAAGTACTTAAAAGTCCTCCCTTTCCCTTCTCTCTCCCCATCCCCCCAAAATGTATGTTGCTCTAATTTTACACTTTCATGCCGTCAACAATCCCCAGCAGTCAACAATCCCCAAGCAAATGGAGGAACTGAAGCATAGAGCAAGTGTTGGAATTTCACAGAGTAGATCCAATAACTGGGCTGTGATCTCTTGAAGTTCTGTCCAGTGCCATTGGGTGCCAGACTTGGGTGGCAACTTTTAGGTGATTTTTAGGATTTAATCTCTTGACTATTACTTGATTTGCCTTTCTCTGAAGGTAATGTAGCATTTTGTTGCCCAGAGGTGTTTGTTTAGCTGAAGTAAAATGAGTCAGTGGCCTTAGTTATTCCATATGGTTTGTTAAAGTCTAGTCAAATTATAAGTGTTGGAAATGGCAACTCAGTAAAGAGATGACAAAGACTGAAGGGATAGTTAAGGCAACTACTGTCCTTCCAAAAAGAGATTCTCCTCAGCACTGGGATGAGTTTTATTTTCAATAACAAGGATATATTGATATATGGACAATAGTATGTGTATATTGTCCATACCAAGCCTCTTTAGTGGGTTGAAAACACTTCAGCTCCTGGCCTTCCAACCTGCATCTTTTTTTATGAATGCTAAAGTTCTATTAAGTAAGAAAATTTTTAAACAATTTTCATACCAACTTTTCATTATTTAGCATGAAAATGAATTTACTTCAAAGAATCTTCTTGTTATGTTCTTAAAATAACTTTGTTGTTTTCTTTCTTTTCTTCTGAGGCCAAGGCAGATTTATATTCTCACTAGCTGTGAATACCATTAAATATCTTTCTAGCTGTATTGAAACTAATAAAGAAATGAAAATCCCTGTTATTTGTTATTTTTTAGAAAGTTGCTATCTCTATATAATGAATTAGACACAACTAATTAGCTATGCACCACAACTGTGAAGATTTCTGTTAACTGAACTTCAAAGCTTTCATGATGACTGTTTGCAGGAGAGTGTTCATGCTACAATCATCACTGTGCTTGTCTGTTGCTTTTAATGGTGTCAGCAGTAACATGAGATATGCATTGATTTCTTTAATAGAAGCTGGAGGTGTGGGGATCCTGATGATATTAATAGTAATAGGTTTTCAAAACATGCCTGAAGCATATACAAAACTTAACTGACACAGGTATGGACGAATCTCATTAAAAAATTCCAGTTATGAGAACTGGGTCTAAAGGTGTATTTTGAGTCAGACTCACAGACTTTTTTAGCTTATCAACAGGGACTTACTCTTCAGAGAGGATCTAACAAGGTACTATTGTAAAAAGAACCTATGTTCTGTGTTTTAGTTGAAACCTTGTCACTTGTAATCATCTGTCAGTCCATATTTCTCTCACAAATGTGATTTTCTAGATTATTCCTTTATGTGGAAAGGACTCTAATTGCCACCCTACAGGTGTGAAAGTCCTTGTATTCATTCATATGGTGACGTTTGTTTCCCTAGGGTGCACCCACACCCAATACTTCATAACAGAGGTGGAGACCAGACTTGTGAGTCAGCCAGCAGCAAACAGGAGGATACAGGCTGAGACTAAAAGGACCAAGACTTATGCTGGTTTACACTCTACCAGGATTTCAGTCACCTTAGGCAAATGACTGAGAAGCTATGGCAAGCTTCCCAAGAGGTCAGTTCTTCAGCCAGAGGTAAAAAGAGAAGCTTGAATTTTTTTTATTTTTTTTTTTTCCAGTAAGCACACGATTTCATGCTCATAAATTGAAGATATAGTATTATCTCCAAGTTGAAAACTTTTTCTTTGCCCATTTGATCAATTTCTTTAGGTTCTTCTATAGTATGAATTTTCCTTAGGGGTGTTTGCAACGTTTTCCAGTGCAGTGTTGGTTTCAAGTTTAATTATTAAACACTTGTTGCTTATTTTCCTTTCTGCTATTCAATTTGAATTTTAATATATTTAGCATTAATAATAGTCTCTGCCTTCAGGAATTTGCAGTAAAATAAATAGGGATACGTACCATTGTGACTGATAATGTCTTATTTACAATTATAAACTTGCCTCTTGCAGCTGTTGTGAAAGGACTCTGTTGTAGAATGGAACTTGAGTGAAAGGCAGTTAATAGTTTGCCTTTAACACAGCTTCTTCCATATCATGCTAGTCAACACCTTCAGCAAAATATTATTGACAACAACAATAACTACTCAATGTTCTCACAAAATTTCTGAATTATAAATAATATATAAAGAGGGTTTTTTTTTCCCTTTACTTTTTCTATATACCCTTTATTTTTTCCGTACTTAAACTGGTGCTTTGATGAATGAATAGATGTACACAGAGCACTGATCCTTATCTTATTAGCCTCCTGGATCTGATTTTATCTCACTTAGAGACAGAATTTGGCTGCAGCTCAACGCCTGCTGCTGTCATGCATGTTACTGGGCATACTTAGAGCTGCTTTGTCACTGTAATGGATTGCTGGTTTGGGGACCAGCTCATCCCTGTTCAGCAAAGAGCTGAGAAATGTGCATACTTTTAGGAAAGTGTCCAAGCGGTTGACCTTGGTGTTTGCTGCAGCAGTGGTGTGCCCTGATGTGCTTTGCTGAACTTGAGTCCTCTTTGTTTATCAAGTGCTCATGATTACTTCTACCACAGCAAGCTTGTTTCTGGGATCTGTTTTATTCTACAGTACTGGGCTGTGGCCACTTTGCTTCCTCTTATATCTCTTGTAAGAATTACATTTAACAAGAGCTTAAAACCCTGTTAATAAGGGGACAGTGGGTTCAAAATGTGTTCTTTTTACCAGGATTTTAAAAACCTCTGTCAGATCTAACCTACATGCAATTTAAATACAGGTAAACGCACTTATTGTTAGAGGTTACTGAGACATGCACAAAAGAATTTCAGTAACACAACAGCCTTCACTTTATGAGTACGTCTTGGTGTGAGGTTTTCATGCTTATCCAAACTTAGGAAGCAGTAATTTTGAAATTACTTACATGTGGATAGATGAGCAGAAACTTCCTCAAGATGAGGTGTACCTGGCAGAGAGGTGAGTGCCTGGTCTGGTGCTCAGCTGCCTGGATGGCATTCGTTTCTATGGATAACCGCTGAGGGCAGTTTACGATAGGTTAGATTTACACAGCCTATACTGAGGGGATACCTCATTTAATTTGATGTGGAAATCATAGATTTTAAAGATGTAATTATTGAAGACCTGTGAACAATCTTGTTTGCTTGAACTGAAAATCTGTAACTCTGGTGTTTGAGGCCTCCGTACTCTGCTCAAAGTTAAGCAAAGTTTTTAGCGATGATTGGTTTTCATGCTTGGCAGTTCCCTTTTGTCCATTGCTTTGATGGTTCACTGGTATGTTACAACTAGAAAACTTTTGAAAATTTTTGAAGCTTACATTTTAAGAAGCGTTAGCTCAGAGGCCACATGTGGGTCAGCTGGATGACTACAGCAGCACAAGCAGAAAGGACTATGAGTGGGTGCTCCATTCCTGTTTTCTTTGTGGGAAAAACTGGTCACTGAATCATCTGTGTCGGGCAATTTGAACAGCTCCAGTTGCACAGTTGGATTATCTTCTTGGACTTTGAGTAGTGTGGCTTACTTTGTGTCCAGCTGTCAGGATATTTTACGGATCATGCTTGTAATTTTTCACTTGCCTGAGTTTTCTCCTGTTAAACCCTCAGTTCAGTGATCAGGGCTGTAATCCTTATCTCATTTCCTTTTCATAAAATGCTTGCTTCATGTAAAAATGTTCAAAAGTATTTTTCTACAGTAGCTGAAATGCTTTTGTTTTCTTGTTTGCTCTCAAAGTCCTCTAGAATAAAAGAAAGACTGCATTGCTGCTTCCCCACTCTGGTTCAGCATGATCATCCCCTGGGGTGCTTTCTTCGGTTTTGATTAGGAAGCCCACCACAGGGTTTAGAAACTTTCCTGGTGGAGAAGAGTACTCTAGCAAGTTTTACATTCTCATAGAAGGTTTTAGGTTTGAAAGATTAAGAACAAAGAACAGAGATTGAGCTGTAAAATCCATAGTTACCTCCATCCAGGGTTGCTCACCATGAGAATGGTACAAGTTCATCTACACTCAAAACCTAGCTGAATCTTCCTGCACTTCCAGAACTGGGTCTAGTGAGTGAAACAGACTTTATCCTATTAATAAATCTGCTTTCACATAGGAAGACATCCATTTTATCTGTACTAATGCGTAACAGATGTCACTGAAACAGGGAGCTTCACCCTTGTGTGTGGAGTCCCAGCATGAGCCACTCCAATCAGAGTTTTATACAAGGAGGAAAGAAAATCTTAATTAGTTACCCTCCTGCCCCTAAATCTCACCTATTATTTAGAAAATACAGTGTGATAGTTAAAGCTATGTTAGTACAGTGCACCAATTGGTATGGCATTGCTTAGCTCAAAATCCCAAACAGCAAGAGTAATGGTTTTGTCACTCTTTTCAGCAAGATGGCTGCTAATCAGGATCTCTTAAAGAACCACATTTAACAGCATCACATTCACATGCATACTGTTAGTTCTTGAAGTACTTCATTAGTGCTGCAAATCTGGCTTGCTTTCCTCTCTTCACAGCAAAGAATGGAGTGGGAAGGGTTCCTGCTAAGGGCCTGCTTTGCCAAAGCTGATTGCTGAACTTAGTTTTGTTTTTTTTTTTTTAAATATTACAAATGCTGGAACAATAGAATCAAGTCCACTTTCAAAAGCATTGCAGTCATGGTTGCAAGACTTCTACATTCTGGCCAAGTATTTTAATACTGAAATGGGACCCAGTTTGGCAGACCTGGTATTGGAGCTGGAAGTTTTTTGCTAATTAACTTTTGGGGAGCTAAAAGAGCGTAGCTGGGGCAGCATTACTGAAAAAGCAATTAAAACCAAACCAAACCAACAACAAAAAAAGGATAAACCCTTCAAAATCAGTTTTGGTTGAAGTTAGAAATCCAGGTAGCCCATAGAAAGCTTAAAGGCATTGAAAGGCAGCTTGTAATGGTGTTATCTAGAACCTATGGTAGCCTATGGGCTTGAGGAGGCGTTAGACATTTTTTTCTATTTTCTTAACTCCCTGAGAATTTGGTCCACTAAAGATAGGCCTCAAGCCACCTCCTGACTGGAATTAACTGTGCTCTCAGAGGTGAAGTGTTGTCTTTTTCTATTCTCTTTCTCTGTTTTAGCTCCTTTGCTTTCCTTATTCTCTTTTGTATTCCATTTTCATAATTTATCAGTTTTCTCTCCACAGCTTTGTTTTCTATTTCTGTGACATCTCTACTCTGTTTAAATATTTTTTTTGTCTCCACTGCACTTCTTCTTTAGATAATGCCTTCCTTTCTCTGCTTATTTCTTTTTCCATCCTCTGCTGCCCTCTCTGATGACTTTGTCTCTTTTTCTCCCCTGCTTATTTGCTGTTCTTTCCTTTGCTCCTGATTTTTTGATCCATTGACACACAGCTTTGCCTGCTTTCTTTATTGCCATTTTTCTTTCTTAATTTCCTTTCTTCCCTACGTCTGGTAGTATTAAGACAGCCTATATCTTAATTTGTTTTCATACCACTAAGATCAAGGTAAAATATCCAGACCAATGAAATTTTATGTGAGTTGGAATTAAAGGCAGATTTCTCCTACATTTCTCCTCACTTTCCTCTGTGAGGATAAGACAGAGGATCAAAAACCTCTTATACATCAAAAGTGTTTTTCTAGTTGTCAAAATGAGTGTTAGCAGTTGATAATTCCTTACTAAGTGACCAAATGTGCTTCCAATAAATTTGTGATTGACCTCAAGCTACATCAGTTTTAAATGTTTTTTACTTGTGCTATATTAGCACTTTAAAATCTACAGTGAAGCTTTAGACCACCATTATAGATGACTCATAAAACACATCCCTGAAACAGAGAGAAGAAACACAGTAAGAAGTATCTCCATAGATACAATATCAAGTATCTAAGTAGATCTAGAGACAAGTTTTCAGAGACTTTCAGAGCAAAATGTTTATTAAAAACCTTCCTCAGCTGTAAGTAGAGAGGGAGGTGAGTCAACTGGAAAACGGGAAATGGAAAGGGATTTACAACAAATCTCACGGGAGCCCTGACCATGGCAGGCCAAAGAAAGACTGCTGAGGTTGTTGGTCTCCAGTCCCAATGGCATTTTGTCTGCCCAGCTGTGGAGGGTCTAAGTGATGATGCTGCCCTACTACATTATATTAAACGTTTTCTTCTGCTGTAGTTCTGTGCCTCTGTTATGGAAAATGTGTTTGGGATGTGACAAACTGGGACTGCTGAGAATTTGGACTATTTTGTGTTGTTCAAGTGCCTTCCACCTTGAAAGGAATATAAAAATCCATCGTTTGTTCAGAAGGCTTATTTTTCCTCTCCATAATGGATTTGAAGAGAGAATGTAGCTTTAGGGCTAAACCCTTCAAAGTCTTAATATGCTTAAAATAGCAATTCTTAGAAACAGTCTTGATTTCTTTCAGTCTTGCAGTGGAATATCCCTAATACCACACTGTCAAGTAGTGCTTTCCTTCCATAACTTTTGAAGAGTTTTACAAGCAAAGTCAGTATCATCATTCACATTTTACTACCAAACCCAGCCTTACACAATAAATGTTTAAATCTTCTATAACATTATTCTGCTCTGCTTCCTGAAGCTGGGGTGAAATCCTGGCCTACCTGAAGTTGGTGTCAGAAAGCCCCATTAACCTCCACTGGAGCTAGAATTCTACCCTTAGTGCCTATCATCTATTATACTTTCTCAGTTCTTAATACCCTGGAAAATTGAATTCACTGAAGCACCATCCATTTCAGGCCAGGCTCCAGGGAATTTGAGCTGAAATTCAGCCCTCAGAGATATGGATAGATCATAAGCCTTCTGGCAAATGGAGGAACAAGAGGACCCTGAAACCCCACTATTCTTTCTGCAAAATTTCTAAAAAATATCACTCAAAGAGAAAAAAAAAGAAAAACAAAGAGTATTTCCGTAAGGGTTTCTTGTTTTGAGTATTCCAGTTCTCTTTCAACAAGCTGTGTCTAGCCACAAGGTATCTCTTGCCTTGTCCAAATATTTCAGTGGTGCAACAAAATAGTTCAATGATATGGGACTGAGAAAGACAGTAACTGAACTTCAGCAGTTCATTGGAGCTTATGTTTTCAGATGAGGTAAAGAGCAATAAAAAGAAAACAAAAATGCTTGCATAAAAAAATGCAATGCACGACAGTTTTCTTCACTGTCTAGTATCTCTGTAGGCTTGTCAACATCAGAATGGCTTAAGCTTCTCTCTTGTTAGCTAAAAGGAGCACCATCTGCCATTCCATGTTTCTTCATTTGGTATATATGTCTCAATAAGTGTGTATCTGGTGCTTCGCTGTAGCTGACTCAGTTACAGTCTTCTGGCTAGAAAAGGCAAAGTGGTGCTTTGTGTGGGGAAAGTGCAGGCTTTATGGTGAATCCTGCACATCTTAACATTTCAGGTACCTGATCTTCTAAGTGACATTGAGGTTGGGACAACTTGGACTGTTAGAATCTCAGAATTTCTTAACTCTTTCTTGTCATAAATTCAAGTCTCATGGCCCTTCCATGATTTTCTCTGCTTAAAGCATTTTTTTGGGGGTATAAAAGCAGTGACCATAAAGGCTCTTGCAACAGTTTGGAGCTCAGGAGGCATGGGTTTGTTTTGCAGTCACAATTGTTTCTGCCCCCTGGGTGCTCTTCTTATGTGCAGAAATGGCATGGCACACACCAGCATGCGGCACCAGGGCCCACGAAATTATCTTATGGCCAACCTAAGGGCTGTCAAGTAGTTAGTAAATTCTACACTTCATTTTACTGTTTTCTTAGACTTCTTAATCTATCTAATCTGTCTTAATTGAATCTTGCTAAATAGTTATTTTATGTTTAATTGCTGCCCAGATACTTGTTTCTGAATGGTGTTTTGTTTTTTTTTTTTTTTTTTTAAGTAAAAAACACATATCAGTTTAAAGCAGAACCCCAGCCTACCTCAGCAAAATCTGATCTGAGTTTTGAATTTTGGGAGCTCAGAAACTGGCTAGCTATATAACAGCACAGTGAAGCTAATGCAGGTTTCCTTATCCAGGCTTCCATTTGTTTTCTCTTTCCCAGTTTCCTTCAGCAGCGAGCTTGAACCAAAGTCACACAGGTGCATTCTGAGAATTGTCCAGACAATTTGAGTGGATAACTGAGTTTCTATGCCAGTTCAGACCATCCAACTAATTACAGGTAAGGTATGTGCTTTTGGTTTCTTAGGACTGAAGAGTTGTGTCTTTGATTATAGTATGCAGATTTGTGATCACTTAAACCTCAACCCTTTGGCTTTACTAAAATTTGTGTATATTGCCTAGTGCTTTCATTAGGAATCACTAAAAAGGTTTCAGTTTCTGTAGTCGGTTTTATTTGGCCTCACTGCAAGTTCTGTGTGGTGGTTTCCTGAACCACATCACTGTACGGAGGTTCCCTCTCCCACCCAAAAATAGTTTTACATGCAAGTGAAAACCATGTTGTTCTTACCCAGTCACATTCAAAGCATAAAGAAATTTATTATTATAATCCAAAAAGTGAATCTGGTCAAAGTACTCCTCCCACTTGGCCCCACCATGTGCATGTGCTCTGTATGCTCTGTAAGAACATCAAGAGCTTCTTATACTCAGTGATTGAATTAGAGAGGTAATGGGGGTTTGTTTGTGAGGGAAATTGCATAAGAAGAGGAAGCTGGTATGGGTGGCAGGTGGGAAGAGGAGCCCTTCTGTGGCTTCTGTCTCATGGTTTAAAATTGTAAGGGTATCACTTCTCATCATAAGGGTTCAAAGGGTTAATAGAAAGAGGGATTTTCATTGCATTGTGCACAGTACCTATGATGGTCTCAGTTTAAACTTTAAAGGACAGGTGAAAAGAGAGAGAGCGAGCTGAATGCTTGCCCTTATATATTGGAGAAATTGTTCATTCGTGTGAAATGCTGACCTCTGTCATCCTGCCAAGCTGACTGGGCCCTGGGGTGTGCGGATTCTTGAGTGCTGGTTGCAAAAGTTAAAGCTGCCTGGGGAGTACTTTAAAAGGACAATGTCAAGGTTAGTATACCCAAAATCTGACCTATCATTTTTTTTCTCCCTCTTAGATCTATTTGAAAAGTTCATGTCATTTGCTTTTATGTTTTGAAAAATCTTTAAATCTTAAACAAAATGGTTCAATTGCTGTTGAAGGCTGGTGATAAGGAGGGGCAGCTGTGAGAGTTCAGTGCTCATTGCGGCAATGCAGATGTCAGGCGAAGGGAAAGATCCTGAAGTAAAACAGCAGTATGGGGACTGTCTTTGCATTAGGTGATAATTAGTAACAGAGAATTCAGGTTGAATTGGGTAAGGGATCAATGAAAAAGAGCAAGGATAATTTTTATTAATGAAAATATCGATACAGGTCCAAACTTAAGTTCACAAGAAGTTAATTCAAAATCACTATTTATTTTTATTCTAATAGTTTTCATTTTAGTTATAGGTATTGCGACTTCCTCAGTAGTATTAGTTTGTTATATATAATTCCTGCCATAACAGAAATATACACTTCCCTCTTATATTCTTTGCTTGATGGCCTAATTAAAAACACATTATATCAGTATCATTTTCTGCTATACGATATAGTATCCCTAGACCCTCATCTCTATTATAACCTTGCTGTGTTACTTGCTATAAAATCCCTCACACAAGTATTGCACCTACTTGAATAATTTCCAGTCTAATTGGAAAATAAATAAAACAGCTACATGTGCAAGTCATGAAAGGAAAAAAAAAAGAGGAAGTAGTAAAATCAAAGTAAAGAAAATAATTTTTATATATAATTACGACATTTCCCAGAATATGCAGCGGGAAAAAAACTAAACAAACTCAAAACCTGAACTCTGAGGATTGCAGTTCACCCTACAAAACTTCAGAGCAGTCAGATAAAATGATCGTGATATACACTGCATGATCACAAGAGGGCGACCGGATTAGACATATGAGTTTGCTTTAAAGTTGACGTTTCCATGCTTTCATGAGTTTATTTTGTTTTCAGAAAAGTTGTCCTGTGAGCTCATTTCTGATTTTCTTTCAGTTCCGGAAAACACACAGCTAATAAGAAACCTGCTATGTCACAATCTCTTTCCTAGCTCCAAAATATTAACCTTCCCTCTCTTTATGTTGGGCAGGCTTTTCTAAATCCTGGAGGAACAGATGACCTTGCTCTGCACTGTGGAACAGAGCAGCTCTGGTGAAAGGAAGAGAGTGGAGTACAGGCCTCACAGTAGCTGGTCCAGCCTCAAGGGTACAGGAGTGGCCACAGAGATCAAGAAGAATCTGCAAGAAAATCAGTTTTTCCATTCCTTCCCAACCCAAACTGTCTCAAATCATGCTGTGCCTCGGTAATATGACTTTTGCAAAGCCTTTGAAGGATAAACTGAATTGTAGTACTTGCTAAAAAGATGATGACTGGAAGAAAAAACAGTATGTCCCCCCCACCCCTTCCAAAATCCTCTACAATAAGAATTTCTGAATTCTCTTTCTTGCTAAGATTTCTGTATACCCTCAAAAGCAGCATAAAAACCCAGGCAGCAGTAAAAAAGCTGTCTTGGTTAAAAGACACTCTGCCTCCTGCCAACAAGGCTATTTAGTGTTTATCTCTATTACATCCATCTGTAGCTAATTGTATAGTTATGGTAATAGTGCCCTCCAGAGGAATTTTGAAGAAATTATAATACTGAGAGCTAATACAAAAGATGTTTTAAAAATGAATGCAACAGGAAAATGGAATATTATTAAAATGATAAAATACTTGAACCTCAGGGGAAAAAAAATCTCAATATCAAAGCTCATTCTATTTTGCTTGTGCATTTACATCTAAGAAATCCATATCCTAGTTACAATAGGCTTCTTCATAGCCTGATAGCAAACATGAAGTTTGCGTAACTCCATCTGAATCAAGAGTATAAAAGTAGATCAATGAAGTGAAGAATGAGATGACTATTCCTAGTCTGCAGCAGACATGAACAATGTTTTGTGAGTGGGATCCAGCCTCAGTCTAGGATGTCTGGATTTTTCTTGGATTTGCTGCTATCAGATGATGTAGGCATGACTCAGTTAACTGAGGCAGGCAGAAGAAAGTACCGATCTTCAAGGAATTCTGTGGATGAGTTTTAATATGAAGTTATGTTCATGCTTATGTTCTCAAATTCCAGTATAGAGGTTCTTTTCATGGCCATCAATTGTAGCGTGCTGTGACGCTAGGCCTCAAAGGAAAGGCATGTTACTGTGGTACAACATAATGTCTTATTTTAGACAGTGTCCTGGACACCTGCAGTACATCCTTCTGAGATAAACATCTCAGCACCTGAGTGTCAGGTGTATTTAAATTTCTTTCTTTTTATTTTTTTCTTTTGTTAAGGCTCTCAACATCTGGGATCAAATTGGTGTTTTACATTCTGAAACTCCTTCCTCCATAAACAACCAGCCCTTAATGAAAGCTGAAATGACAGTGAGTTCTGTATTCATTTGTTTTTAGGCATACCCCAGGCTCATGTTTGACCTGAATGCTGCAGGTTTGCAGTCAGGTGTCCAGGCTTGGAGGTTTGCATCAGGACAGCTCCCACACTGACGCTGCCAGAACTGGAAGGAGCAGTCTGGTGTTCCCGTGCTTGGGATCAGGTGGATCTGGTAAGTTCAGGCCTTCCTTGGGAAAGAAGTGAGATGGTTGTGCTGCTTGTGATGCATCTCTTTGTAACAGGGTCACTGCCCTCAGTCTAAAACTTCTTCTAAACTGAGATGTCTTATTTTGCATGAACTTCAAAGGAGAGTGAGGTGACCTACGTATGAAAGGAGCTGGGTCTCTTTAGTTTGGAAGAGACTGAGGGGTGGCTTTATTAATGTTTACAAATATTTAAAGGGTGAGTGTCACGAGGATGGAGCCAGGCTCTTCTTGGTGAAAACGAATGGTAAGACAAGGGGTAACGGGTGCAGACTGGAAGCCAGGAGCTTCCACTTAAATTTGAGAAGAAACTTCTCCACAGTGAGGGTAACAGAACATTGGAGCAGGCTGCCCAGGGGGGTTGTGGAGTCTCCTTCTCTGGAGACATTCAAAACCTGCCTGGATATGTTCCTGTGTAACCTCATCTAGGTGTTCCTGCTCCAGCAGGGGGATTGGACTGGATGATCTTTTGAGGCCCCTTCCAATCCCTAACATTCTGTGATACACACAGGCTGCTGGAGCAGGAGTGACAAGACATCACCACTGAATGTAGAGAATGTACCTAACCCCAATCTTTCTGGTTTTTTTCACTTTCCCAGGCAACTGTAGTGAAAAGTGTGTCACTCCCTATTTGAATTCATGTCATCAGTGCATGGTGGTTTTGGCTGTCTTTTAGGCCATGGCGATGGGTGGTACTCCTTGTTTATTTTAAAGTAGTTACCTGCCACTCCCTACCCAACAGTACCAGGAAACTACTGTCTTTGTACAGACTATTGAACTATTTGGATGAGGGTTTTTTATGGGCTGTTGAATGGGTGGGGATGAGTAGGGCGCTCTCATGCTTTTTTCTCCTCTTTTCATAACCCAATGCTTGCCAGATGATCTGATCTAATTGTGAGCTGCAAACTTCTCCCTGGAAGATACCAGCCACCTGTAGAGGCCATTGTGCCATGATACTAACTCCTTCTTCATTTTCCCCTGAGGTATCGCTGTATCAGCACAACTTTCTCTTGCCTTGCCCACCTGGGCCTCGCAGTTCTCCCCAGCTGTATGTGTGTAGCAGCTCACCTCTGATGTGAAGCACTGTCCTGCTGACTCACTTCTTGGCATTGATTTATTCCTGCACTTGAATGGAAGACAGAGCAAGGTGGGGAGGCCAGAGGAGCAGAACCACTAAGGGTTGGCTGGGCTGCCCAAAGTAGTGCAAGGCAGAACACAAATCTAAGTCCTGACTACTGCAATGGGATGACTAGTTTCAGTATCACTGGGTAGGGTTTATTGCTGCAGAAGTGCTGCAGGGTGAGTATCTTGCCCAGCCCCAGTGGATGCACCTCGCCTGTTTAATTCTACAGGTCTGGTGAACAAGGTCTTCTTCCCTGTTGCTTGCCTGGTTCATAAATACAAAAACAACATTAGCAAAACCATGACCAGGCTAGCACAGGACCTGACACAGCAGAGAGCAGTTGCTATTTTAAGAATAATCTTGTGGGTACCATTGATGGGGAAGATACCTGGGGGTGACAGATGAAGCTGCATTCTCAGTGCTGCAAGTATCTCTTTGCCAGCCACTCATTCATGGGCTGATCCGATTGTGGTGGAGTGCTGCTGTGAGCTTAATTTCCATGTAGTAGTCTGCAGAAATATGTTTTATTGCAGGTAAGCAGTCCCTTTGCATTATTTATGTGAAAACTCAACTAAATTATTGTTAGCTTTCATGCTGCAGGTAAAGTTTTAATGAAAACAGTAATGAATGCTTTGCTGGCAACCTAAGTATGCAGCCAAATTAGCTATCTAAGCAGATGCTTTATATCCTGAATTGCATTTAAAGAATGCTGTTCAGTTGGTTTAAAGATTATATATACACCCACAAACTATTTTCTGTAAAAGCCATATGGTTTGTGTGTGGCTTTTTTTTTTTTTTTTTAAGCGTTTCAGTTGTACTGTGAGGTATTATGACAGTAAAATTAAAATCAGAAGGAAGATGTAAAAAGCTACCCATGTGCAAGAAGTTCAGGAAAAAAATCAGAAATACTGCATTATTTAAGATGTTGTAGTACTGCCATATGTGCACTATTGCAAATGGAAGCAAAGCATCCTTGTGGAAAGGCAAATTGAGACAAGGTTAATACTGTGTAAGCAAGTTATTGTTTTGGCTTTAGATGCCTGTATTTTTATGCTTAACCATTATTAATCTGTTTTCTTTGCTAAAGACTGTGGAGGGGTTTTGATAGATAAAGATTTGTTGCTGAATTAGTCAGGCTCAAAGGAATCTTAAGGCCGCTTCGAGAAGCTGAGAACAGAATCTGCTGTGAGAAAGAGGGGCATTCCTCAATCAGCGGGGTCCTGGCGTGGCGTGAATCATCGGACGTATCATCAGTGAGACTCCAGCACATGGACAGCCCATGATACTCATGGGCGAATCCATGCTTGGAGCGTGGACGTGTGATTAGAATATAGTTGCATATATAAGGAGGCTTGTTTCTGTAATAAATGGCTTTGGCGTGATTCACATTGAATCGGAATGTTTGCTGAGTCCTTTATCGCTCCAACAAAAGACTGTAGAGCTGATTCAGATGTTATACTAGTTTTACAGTATATACTAACTTAAAGTATTATATATAGTGGTTTATAGTCTAAACCTAGTCTAAGGTTTTATAATTTCACTGGTTTTACTGAAGGTACCTGTGACATTAGTAAGAGAAATGGACTCGGTCCTATTACTTCATCTGAATACTCAACAAGCCACTGAGCTGACACATCATGTGAACCGAAGGTCCACTCAGAGCAAAACCCCAGATGAAGTGCAAGTGGGTCTTCATTACACAGAATCACAGAATGTTAGGGATTGGAAGGGACCTCAAAAGATCATCCAGTCCAATCCCCCTGCTGGAGCAGGAACACCTAGATGAGGTTACACAGGATGGTGTCCAGGTGGGTTTTGAATGTCTCCAGAGAAGGAGACTCCACAACCCCCCTGGGCAGCCTGTTCCAGTGCTGTGTTACCCTCACTGAGAAGAAGTTTCTTCTCATATTTAAGTGGAACCTCCTGTGTTCCAGTTTGCACCCACTGCCCCTTGTCTTACCATTGGTTGTCACCATATTACCATTTCCCCTTCCCTCTTCTGTGGTCACTTTGGAGCTGAATTTAAAACCATACTTAAGTTAGGTCCTCTTCAAGGCAATCACAATATTAATAGCTCGGCGTGGCCGAGCTCTGTGCTGTGAGGTGTTCTCGGCCCTGCTCCTGGAGAGCCCCATGCACCACGAGCTGCAATGGGCAAGGGTCTTAGGGGTGGAGATGAGCCAGATCACTAAATTTTCCATAGGAAAAACCCTACTGTAGTGGCTAGGGAGCTTGTATTAACAGTGTGCTAGTATCACGAGACTGTGTTTTTATATTTGTACAGTGTATGATATGAACAATTGCTAGAAGGTCAACAAACCTTATTGAATACACTGGAAAGATAAAGCTGAATTTCACAGAAAGCCATTGAGCAGGCACACTGGAGTGGGTAGGTGAAAAGAATAGCAGAAGAAAACAGAGGAAAACATCACAAAAGGTAAGAGAAACAGCACCAGGTGAAATTTATAAACCCATATGAACAAGAAGCTTTGGCCTCAAGCACTCCTCAGCTTTAGGATGTTTGACTTGCTCAGCTGAAACTTGTGGCTTGACTTATTTCCTGAAGCATCTCAGCTCTTCTTGAGTCACTTGGTGTTTATTAGGCGTTTTTATGTGTGTATACACATATACTAGGCTTTTATAGACAGATCTATATATATACATATAAATATACACACATATATATGCATGTATCCATATACATATATGTTTACATATATATTTTTATATATAAGCATACATATATGAGTGTGTGTATACGTATATATACACAAACAAAAATCTGCTTGCTTGTCTTATTTTAACTCTATATTTTAAGATGGTTGTGATAAGACTGTTCTCCATTTCACTACTTAGTTTTCTCAGTAATTTGATTTTTTAAAGCTGAAGTAATTGTTTCTGCCAGAAGCAACTCTGGTAAAATGTGTTGTTCCTTTCAGAGGATCAAAGTACAGAAGATGTTCAAATAAAAGGAGAGATTAAAATCCGTAGACTACATTTAGTCATGGCTGGTTTTGCAGTCTGTGCATGCAGACTGTGGAGGTTGATCTTTCACAACAGTGTATTTCAAACCTCATGAGGGTGTTGGTAACACTAACTTTGTATATTATATGTAGGTGTCAGCAGATCCTGTGAAAACATTTTATATGTAAAACAAAATGTTTTGTATTTATTTTTCTTTGAAAAGGGTAACTTTGCTACCACCGCTCTCTTCTCTCTCTGTCCTTTCCCAGACTTCTACTGTGTGAGTAGAGGGCGGGGAGTGTTTTCAGACCTGAAATCTTCTTTTTGCCCTTTACAGCAAATGTCTCTTTTACCAATGAATCATTTGGCAATGACTCAAACCCTGTATTGTGTTTGTTGCAACTTTTATTTTCTCTGTGCAGCAGCGTTTACACTGCTGGGTTTTACTAAACAGGTAAGAAGGCAGAACCCCTGCTTGATGAAGTTTGTAAGTGAGAAAGAAAGGGTCTGTAATAATAATAAAAAAACCCACAACCCTCAGATTTTAACATCTTTATATATATATATATATATATCTATATATATATATATATCTCAGAATTCTTGTTCATCTGCCACTTAAACATGACAAAATGTTGACATCAATCACTTCATTTCACCAGCGCATGGAAAAACCCTGTTGGACCCATGTATAGTAATTTTGCTGATACCTTGTCATTGCTCTGGTGCAGCGGTACTTTGGAGCACTGACCGGAGAGAAGCAGCATCACACCATCTTCAAGCAGGATCTCAACAATCATGAATCTTTCCCATAAAGGGCAACCTTCTGACAGGGGCCATGTTTGTCAGTGATGATGACAGATATTATGATGTTCCCTGCAGCCAGACATAAAGTGTAATTGCTGCTGTGCTTGACACAGTGATCTTTGTTCCTTGCCTCACAGTTTTAGGGAATTGACAGTAGGTGGCACTGGAGAATAGTAACACAGACGGGCTGGATCTGTTACGAAATGTAGCCGTTTCCTCACTGGCTCTCTGTTTAGCCAGTTTTCTGGCCCCACGGATTGTGAAACATTGTGCTGCATTCCCTTTTGCAAGCCTGCTATTACTCAAAGCCTCACGGCTTCAAATGCAAGGGTGCAGTCTGGGAAAGCTCCAAAGTGTGTGTGAAGAAACACTGGGAGAAAAAGCCTGCTGCAGATGCTTTATTTCATCTTGGCGTGTGTTACAGAAACTACTTTGCCAGCTCTTTACCCTAATTTTTCTGCCAGACCTAGCTCATACCAGCACACTCACATATGGCTAAATCAAATCCATGATTCTTCTTTATTAGGAGAGATGGAGGCTCCTGCCGGTTGGTGGAGCAGCGAGAGCATCTAACAGAAAGAGAAGCGGCATCCTAGTAGGGAGTATACAGTCTTCTTTGTCTCTAGAGATTTTGTCCCACATGCCAGCAAAAGAGGCGGAGGCAATTCCTTGTAGTCCTAGGAGGAATTAGGCTAGAAAGTGACTCAGCAGTTTCCTGCCTACTACTTCAGTGGGAAACAGAAAAGCAGTGTCCATATTAAAAGCCTAATAAAATCTTGAAACTGTGCAGTGTTTCCCAAGAAGATCCTTCATAACCTTCTCCTGGAAATCACTGTGGGGAGAGAGGGGAACGTGTCCCAACTCCGTTCATCTTATGCATGTAGACTTCTGTCTTTGCTTGGGAATAGGAGCTCTTCCTATGCATATTTCCTCTTTTTTCTTAGTACTCTTCCTTTTACTGTGTCCAGTCCCTGTGTGATGAAGCAACATCACACTGCCATAAACTCTGAAATGGCAGTTCCTAAAATTGGCATGTTCCTCTCTCTCAGGATTGCTTCACAGTCATCACCAGTAATGACTATGGTACAGCACAAATGCCACCGAATAGTTTGTGGAGCAAGTTGACATTTTAAGGGTTGGAGAATATATGACAAAAAATGCATCACCTTTTGCCAACTAAAATAAGTTTTGCCCTTGGCTAACTGCTTTTGAATCACAATGACATCATTGATGGCTTTTTGCGATACTTTGAAGGGCAGAATTTTCCTTATAATGCTTTATCAAATTATTACTTCATTCAGTTTATCTGATACAAAATATCTGAGATTAATTATTAACTTTAAATGCTTTATCCTAATCTGTTCAGTCTTACTGCACAGCCTTTTGTAACTGAAATACTGTTTTGTTGATATGACTCCCTCACCCTTTTTGAGGATATTTTTCTGCCTGTGACAGCCTTGGAGTAAACTAGGATTGGGATTTTGTATGAATTCTGAATAGCCACTTCAGTGGAGCAATTTATACCTTTTTAAGGAATGGTATGAAGTGTGGAGGCAGATGGTCCCTGAGGGAACTCCCACTGTGTCGTGCCTGGAGCAGCCTCTACTGCTCCCTTTTATGGATGGTCCTGGGCTCCTTGAGGTCCAGGGAGATGTTTGTGACCAGTGCTGTATTTGCTACAGCTCTTCAGCAGGCCCTTTGCAGAGAGGCAAGGCTTCAGCAGTCCTTGGGAAATACCCCAGTGTAAGGGAGGTTCTTACCTCATTAGACTGTCCCAGCTCTGCATACTGAGAAGCCAAGCCAGACGGCTTCTCTGCCATGCAAGATTTTTACCATCCCCTTCTCTTGCGAGCAGAGCCAGGAGCTCCTTTCAGAGCACGCACCACCAGTGCAGATAGATGGAAGCTGCATGAAGATGGAGCAGAGTAAAATTCCCAAATCCTGCTGTAGTGCAGAAAGCTTTCTAAGAGGCAAGTCTTTCTGTTGGAGAAATTGTCTTGTTATTTTAAGCATATTCGATACTTGTTCTGGCAGTGTGAGATCATCTACCACTGTGTTAAAAAAAAAAAAAAAAGTTGGGTTCCCAAATGGAGAAAGAGAACAGATAAGTTGTTAGCTTTTTATTGTTACTGCTGTTTGAAATTTCCCTGAAGGAAGATGTGAAAGAATAATTACCATAGTAAACCGGTTGAACAGGAAGTAAAGCGTCTTAGGAAGAAGTTACACCCTCTTGATACTGAAAGAACATAGGTCATCTGAATTTGTCTGTGCAACGGAAGACACAGCAGACTGTATATTCTTCTAACAAATTATGTGTGTCAGGTAAGAGGGTGCAACAAATATTCTTACTGCTTAGCAAGTGGCCCGATCGTCTCCTCCTGCATTCTGGTAAAAAGGGAAAGTTGAGTCCACAGTGCACCAAGATTTTATACGAGAATGTATGTGTATGCTGAAGTACAGGAAGTATTTTCATGTTCTTGGACGGCAACTACAATGCTGTGAGTGTTGTGTAATGCTGTCAAATCTCTTGAGTTGTAGTGAATGTTTTGTGGCATTTGTTGTGAGTTTCCCTTAAAACCCCCAATCCCAGAACCACATGTTTATGGGAAAACACGGCTGTCATTTAGAAGGCAAAGGAGGGCTTTGTAGCTGTAGGAGGAAAAAAGCCAAACCCTCCAAAACATGAGTTCAGAAACCACAAGGCGAAAAAAATGAACCTAAAAATTTAACTGTTTTTATGTATTTTTTTTCAAAAACGCATTATAAATTTTTCTTTATTAGTGATTTTTTGAAAATTCAGTGTTATCATTGCATTTTACATAATTCAAATGGTGTAACAGTGGCTGGCAAAGAGCCAGATACTTCCCTGAACTTTGTATGTTGTTTTGAAAAGCATAAAGAGTTGGCCCAAATACAGAGCCTGGTCTTACTAACCAACCTAGCAGGTAAGATTTAAACCACGGACATCTACAGCATAACATGGCATGACATGCTGATACTTCTGAGCAATATGGAACATGTGGGAGATAAGCATTCATATACAGATAGATGGAGGTGGGCTCTGTGTATGTGTGAGAATGTCTGTCCAAGGAATGTGGGATGTTACGCATAAAAGCCTTAGTGCTGAATAAGCAAGGTTAGCTTTTGGACATTTATGTATCAGAATTTGTTTGAAATGCAGTGAAAACATTTTAGAATCAGTTGAAAGGGCATAAAAGGTATTTTATTTTCCGTGCCTCTATTATAGTGTTCCAGGTAGCCAAACTTTATTAAGAAAGGTGGGTCAGGAGGGAGACATCATTCTTTTGTCTTCTATTTTTCCTGAAACATTCACATTTTCAAGAAGGAAAAAAAAAAAAGTCATCTTTCCTGACAATGGGTATATCCTTTTCTTTCTTGTTTTCTTTCTTTTATTCACCTGCTGTAGAAAAGAGAAACAGAGGGAATTGTAAATGAGGACAATTTCATGAAAAACCTTATTGCTATGTTTATTAATTTTTTTTCCTGCAAAAATGGTACCATCTAAAAATGTAGTTAACTTCTGAGAGAGTGGTGCAGAGACTGTAACTGAAGTTCATGCTTAGATCACCATTTGAAGTGGTATGCATCATTTTGGTTATCTGGCTTAGTGTAACTTCATAAATGCTTTATTTTTATTTTTTTCCCTAACATAGTTAAAGCAAGGCAAACACACATGGAATCACTTCAGACTCGAAGTTGGAGATTTCATTTCAGCCTATTTGACTTTTCATTTCTCTTCTCATTCCTTGTTGCAGATGACATGAGCCTATGTCACCTAGAGTTTGACTTCAAATAAAACAAAAATAAATAAAGTTGTGATGAATACCTTCTGTTGCAATATAGATTTTTATTGCAAGGCGCTATTGTCTAAGCTAATACAGTATAGATCTTGGGGACATATTGGAAAAGCTATTTGTGGAGCTAAGCTTTAGCAATTTCTGAGTACACTTTTCATTTTGGTAGCTTTGTTGTTCTTTTTTTTTTTTCTGCCAGGGAATACATTTTTTTTTTATTGAATTCGTAAATCAGATATTTCTATTTCTTTTATGTGATAAAGTACCCAGCACAACTGTGTACTTTATGTGGTATTGCTATTCTGTGTCATTTGTGTTTTTAGGCTACATCCGTATCAGTAAATGAAACAGGACCAGGCCTTGAGGGCAAGCGGCCCAGAATAGATTTTAGTTTTAGAACTAAGCACTCTTCCCAAAAAAGATGTTCTCCTGCCCACTGACAGCAGTCTCTGGTAGACGCTGCCCATCTGAACCATAGGACTACTTGCCATGTGCCAAAATAATATCAGGAAGTTTCCTAGTAATAGTATGAATGATGACGAACTTCTGCAGAAGCTCATGCCCTTGCCTGTTAATTTACTAAAAAAGATACAACCTCAGGCTTTGAAGATATATCTGTCTCTTTTGAAAAGCAAAAAAAGACTGATGTATTTATATTTGTTTTTCTTTATGTATGCCTATCTAAGCTTTTTGGGTGTACTGTTTTGATTATTAATTGGAGGTCCATGTCTTCTATGTTCTTCGATTTCACTTCACCTGATTACACGAAGATAAAAATTAGTAGAATATAAAGAAATTTGAGGCACAAAACAAGAGGAAGATGTGAATGAAAATGCTGTTAAAGTGACCATTAATATGAAGTTTTCCTACCTGCTTGTTTTATATTCCTCCATTAAGTGTGCTATACGAACTGTAAAGTAATGGAAATGATCTGGAGATTTTCTTTAATATTTGTCAGAAAGAGTATTTTAGTATTTAGACCAATGGTTTTAGGCATCCTATTGCTATTATTTAAGAGTCGAGGATGATGATGATAATTATTATTTTTCTTTAATAATAGTAATAATAAATACAACTGGAAATAAGGATCAGGCAAAAGAATATTCAAGCTCCAGATTAAGAAAATACTTCCACCCTGTGAAGAAATCTCTAAAGCAAAAAAAGATCAAAGAAGCATAGTGCTTTCATTATACTAGACATTCTTGGGCTTAACTTTTATTCTGTGCTTTGTTTCAGTGGGTATGTCACTCCAGTTCTGAACATTACTGTCTTGACCTTAGAACTACTGTAACACATCCCCAAGGCTTAATAAGGCTGAAGAGAAGAATTAGCCATGGCATACTTCGGGAGGGTGCCCTTCTCACACAACGAATTTTATGAAGGACAAGATGGGGACCAAGCATCTTACCCAGTGTACCATACTGGTTCTGCTGGAGAGGTCCGTCTAGGATTTGATCGAATAGTTGATGAAGTCAGCAATGAATTTTTTTTTTATGGTTCATCACATTCACATCATCCTGAAGAAATTTTTTTCCCATTAGATGTCTTTGGTCTGAATGTGCCTGTGCCTGACCAGCAGCTTTGTGGTCAGCCTCCAGCTGCTTCTGGTGAACTTTACCCTGGAAATCCTCTCTCTCACTGGCAGCAAGACACCATGTCACCAACAGTTGGCTTCAGATCTTCTTTACTATCTGATTACACAAACTTCTCTCTAGTGGATCCCTACCCCTACAGCCAAGACAGAGGAATTTATGGAGGGAATAATATAAATCCAGTCACAAATGTGCATCATTCAAATGTGGAAAGAAGCAACACAAATCGGAGTTTTCAGATAGGCGTTGACAGTGTTGATGCTCAGTGTCCCATTTTGTTAAACAACTACCCATTTGGACAAGTGAGAGATGAAAGTGGATATGGAGAAGCTTGTTTAACTGACACTTCCAGAAAATGCAACAAGGAACCTACCTGGCCCAGCAGCTCTGGATATGACAGAGAGGTATTTAAATTTTCTCATATTAACAGTGCTTAAAGTTCTTGATTCTTGTTTCTGTCCTTGCACTTTGTGTATTCACTCACAATGATGCGACATGGATAGGAAGCACTTGATTTAAAGACCTGGTGGAAGATACAACATTCATGCCTTGGGGAAAGCAAAAGCTTTTGCTTGTGTAGAGGGTTTTTCTCATGTGCCTTATGATTCAGCTGTCCAAAAGCAAATGTGAGACTTCTTATTCACTTCACATTTGGTCTTTACTACTTCCAAAGACAGAGATGTAGAGATGTGTCAGGTATATTTTTCCAGTAATTGTGTAACATGATTTCTTGGCAATCAGAATTTCCCACAGTATTTTCGTATCTTTACAAGGATGATGCCCTCAAACAAACAGTACATTATTAGTTAAGAGATTTTTATACAATATGAAAACATTTGAGCATCCTCTTCCTTTGATTCCAATATCTGAAGAGAACCCAGCAGACCATAAAAAATGATTTCTGAAGGGAAGGTGGCTACTCTGGCTAGGTAGTGAGAATTTGATATTGGCAGAATCTCTGCCCTACCTGTTTCACGTTTTAACCAACTTAAAATGTCAATTCATTTCTGCAACTTACCTATTAAAAGACTTAATTTGAAACTAATAGAGCCAGTTTCTGACTTAGTATAAAATGAAGTATCCTCATTGACTCTAATGGAAAATTGCCATTTTACATCAGAAAAGAATCTAGATTATGGTCTAGAATGCTCCAGTAGACTCATTTTGTGGTTCATCGAACCATATAACTACCATGGAGAGATAAGTACAGAAATATGGAGTAAAATGTATTTGAAAGAGGTAACAAATCTTTATGGTCTGATATGAAACCTAAAAAGTAGCAATACATTATGCTGAATCTGTTTTTCTGTTGATCCAGACAATTGTCTCTGTATGTACTTTGGCTGAGATATCTTCATTCTGAGAGATGTGATATACCATGTCCTGCCCTCACCATGTTCTGCATGCACTTATGTGTGCATATATAATTATTTTCTAAAAACAGACATATCTACTATAACTGTGGAAGCTGGATCCTGTGACATAGACTCTGTCTTTTTGAAGCAAATGCTCTCTTTTTTTCCTCCTTCCATCAGGTGTTCGTAGCTCCATTTGTGGCTTTGATGTTTTTAATAATGATGTCTTATGGGAGTCCCATGACTCTCTCTGATGCTATATCTCTCCTAATTTTCTTTCCTTCAAAGTCCTGACATGGAGAAGGAGAAAGAAAATGATAAATCCTCCCTTTCCTCTGTTCCTTGTTAGCATTCTGAATTATTATAGGAATCCTGAAATAGCCTACAGAATACCTCTGCATTGTGAATATTAAAAGACATTGTAGGTTCACCTTCTGCTTTTAACTCCCAGTGATCACAGTATCATAAACCAAAGGAGAAGAGCTTGTTTCTATGTCTGTGAATAAGGAGAACTATAGAGGTAAATATATGCAGACCCAGTCAGATAGGGAGGCAGGTGGGGAAATATACCTGAGGACAGGACCTCTTAAGACTAATCCTGGGTACCACATTTTGGAAATTCAGTGATGAATACAAAAGGAGAGAGGATGAATAGGTGGAGAGACGAAAGGTGGATGATGCTTTTTATTTATGGTAGGAAAACTAAAGGATGCTGGTGGCATGATGAAAAAAACAGCCATCTCATGAGAGAAGGAGATAGTGGGATACAAATGAGCAGGAGGAGATTAAATTGTGGTATGGGAAGAAGAAGTGCTAGAGGAAACAGGCATATAGGAACAGGCACAAACACTTCTGTGACAGAGGAGAGAATTATAGGGGAGGGAAGAGAAGAGATGAGTGAGTCAGGGGCGACTACAATTGAGTGTGTGGGAGGATTTGATTAAGTTAGGGAAGTATTTGAGCTGTTTAGCTAGCAGAGGAAGAAATGGGAGAGAGGAGAGAATTGATTTGTAGCAGAAAAATCGGTGTGGTCACAGGAATTCCTTCAGGGAGAAACAGGCATGTCAGGATAGAAAGAGATCCAAAGCAAGGAGTTGGTAACTGAACCCCAAGATGGTAAAAAAGGGAAAATAAGAGTGAAAGAAAGTCAAGAGAAAGAAGGGTAAAAAAAAAAAGTCTTTGAAAAAGTAAATCCTTACTACTGGGCTGGGAAAAGATAAGGGCTGTGGTGCGACAGGGCTGATGCTGAGTAAGACTGTCAGTATGGTTGCAAAGGTGAAGCACCAGAGCAAAAGAAAGACAAAGAGCACAGATTGGATTGGTGAGGTCCAGGATGACTAGTGCATCTGATGAGTAGGAGATGAGAACCAGGACTGCAGACAGAGTGAAATGGAATAGATGCTGAAACATGGAGATTAGCATTGAGATAAGTCATAGATAGGCAAGATGAAATATTCACATTGCTGAAATCATACTGTCATTCTGATCCTTAGCTCTTAGATGCAATTGTATGGCCCTCGGCTTTATTTTGTGTGTGCTAATCAAAATGCATCCAGTGTAATAAAGGGCATGTTAATTGTATCTGGCCTCATCATCACCAAGTCAGATGTTCAAAAGTACTAAAGAAACTGTCTTCAAAACATACCTGTGAAAAGAGATTTGATTTTGTCTGTATTCAAAAGAAAATGGAAATGGCAGCCTAAAACGTATCCAGTAGGTTTGGCTACTGCATCTACGGTATTTAGAATTGAATGTTTTCAGAATAACTAGCAAGACTTACTTCTTCACACAAGCTCAATCATCAGACCAAACTTCATTATTTCAGTTTGGGTGCTCTAGAAATGAGAAATACACAGTTGTTGTTCATATTTGGGAAGGATGGCTCAGGTGACTTGATTAGCATAATGTGAGAAATCTGTGGATGGAAGAAGATTCTGATCATCCAGGGACACACTCTGTTACTTTCTTCCTCTTGTCATCTGTTCTCTTCATCCACCATTTTCTGTCTGATTCACTGCACACCTTCAGATATTTGCAATGAGTGGAGACTGTAGTCCTGTAGAAAAGCAATGTGTATTTTACATTCATGTGCAATGGGAAGAAATTCATGTTTCTGGACACCTGAAAAGATAAATGACAAAACTAAATCTCTGATCCACTTGATTCATCAATGGAGTTGGAACTATATATCTACTAAGTACACATCTGTCACCAGAATTAATTTGAGTTAGTTAGCAACGGTATGTTAATTCCTTCCATGCAGACTATTACTAGTCTACACAGGATGCATGTTTGCCATTCGGATTCACTCGGAAGAACTGCCAGCAAAGGTGCAGAGAGGCAAGAGGCCTCCTGTGTTGCTTCTGTTTCCTGCAGGAGAGGGTCTGGATTCCAGCTTTGTCTGTCAAGCTCCTTTTTGCCATCCTTTAGTAATTATTTACAGTCACATTCTTCTTCAAGCCGTGAACTGGAGGATTCATGCCCATGTCCTCATGGCTGATTTTCCTTTATTAGTCTTGGGGAATTCTTCTTCCTTGCTTAATTTCTCTCTGTTCCTCCTTCCTCAGTTCCCAAATGCAATTTTTCTCTTTTAATATCTTCAGTCTCATTCAGTGACGTCCCAGCCTCACCTTTTCTTACCCATGGCCTACTTTTTTTAGCTTTTCATTTATCCGCTCTCTCTCTTTTCCGATGTACTTTTTCCACTGTACATGCTTTGTAGTGACAGAACTGGAAGTTGAAGAGGAGCCTTTTTGTGTTGCTGGAAGCAGCAGATTTCCAGTCTTCACTTCTGTGGAAGTCTCCATCCACGGCTCCTGTAGCGTAGTCTCAGGTTGTCCCTCTGTTGCAGCACAGGGCTCGGGTGGTCCTTAGCTCTGCAGAGTCCATGCCAATCTTCTCTTCCTGCTTCTGTCTGCTCACCTCCTCCTGCAGCTCCTTCACCAGCTGCTTGGCACCGCAGCCAGAGCACAGCTCCCACCAGCGAGGCCACCGCTTTCCCCAGCCCCAGGGAGAGGCACCAGACAAACCCTGCAGCCAGGGGCCCGGGCTGCAGCATCCTCCCTCTGGAGCTCCACGTGGGTCAAAATCTCTGCTGTCTATAGGGGCAGTTTCTGCACCCTGTGGCAGAGATCACACCATGTGGCACATCACCACCATCACTGCGTAGTCTTCAGTGCAGGTTCTGGGCTCCCTTTGCACTCCTGCTGCAACAACTGCTGTAGCTTTACCTGTGAGCTGTGCTTCTGCTCCTGGCTGCAGAGCTCACCCACAAACACAGCAATGTCTCTCTGAAGTTGTTCTGGTTTGAATTCCTCCATCTGGACTGTAGAGGTACACAAGGTATTGTATACTACATCCCAGATGCAAACTTCCTGGAGCCTTGTCAATGCATTTTTGTGTAAAACTGTCTACCCTGATGTAAGTGTGATCAGGAATATTGTTTTTTTGTTGTTGTGATTGTTGTTTTGTTTGTGTTGTGGGTTTTTTTTTTTTAGACTACATAATTTTGGGAGGCCATTACTGTTACTAGATTGTTCATAATTTCTAAATAGTAAACCTACACCAGAAATTTTTATTACTATCTGCTGAGGTGTCTAAATGAGGTAGAAAAAAGTGAACTAGGGGAGGTGCTATGTTTTCACTGACTTTTGAAGGAGTTTTTTCAGCAGTCCTTAGAATCAGGAGGTGATGCACTACTAATTTGTATTGCTAAATTTAGTTTCACTATCTTATTTGACACCTCAGGATTATCCATTGTTTTTGCTACCAGACGTCTCAATTTTTCCCTCTATTGATGGTGCCCTGTTATTATCTTTAAATTTCATAAGCACTTCTTTAATGCTTGTGCTATTGTGGTTAATGAAAATACTACATACAATGAGACCTGAGGCTGATGATACCTGTAAAAGGTTTGTAACTTCTGAGCTTTCAGTTCTGCCATTGTGATCTCCCCAGTAGCCAGCTCCCAACAGATCATTCATCTTTTATATTCACCCCATCTTTTAAACTGTGGTTTCCTAGCTGGCTTCTTTTAGTGCATATTGTACTTAGTTGTCCAGAAATTTGCTTTATGTTATAAATTTTTGCAAATTTACATACTTGTATATAAATTCTTATTAAAATAATTTTTAAAAACATATTTTGCCATATCTGAATGTCCCCTTCTGTGACATGTCGTTAGTTCCTTCTCTTTCTGAAGGGTTTAAAAGTTGGTGTCTCATGTGAGCATTGTACATACCTCTCTGTACAACAGGAGAATGGGATTGTGGATATACCACTATTAAGCTCCTTCCTAGAGATAACATTCTGACTGAAAGGTATTGTAGCAAACAGACAAGGGGGGCGGGGTGCTTTGACCCAAAAAGTAGCTCAGACCTCTGTTCTCCAAGTTTAGAGAAAGTATCCGGGGATTTTTAGTGTTCAACAGAATACACTGGCTTCCTGTTGTCTGTCTTAGGGACTTACTTACCTGACAGGTTTATGGAGTTTGAAGGGAGTCCCCTCTCCCTTTTGTAAACTAAACACTCATCTTCTGCATTTATAGTTATCTGTGCTCTGACACTAGGTGAATTTTGAAAGTTTTGCCTGGAATTCCTTATATTCTGAATGGAGGGGGAAAAATATTTTTTTTTTCTCTCTGAAAGCATTTAGAGTGCAGTCAAAATGGGCTTATTTGTACTTACTTGGAGCTCCATCAAATCAGGGGAGGGATGATAAGGTATGAAAGTTAGTTCTCATGGAACCAAATGCAAGGTATGCCTTATGCTACTTCTGCTTGTTATCTAATTAACTGAGCTCTGTTTTTTCTGATGTCATTTTGGTATTTTTAGGCTACATGTTGGTCTATCCAACTGGTTGAAGCAAATCAAGGAAGTAATGAAAACACAGTTGCTTTTTGCAATGCAGTGGAGAAGTAAGTAATAAACGCCCCAACACCTTTATTCAGCCAACTATGACATTCCACTTACATTAATTGTAATGGTTATCCCTGCATTCCTGAACAGTGCCATAATTCCAGTATCCACTTAAATCTGGAAATGCTTCTAATTTTGGTTTAAAGATTAAAATCCACAAAGGATTATTAATTCTGAAAATATTTTCTGCTTTAGCTGTGCCGTTTATCAGTGATAAGTACAGTTAAGTCTTCAGTGTTGATGGTTTATAGTGTGTGAAACTTAAGATCCATTTTCTGCCACTGTCTTGGATGATAATAGTGCCTGTGTAGCTTGGAGCAGGAGCTGACTGAAAACAGAATTACTACATCCTGTCATGATGAAAAGTGAGACATAGCAAGCGACAAAAACAGCTTTAATTATTGTTTATCGTTACAGTTAATAGCGTGGCTTAATGGGATAGAACTCTTTTTACTTAATCTTCAGAAAAAGAAATTGTGTTGAAATCCAAGAGCACTAAGAAATACAAGTTTTTAGACCATCTGTGCAGATTCATTTTCCTGTGTAGATATTCACTGATCACACTATCAAGTTGTTAGCACAAATGCCTGCTTTTCCCCCCAGAAAAGTAGCTGGAAAATGGAATGCCTTTTTTTTTTTTTTTTTCTAATTAGACTTTAATGAATCAGCTGTATTCAGGATCAGCCAAGCCTGCTTCTCTACAAGTTAAAAAAAAAATCCAGTTTGGTGATGCCCTGAAATTAACAGCGAATATATTACATATTCATACAGGGTGGGCAGTCAGCTTAAAAACATACTCATTCACGTGTGGTTTTTTTCCTTTTTTTTTTTTTTTTTTTACCCCACAGTTCATCAGTCTGAACCTCAACCCTGTTCTACTAGCATCAGATGCATGAAGTCACATTCCACATGACAGGCTTTCCTCTAAGATATTCAGATTTTTTTTGATGTCCCAACATTCTACATTTAAGTTGGTGCTACAATTACAGGAAAAGCTTTTGATTGATTTTTTTTTTTTTTTTTAAATAAATGAGGTTGCTTACAGGGCTATAAAGATGAACATAATGAAGCCATTTCTGTTTTGCAGCAACTTCTTCAGTGCGCATTCCTAGCAAATACTCTTAAAAAGAAAGTAAGAGAGATCTTTGCTTTTCTTCTATCAAATAAATGATAAAGCATTCTTAGAACTAAATATTACAGCAAACCAAAGACCAAAAAATGTCATAAGCTTGCAAATAACTAACATATTCAGTCTTGCCAAATGAGCATCCTTCCAGTCCCCAAAGAATCTCAATAACTGGCAGTTTCATACATCAGAGGCAAGATGTATAATTCAAACCCTATGTCATGCAGACTTGCACCTCCAGCACGTAGCTCAAATAGAAACCCATCATGTTTTTCTCTAGGTAATATTTGTGCAGGTAGTATCGAAGCATTTCATTGTACACAACTGTAAAGCTGTTTTAAAAATCCTTTTATCAGGTTACTTCCACAATTATGGACATGGATATAGTGAACATTCATCCATGGGTGGCTTCAAAATACATCCAAAAGAGAGTTTGATACCAGAAGGTGCCAGGGTTCAATGGAGCAAAATGCCGAGTTCCTCCACCTCCTACTGACTTCAAGGATGTGCTGTGCAATGCAGAGAAATACACAGGGTTATGAAATGCTGAGAAATAGTAAATCCCTATAAATGTTAGTACTTTCTCTATACGTTGAGTTGTTGCAGCACAGAAAGCAAGTAGCACAAGATTTTCTTCATGTACTACTTGAGCAGTATTTGAGTGACACCTTGGAAGAGCTAACCTTTCAAAATGTTGTGATGAGCATCTGTCGCCCACCTGCTTGGGCCAGAAACCCTTTAATCACTTGAAAATGATAGATGGCCATAAATGAGCAACTGTTTCTGGACCTGTGCATTTTTATCTGCAAAGCATATGAAGAAAATTTCCGTCCCGGCATTATCCTAACATATAGATAGTGAGGAGGTCGGGAAGAAAATTAAGTTTGCTTAGTTTTGAAAGGACTGCCAGTAACTTGAGGATGTGATTCACATCCCACATGTGTATGTAGCCCATTAATTTAATGCTGGAAAAAGGGTTGTGAAGTTTCCAGCCTTATTCAGTCTTTGGCCTTCTTACAGAAGCAGGTTACAAGAGTGAATTTGGTGATAGGAAAAAGCTTAATGTGTACCTTGCTCACAAAGAAAATAGACTGACATCAACAACATAGGTCACCAAAGCAGCCTCTGTGCTATAATGATTTTTCACCATGAGTATAAATCCATCTCATGTACTGGAGGTATTGTCAAGCCTCATTTCTTCCTACCCCACTGAAACATCATGCCCGCTGGCTTTTCATTATAAGAAATGGGCTGCTTCATTGGATTATTAATTTTGGAAGCCTAGTCTTTTCTTCCTTCTCATGCTTTAGAAATACGTGGCATAAAAGAGGCATTCATACTTTTGTTTAAGAGACTTGGGTGGCAGCCCTGAGGCAGGAGGTAACATAGTAATGAAGAACTTTATGTGAGAGAACTATGGTTCAAAATACACTGCAATCAGAGACAGTATAAAGTGCTGCCAACTCAGAAGCTACAAAATGCTGCTTGAATTAACAAACAAAAAATAATGCAGTATGCTTAGTACAGCATGTTTTAGTTTAGCTGCTAAAATATTCAGGCCAATTAGTGAAATGTAAAGCTTCAGCTGATGTAATACAATATGTACCCTTACCTGCAGCTGCAAAGTGTATTTGCTTAAAAAGCAAGTTTAATCTCAGCTGACAGGCATAATACCTGTGACCAGTGTTCATTTTGAAATGGTATCTCAGGAGGAATTAGTTTCTGCAAGTCTTTGGTAATTGAAAGGAGGAAGTGCAATATATTTTATAGGTAATGATATATAAGATCAGAGGGACTCAATGACTGTAGCCGTTATTCCTCTCTACAGACATGTACATAAATACCGAGGGTTTTAGTAATGAGGATTTCAGATTGGATTCTAGAGCACTGTGGAAATAGGGAGTTTTAAAGATTTTGCATAGAAAGCATGTTCATGTATTCATTTTGACCAGCTGTCCTAGTCACAGCTGTCTGTGCACATGCTCTTGGTTAGTTTTATGTTAAAGCTCTGCTATTTAGGCACATATTTGAGCACCCTCATTTCTTCTGTGCTCAATGTACAATGAAGTCTGTGTTTAAACTCCTTTTGGCTTCACTGAGGTCAGGCTCACCAGTGATTCTGTGAAGTGCATGAAGATTGTACTGATAGTTTTCCTGTTAAGTAAAAGGTATAGTTATATGTATGCTATCTGAAATGTAGTTATCTTACTAATGTATGAAAAGAAAGCTTGGGTTGCTACTGTTTTCCCCTCTGCACAAAGTTTTGTTACTAACAGCTATTAATATGTACTATTATTATTATTATTAAAGGTATCTTGTAAAATTTTGGCTTGCTCTTACAAAAGAACTGAAATGCATACCTGTTTAGACCTAAGTTCATCACACATTCTTTCCAGAATAAGAAACGCCTATCCTGCTTTTGACTTGAAGACAAACACTGGGAAAATCTGGAGTGTCACAACAAGGTTCCCAGAGCATATCCTTGGAGAATCAAAATTCAAAATCAGCGTTTGGACAGATTTTTCACCATATCCTCTACTTCTTACGCAACATGGTAAGTGATTGGGGTGTTCATATCCTTGCACAATTCAGTTCCATGGAGATGATAACAAAATGCATTTGTTACTGGGAAAGATATTTGGAAGGCAAGCCTTCTGTGAGTCTTGAGTGCATACTTTGTCAGACATATTCAGTATATTCGAAGTAAAATGAAAATCACATTAAAATATGTGAACTTTGCTGGTGTGTAGATCTCTACTTTCTTTAATCACAATTGGGACCAATTCTGGCAGTTGCAAATGGGCCATCATTTAGACTTTTATCCAGAAGGAATTTAAGCTTGTGCCTAATTAAAAGTGTAGTGGTAGTCTCCATATAGTCATGCAACTTTTCACAGCCTTGGCCCTGTTTCTGAATCCAAGACTTAACAGTCTGCACTTGCTAAGACTCCTCTGCACCCAAGGTTATGTACAGGTCAGAGGAAGTACACATAGGTCATAAAATGAAAGTAGAAATTCCAACAAGGTGGAAAAAGTGGAGAATAATTAAGGGTTAGAACAGTTTGTGCAGAGAGGTTGTGGAGTCTCCATCCCTGGAGGTTTATAACGTCTTACAGGACAAAACCCTGAAAAACTGGCCTGAATTTAGTGTTGGCCCTCCTCTGCAGAGGAGGCTGGACTAGATGGACATAATGAGGTCCTTCCCAACCTAAATTATTTTGTCACTAGTGGCTGTGGGAAGCTACCATGGCTCCTGTGCATCCTGTATCTATGTTAAATGGGAGGATCTTTGATTCTAGCTCTGCTAATTTTTATTACTTAAAACATAAATGCAAAAATGAAATAAATAATCTTCCCCCTCTCTTCCTGTGCTGTTTCTTTAAGTGATAGTGTTTTTTTAATGAATATTTTCTTCAGTTGTCAAATAATTATTTGGCTTTAACAGGCTGAGTATTAGTTTGTTTGACGGGTTGAAAGCTGAAAATCCAAAGCTCTACAGAATGTCAGTCAATATATATTAAAAAAAAAACTTCATAAATAACTTAGCCAAGATTTACACATTTTTTCATACAAGTTTGTTTGCTTAATTTGAGAGCATCTATAATACACAGTTATTGGAAAGGCTGGAAAAATAGGAGGTTGTATCCTCTCAAACCAATATTTTATAGATTCCATGAAACAAAGGGCCAAAGATCTTGTGACATTCAGACCTGATGGTAGTATTTCCAGCACTCCTGTCAGCTAGGCAAGGGATCTACACTTAAGTTACCTGTAATGCAAAAGTCTTAACTGCTGGCAAATGTTTTATCATACAGCATCATTTACTCTACATATTGTTTGATTTTCAGTCTGCTTTACTTTATTTTAAAAAATGTTAAAACTGAAGGCGATATAAGAAACAGCCCCTATTCATAACTCTCTTACAGACTACGTAAACAATAAGATATAGTTAAAGTGGGGGGAGTGAGTACACTTTTTGCCTCATCTAATACAAAGAATTGTTCAGTCATGCAAAAATATTTGGCAGAGAATGGAAAGCCAAATGGGTCTGTGGAGTGCAAGTGAATGATACTAGTGAATTTCAGATTTTTTCCAACAAGTGACCTGAAAAAAGTGCATGTTAAATTTTTAATTTAAGATTCTGTGCCATTCTTCTTTTTCTGGTGTGTATAAATTTAGCATATGGGCGCTGCAGTTTACATGTCAAAACAGCTATGAGGAGCTGCTTTTGTGTTGTCAAAAGGCTAGGTGTTCGTAACAAGCAAAACTGGTAGGAAAAGTTTAATCAAAATGGCTTTCTAAGAAAAATGGCTTTGTGAAGAAAATTAAAATTTTCAGAAGGACCTTTTGAATCCATTGACACATATGTTTTTCCTTGAGGAAAACCAAACCAAAGCAAAAACCAGGCTAGCTGTGGTTAACCAGCTCTGTTTTATTTCAGCCTTGTTTTTTGTCACAGCCTCATCCCCTAGAAATGTCAGCTGTTCTCTGAAGCTTTTTTCGGTATCACATTCCCTTAAACTTCCCTGCAAAAACAATTTTGCATTTCCTGGTTTGTTCTAAAATAATAGCATGGCAACTCTGAAACAGATTTTTCAGTATGAATTGGCCGTGCTGGATGACTGGGTAATTCAGAATGCCGTTAAACCAAATTGAGCTGGTTGGTTAAGCTCCATCTGCAGCTGTTGTCTGAATGGGCCTGGAACAGTGTAAATTAGTCAACACACAGTCTGGGTTCCATGTTTAGTTTCTGGGGTTTTGCATGTAACTGTAGGTAGCGTCCATTTCTGTTCACTTTAAGGTTCACTTAAAGTTTCTAATAAAGATTTCTTACAGCTGCTAATTATGAAGCAATAAACACCATGTAGGAAAAACTGAAAGGAAAATCTGCTTTGGCTTTTCTGTTATCAGTTACAGACAATGAAATTACCTGACAGTCGTGGAGGAAGTCCAGACTTTATTTTGCATTTTAAAACCATCTTGGTACATGAAATGAAGATTTTTCACTGAAGAGTCAGGTCTTCTTTCTGCTAGAGAGAGGTATCTCAGACTTGCATCATCAGTTCTGGTGTAGTATGCTCTGCATGTCTGTGAAGAGCAAATTTACCAGACACATTTGCAGTTTGACTGCCAAATTATGCAGCTATTGTTTTCAATTTTTTTGATCAGGTCTTCTAAAATGCACAGAGAGAGTGTATTGGCAGGGTTGGAAAATGGCTTAAAAAGCTGAAGTAGCGCTGGGGAAAATGCTCAAAATGCTAGAATATTTCTGAACAGCAGATTGTACTAATTTACATAGAACTCAGTTTATATGCGTTACATATGAGATATGTAATAATATAGTATATAATTATATACTATTACAATGTCACTACACATAATATTAAATAACATTAACATACAATATATTGTGTATATAATACATATATTAAAATGCATGTGAGAATTAATTTACCTCTTGATTATGGCTAAAAACACATGCGCAGTAGAAACAATAGCAAGTAAAATTCTGGAGCCTTCTTGGGTCATGAGTAGCAACAGAGCCAACTTTTGCATCAGGCCATGTTTGCACATGGGAAATGTACCAAGATACTCATCAGGGAAATTAAAAAAGAAAAAAAGGCTATTTTTCTCTTTCACTTGGGAAAATTGCTTAGCTCTTCATTTCAGCAACCTAAAAAATTACTAATTTTCTCCAAATGGACATAGATTCTATGACTTGTTTTAAAGCATTTGAAGTGAAATTAAAAAAAAAAAAAAATCAGGTGTGGCTTGATCTAATTCCTCTTGATGGAGCTAGTTTGCAGCAGTAGTTAGGAATTGCGAAGAAATTCTTATTTTCTTTGCTCAGGTATCTAACCTGGAATTCTCTAGCAAGCTACTATTAATTTTTCTTGCTATCTTTATTTACAGCTGGCTGTATCACTCATGACTTAATTGTAGAGATCCTCCGTTCCACAAATCGATACCCAGTCCAGGAGGAATGTCTCCTAAGTGTCTGTGGATCTGATGAATTCTTGCAAAAGTAAGTATCTCATTAAGAGATGTTATTGAGTATGCATTGTGTAATATAAGCTGTGCATTTAATGCACTCTGCTTACATGCCATCTAAACAGAAACACAGGCAGAGTTAGAGTATTGTGTTCCAAATACTTAATGTATGGTTTCTGAAACTCCCAGAACATGTGGTACTTATGTTCTACAGAGATGACAGTGTGCTCTAGTGCAAGGCTTCAAATCATGGCTCTTTTATATGAGCTTTGTGCAGCCTTGAATAATTTGTTTCACTCCCTTGCTCGTCTGGTCTTTCTCATCTGTAGTACAAGCATCAAGCTACTTCCGATACCTCACAGGAATGTTATAAGCATGAGGGAATATGCATATCCTCAAAGAAGGAAATTACCAAAGAGAGGAGAAACAGTATTACACAGCCGCATAGCAGGTCATTTTTCTTCATATCCAGTTGCAACAGTAGTAAAACAAATGAAGTCACCACTTTGATGCTGACTGCAAGTGGAAGAAAAGCACATACATACAAACAGGTCTTTCTGAATGTATGTAGTCTACAAGCAAGAAAGTAAATACTCTGGTTTGCATTAATTCTGGTGAACTCTTGTGGTGGTTGAAAGCACTGCTGGACTCAGCTAGTTGTTTCTTGCCCTCTGGCGCTTAAATTCAGCTGTCAGCAAAAGTGAGCAGATTTTGTGTTGAAGCAGCTAAGTGCAGGCTCTTGTTGTCAGCTGTGCTGTGGGGATGGTGACTTTCAGCAGAAGGGGAGAAGCTGGCAGCTCTCTGTGGTAACATGCTAGGCTGGCACTGCAGGAATCACAGCTCATCTGTTAGGGATATAAAAATGAATTGGATAAAATAGTATATGTCTATAATTGAAAGGGAAATTTTTATAATTGAAGCAGTCATATTTGCAGTATAGTGTAAAGTTTACCTGAACTAGCCCAAAGCAAGTCAGCTTGATTAATGGAAGTGATGTAGTTGCAAGAGCAAGTGTCACACTGTGGAAATTAGCTTTGCTCTGTAGCCAGCTTGGACACTTCTACTCTTACAGGTCAAATGTTCAGATGTTTATTATGAATTATACTTTGCAGCTAAAGATAGAGACTTGGCCATTTCTGAGCCCACTCTTGTTCGAATCTCCATAAATCAGCAGCTGGTACAGCAGAGCACTGTGTGAAGCATTATGGCGCTGGAACTGCTGAGCAGATAATCAGGTCATACATGGATTTGTTAATTACATAAGACGGCTGGCACTTTTTTTTTCTTTTTTTTTTTTTTTTTAATTTTTCAAGTCTCCTCATTTCAAACTAATTGCTAAAGAAAAGGGAAATAATGAGTCATTGTATTGAGGGTGAGCTGAGTGCATTTCAGTACAGTGTACAGTATGTTCTAAACAGTTTTATTTTCACTATTGGGAAGAGCGCATCAATAGTGGACTGTTTAAATTCCTGCACTTGCAGAACCTCTGCACGTCTCATTAGCAGTGAAACAAGGTCAATAATGTTCTCAGCTTTTTTGCTTTGTGCCTTCACTGTTGTGCAGAAAGCACTGAGCTGCGTTTCTGGCTTCAGTAGCTCGTAACTCTATGCTATGCCGTACTTTCAGCTCCCTTTACTCTGCCGCCTCATAAGTGTCCTGTATCTGAAATTTGAAACCCCAGACGGTAACGATCCCTTGAGTAGCTTAACATGGCCTGCAGAGTTGCCTCAGGGTGAAATTTTTCCTATGTTAGTGCTATCTTTTAGTGCAAACTGCTTTCTTCCCGCTGTTGTTAACAGTGATTTGATGTACTTGTCCAGAGCTCTTCCCCAAAAGAGTATTTGGAAATAATTCAGGGATGAATTCCAGTAGAAGTTCCCCAAGTTAGAGACAGCAAAGGGGATAAATACTGTGCTGCTCTGGCTTCACTGTAATCCAAAAACCCTCAAGTGAAGCTGAGACAGTGACATGATGAATTGCTCTTAGACCAGAGTGATTTAGTGAACCAGACAATGTTCTGAAGATGTGTCAAAAGCTCTCTTTTATTATTATATTGGACTGTGTTAATGAGCACTTCACACTGCTTCCTGCAGAAGCACCTGAAAGACTTGATGATTTCTGGAATCCATTTACCTTTGAATGAGACAGGGAAAAAATACTTGGATGCTTATGACCATTTCACTCAACACCACAAGATTTCATCATCCATTATTCCTTCCTGAGGAGATGTCTTTGAGCTTCACATCCTATCTGACTCACAAGTAGAATATCAGATTTTGAATATCCAAATTTTAAAAAACATCAGAAGGCTGCGTGAAGGCTATAGGTCAGTCCATAGTTAATAGATCCACCTGTGAAATTCTGATTGGGAGTTTCATTTGGTTTCTGGTCTTTAAGTTCCATTTTGTTTACTGATCAAGAATCCTGGCCTTGGCCTAACCTGCAGGCTTTCTTTTTTTACCTAAGCTTCCTTTTCTCTCTTCCTTTACCTAGGCTTTCCTTTTCTTGCAGCACCTGGAGAAGCTATCAGGAGACATTGTCACCCTTCCCTGCCCCTTCTGTCTCTATCAGTAACTGCACAAGTCACTTCACTAGTTGATTTGCTGCAGTTCCTTGCTGAGATGTTCAGTGCATCTGGAAGCATAACCCCATCTGAAAGACAGAGACTCTTTGAAAGCATAGAGGAGTAAAACCTTATCTATGTCATCAGTTTTAATAACTGTTCATGGAAGTTTCTGGTTTTCATACGTATCCATAGACCCTTCTTCTCTTGGTTTTCCAGCTGCGCGTGTGCTCTCCATTCCCTTACACTTACACTGTTCGTGATCATCTTTTATTTCTTGGAGCACCATCTGCTGTTTCTAAAAATTATTTGCCTTACCCTCCTGTCATCCAAACCTTCTCCATCTACCCTTAAGTCTTGCTCTCACGGTTCTCTGTCTTTCCTTAGATTTAGAATGGGTGCCCCTAAGAATGATTTTGTGATACCCTTCATGAAAGTTGTTATATAAAAATAAATTGAATTGGGGTTAAACAGCCTGTGTCAAATAACTCCTAGCTCTCAATACCAGAAGCAAGCCAAAACCAACCCTTCTCATGTGACAGCAATTAATCAATCCTTCATTTAGACTTTTCTGCCTTTAGAGCTACAGGCCAGAGCATCCTAAAATGCCTAATAAGACAAAGCACATCTCCCCCCGCTTTTTTTTTTTAAATCGATCTGTCTGTTAGCAAGAGGTTGCAGTAATGCAGATCCAGCAAAGGAATGTAGTCCAAGGGTATTTATAAGCTTTATTTCTAAACATGCCTTTTTTTTTTTTCAAGGCATCAGATTTTGTAAAGGATCTTTTCATATGTATTTTTAGTTCCATCCACACTCTACCACAGTGTAATTTGCATACTTACTGATTACTGCTTTGCAGTTTAGCCAACAGAGTGAGCAGGGGTATGGAATAGAAAAGTCTAAATGCTTATCATTTATGCTCACATGCTTGCCTGTGACCTTATTGATGACATTATTTTCATTACTAATTCTATTCTGTGAGAACTGACATCTAAATAGGAATTGGTTTTCACTCAAAGTGAAATTTAAACTATTAATTATACACTGGGCAGAGTTATGTTCATGCAGATTGGGATCATAAGAAGCAAGCACCTTTTGGATGAATATGTTCTTTTAAAAAAAAATAAATTCATTTTCTCTTGTCACTGTAGCTTAAGTTTCTCGTTCAGAGATGCTGTTCAACTGAGTCCTTTTTTTTTAAAAAAAAAAAAAAAAAGAAAAAAAAGTCTGATTGAACTACATTAGGATTTGGAGTTTGTAGTACATCAGAGAACCTTGATGTGGGTAACCAAATCATCTAGTGGTGAGAGATTCTCAAGAGGCTGAGGGATTTTTCCCTTTCTCTGCTTCTGATATGATGTGGGACCACAGGCAAGTCACTTTACTTTGACCATTTTATTACCTTGTCTCTTAAAGACAAAGACTGCCTTTTACTTTATGCTTTTGTCATGGCATTCTGATCAAAACAGTATTCTCCACATAGTAATTCCAGCAGAAAATAGGGGGAAAACTGTTGAGTTAATAATGTTGTGCTTTTTTATTTGTGTTTCCTTCACAGAGCTCAGAATGCTGTAAACCAGTTACTAGTAATTATGCCATATTCCGAAGGGGACTATATTAACTTTATCTTAGTAGTATAGATACAGCAGCAGATCTGAAGAGTGTGTTACAGCCTGGCATATGGCTAAAGGCTAGTCTGTCAATCTATGTCAAAGCTATGCCTTTGTTTCTTATAGTTCACTTGTCATCTAGAGCAGGTTTCCACATTATTTTATTGAGGCATTAATCCATTTTGTCTAGTCTCTTGTGCCACAGTACCTGTCAAAACTTTTCTCTTTGTATTTGTGCAAATGAAATCCACTCATTAATTCAACTGTGTGGCCAGTACTTCTGACTGCAATGTTTGAAGCAGCATTGCTATGTCAATAAAGGATTTATTGACGTAAAACATCTGCCTGACACAGCAGAGCTAACAAAAACCACTAGTGCTAAATGTAGTTATAACCACGAAGTTCAACCTCTGTTGGTGTAGCTTGTTTTGCCTGTAAGCATGATGATGTGGACTAGTTATACTGGCAAAAGTAACTACAGAGGAGGGTATGGCTGTACCAACTTATATTAGCAGAATGCTCCTCTCTGTTGGTATAGATATACTGACTTCTGCCATCAGCGTGGTGCAATGTAGGTGTTGCAATAGGAATCTGTATACTGGAGTAAACTGCAAAAAGTGACTCAGGACTCATAGATGTGCTTCTTTATAATTTTCTTCTTACAACACCAGTCCTAAGGTTGAAGGTAAGGCAGAATGGAAAGAGCAGGAATAATGCTTGGGTAAAAAGTAAAAACAAACAGGTGTGAGACAGTTCTAAAGGATGAAAGGATCATGGGAGACTTCATCATTAGTAACAAGGCGGACGTGATTGGGTGAAATGAGGAGAGGAAGAAGTTTCAGGACACACATGGGTAGAAACAACACAGACATGAGCTGAGGAGCAATAGAAGAGAATCTCTGTGTTGGTGCAGTCCCAGGAACTCGGAATCAGTTGCTTGGGGAATCCAACACACTTGGATTTTTGCTTCTAAAGGGTTTAGAAAACGGCTGAGGCTTAACAGTGATCTGCTTTCCACCAGTATAGGTATTTCCCTGTGTTGATGTTAACTTCTCTCACTCTTACATCTGTACTTTATGCTCTTAAAATCAAGGAATTTTGCAAATGTATGGAAACACTATCAGAGGACCTTGCTTTAGGTACTTGCTATGTCATGTTGAAATGGGTTTGTCCTCTGTGATGTATATGTTTAAAATAGAAATGTAAAAATCCTATATCTACACTTACAGTGTAGGCTGGTGCAGAACACTTTCCATGACTTATTCATAGTGCAACAGGTTTTTTTAAACTAAATCCAGCTAGTTTTATTCACATTCCATCAAAAGCCCTTTTAGGTAGGTTTCCCCTTTTGGTGCTTGTATGGCTGAAGGCTTGAAAAAAGCAACACTAATCTAGTTGAACACACACTAGAGTTGTAACTGATGATGCATGTTAACTTTTTTTGGTGATAAATTTGCCTTTGCAAAAATCAGTGTCATTTTTCCTGCCTATTTATCCCCAAAGGATTTTTTTTAATGTAAAAACAAACAAACAAAAAAGTTTGCCTTAATTCTGAAATAAGTTTTGCATTATTTCACATGATTAAGACAAAAAATGGAATGGAAAGGCTGAGATTATTTTTGTTCCAAGTAATTTTAAGAGAGTGATAAACTAGGGCTTAGAAGAAGTTGCCGAGAGTGATAAGTAGACTAGCAACTACTCTGAAGAGGCAAATAAGAACAAGCAGTTCCCTTTTCCTGGAGGTCTAGATTATCCTTGACCATCACAGTAGTTGGTAGGAACCACTCCAGCTGAGTAGAGCTTTTCATCTGACCTTAGCTGACATATGATTTGAGAAGGAGAAGACTGACTCACAGTTGCTTTAACCATCTATGTGAGCTGCACAGGGTGAGAACTTTGCTTTCTTTGAGAATCAAGGGCCATCTGTCTTAATGTGCGTGATTTTCAGACTTGTAGTTAATATTTGATTTTCAAGTTGGGTATCAAACACTGCAAGTCATTCTGCAGTGGTGCATTCAAAACCAAGATGCTTTGTATAAATTGCAATAATTTGGGTTTGAAAAATATGCATGAATAATCTCAAGGGAGCATGTGCAGTTTGTTTAGGATGTTCTTTCTGTGTTTCATTGTTGTTCTGTTACAGTAGTTAATGGTTATAGATACAAGTAAGCAATTATTCTCAAATTGTTTCACCAGGAAATATACCAGAACCAAACTCCATCAGTTTTCACAGAAGTAGGTGCCTAGTACAGATTTTATATTATTCAACCTGCTTTGCACTTAGAATTTAGTCCACCGGTGCTTTTAGGAGAAGGGGAGAGGTGAAAAAGAAGGAAGTGGCAAAGTGGCAAGCAGAGGTAACTTTTTTTTTTTCCTTCCCAAACTGTAGTAATCATACTTTGGGCAGCCATGAAACTCTTCGCAAGGCAACCACCTGCATTCAGCTTCGACTACACAACACTAGTAATTTGAAGCAAAATTTGGCTCGCACGGTATGTTATCTTATTCTTTTCTTTCTTGCAGTATCCCTGAAAGAATAAAATTCCACTAATCCTTTTATGTAGCAACCTGCAGGAATAATCAAAATTATTTGTGTTCCTGAGAATCCATATATTATTGCAGAACTCCAGTTGAAACATACTGGGGAACATCTCTGCTTTGCTCCTGTACTTGTATCTAGTGAGTTACTGTAGAGAACACGCAACTGAAAAAGACCAAAACTTATATTTTTAGAAATAAAATGATCAGTTTTCTCAAAATTTATTGCTATTTATTTTAGATGGTCAGAAGATTAGTATTTTTGATTGGCCTTCCTATGTTTTGAAAGATAATGCTCAAAACCACTCAAAGTTCTGTGTAAAATCAATTAGATCTGGATTCTTGGTTTTATCACTGAAAACCAGGGTAGGCTGGTGTGTTTGTGCATGTGTGAGGCATGTTTGTCTGTGTGTGTGTGTGTGCTTGTTTTTAGACATGCAGAAATTATCAGTTACAAGGAAGCGGGTGACCTTTAATTTGATTTTGGTTTTGTGAGACATGAGATTTATCAGCCTTAACACTCTTGAACAAAAGCCTTTTAAGATCTGAATTGTCAACATACTAGATTCCTACTAAACTCCCAAACAAAGCTTATACAGAGAACATAAGATTATCTTAATGATACAGCAACATATCAAAGCTGAGTTTTATACAGTCTAGCCAAAGAGCTTCTGTTGTCAGGAGTGAGAATTCTACATCTTCCACATTTTCCTCCACACACTGAAACCTTGAGAATGACAATGAATGTGGAGGGTATCCAGTAATTCTCTTGTCAAATGATGGGCCAGTGTACATGGGTCACAATAATACTGAATAATGACTGCTAGGTTTGTTTTGACTCTGCACCTGCCCTACTCTGTATTTTAACCTTGGGGGTCTTTAAGAGGTGACTCTTAAGCACAAATTCCACAAGTTCTAGTGGGTCAGGAATGTTAAATTCCTAGTGGCTGGGTGATGTTTAGAGAGAAATGCGCAGTAGTACAGTGTAGAAGCAGAAACCTTTATCCAGATATCTTTTCCAGTGAGTGCTCCTATCCAAGAAACCCATTTTGTATGAGTTCTCCCCACACTCTAATTACCTGGGTAAAGCATGAATCTTTGCAGTGGAGAAGCAGCAATGAATACCTATGGCTTTCTAACAAGAGCCTCACTTGCTTTCAGAGAGGGATTTTTGGACTAAAGCAGCCAGCAAGAGATATTTCCTGGAAGTTCAAAAACGTTCTTATCTCCATACATACCGGTGTTAATGGTGTTAGCATTTTACCAGGCATAATGAGTTAAGTGTTAACATTCTGAGTATAATCACTGAGAAGAAAAGTCAATGGTCCATCGTGACAAGAAGGTGGGGTCTTTTTTCCATTATTTAAATGCTTGTGACGTTTTAGAGGGACTGTGTAGTACCTCAAATAGAAGGGAGTATTTTCTTGCGTTTAAATATCCCTTGAAACTGTGCTACTGTGAAACGCTTCATGTTCTATTAATATCCTCAAAGTCTCCTTCAACTCTGCAGTTTGACAGGTCTAAATGAGGTTTAATATACTTCAATGCACTATGGAGGCCAGGAGCAGAGACCGAGCATCTCTCAATGTTTCACATTTCAGAATTGGTTAGAATTACCTGGTAGAATGATTACAAACAAACAAAAATAGTCTTTCAGGCAGGTAACTAACAAGCTGGAAGACAAATTAGCATTGTTCAGACCATTAGAAAACATTTATTGTCTCAAAGAATTTGTGAAACTATAATTAATAACCTACAATAGGGTTTAGCCAGGAAGGATGGCATTTTAAGATATCTTCAAGTGAATTATTGATCACCTCTTTATGGTAACTGACACGGCTCTGAAAGCTTCAGGCCATGAAGTTATTTTAAGTTACTAATAATAGCAAAGAACATGAGCAGCTCTTGTGCTGGCGTAAGTCATAGACCCAGAATTTTCCCCCAGCTCCAGGGCATGCTTGTGACAGAGCTCTCATGTTGGAGAGGTTCTGCTTGCAGGCAGGAGCACCAGCAAGTCTGTCAGGAGCAGACAAAACCTGACGAAGGAGATGCAGACTGTGGTGCATTGAAAGCTTCAGTGTTTCCTTTCATGGAATCATAGAATCATTTCAGTTGGAAGAGACCCTCAGGAACATCAAGTCTATCTATAACCTAACCTAACTCTAGCACTAAACCATGTCCTTAAGAACCTTGTCTAAACACCTTTTAAACACCTCCAGGGATGGTGACTTTACCACTTCCGTGGGCAGCCTGTTCCAATGCCTGACAACCCTTTCTGTGAAGAATTTTTTCCCAGTATTCATTTTAAACCTCCTCTGGTGCAACTTTCACTCTGGACCCCATTCTGTAGATCTCTTTGGATCTACTGAAACCTGCTCCAGCTACACTGAATTCAAGAATCTGAGGGTAGTCTGCACTGAGCTCACAGTCAAATTTGTTGCTGCTGTTCTCTGAAACTTGTGGCTTTGGTCATAGAATGTATTTGAAAGTCATAGACTTAGAGGTGGTTTATAGAAAGTAAATTTCCATCCCTCAGAATTCATATAAAAAGATGTGAAAAAAGTGCCTTTTTTTTTTTTAAAGGAACAAACTTTGAGAGTTTTAAGATTTTTTAGCTATTTCAAACAGTTGTGTGCATACACAGCTACTGTTTATTTTTGTGTGTTAATCTGTGCTCACTTGTGGGTAGCATCTTTCCAAATTTTGAACTTTGTAATATGTTACTTTATAGAAGTCTCCACTAAACTTGTAGTTTAACTAGTTTCACAGAAACATATTCATATCTTGACAGCTCTTCTATATAATAATCACCCATATGTATTCAGGTGCTAAATAATTCACAAACACCCACCTCTTTTGCCCTAGTCCATCAGATCCCCTCAAGCTTTCTGGGTTCCTATCAATCACACCTATCTAATTTCTCTCTAAGCTTCAGGGCTCCCTCCTTCAGTCTGTGTCACATTGTTCATGGTTCCCTGTGCTCTGGCGCTCTGGTCCTGTCAGTGTAAGAGATCAATGAGGAAGTTTGTCATTTATCAGTCTCGTTCTGTAGCTCAAGCCTTGCCCCTTTGATTGCTCAGTTTAGATGTGCTCTGCTATTTGTAAGGTCTCCAGAGGTGGCAGTGTGACAGCTGAACATGCAGAGATATTATAAAAATGCAGAGTGGATTTTGCAGAACATGTACACTACTTGTCTATAGGGTGATGTGATTTTTAAAATAATTAAAGAAAAAGGGGGGGAATGATCTGCTGAGATTCAAGGTGGACGTGATTCACTATTGCTCTGTCTAGAAGAAGCAAAATCAGATAGTGATATTATAGCAAGCAACTCTAGAGTGATTGATGTTATTTCCTTCTTGGAATGAATGAATGCTTCTAATTATGGTAGCACTCCAAGATGTTCTTAAGGCTTGAGATGTTATACCCATCCTCTAGCGTTCATTGAAGCAGCATGATAGCTGTCAGAGGTCAGGTGCTCCACCCCTTAGGGTGCAGTATGGACAGAAGACGTAAGTTGTGAACAAAACCAGCAGTTATTAGGTAAGAGCCATATGTAGCACAACTAGTGCTACATAACCTGGTTTTGTATGTCTTGTAGTCATTTTTATAGGAGCAACTCAGTGGGGTTCAGAGGCAGATTGCAAAATCAGCTGAAATAAGACCATCTACTCTCAAATGCATCCCTTAACCCCCAAATACTTATCCTGTCTTCTGCTCTATAATAACATTTAGCACTCTCCTGCCAATACACTGAGATAAGGAACACAGGTGTTTGTATTATGTAAAAGCAAATGCCCGGACAAAGTGGAGTTAGTGCTAAGACACATCCATTCAAGGCTTAATGCATGAAAATGCTTTTCCTACCTTCACCCCCTTCCATTTCATTCATCTGATTAATCTTTCACTTATTGCCACTATGTGATAAAAGAGATAGTAGCGCTCCATATGGGAATTCTTTACAGAACATCTGTAACGTATCTAGCTCAGCAAGATCCTGCTCCTTAAATGATGCTATTGCCAAATCTCTATATAGTGATCTAAAGGAGAATTAGTGTGAATTAATTCAGATGTCAATTAACATATTTAAATTGAATCCAACCATAGCAGAGACGCAAGTTGCTCAGGAATGCTAGCTTTAGACCACTACTATACTTCAATTAACTAGAAAAAAAATGCTAGTGTTTTCATCTTATTCTGAACAAGCTTTCAAGATCTGAATTCACTAACATTCAAAATATTTGGAAAAGGCTTTTTTAGCCAAGCAAGTAAAAGAATTGTTATTTTTCTTTTAGGAAATGCAAATTTCTTTCAAATTCTGTTCAAGGGGGGTAGAAATCATAAATCATAGTTCATCACTGTTGGATTATGTTGTTTACTTTTTAAAAAATCTATTATTTTATTGTATGAAAGTTAAAAGAAAAAGATGAACAGAAGATTTTTTTTCTTGCTGAAGTGTTTTGCTTAATGTTAAACCATTTTGTCTTCCCTTCACAAGGAACCTCAAAGTTTCATTAATGTAGTCCAGGCTAAAATGGAGTCACCTTTCAGATTCTTCTATATCCTTGGCCAGATATAATTTCTGTCCTCTGCTTCACCTTTGAGCATACAAATGTTTTAGATGGATACACATGTAAATAAGCCGTAGCCTGCTTGCCCAAGTTGTGTCTGTCTCAGCCATTATTTGCATTTCTAGAGATACTAAGAAGAATACTGTCTGGCATCTGCCCCAGCCACTATTGAAACAGAAGTTCATCACTAGATGCTTATGTAAAACCTCTCAGGGTTTTACCTGTTCAGAAATATCTTTAGTATCCTTGACCACTGAATTTGGGGTCATGCTTGTCACAAGCCATTCAGTAACTTTTCCCTATGAGTTATAGGGATATGGGCTCAAACATGAGTCAGGAAAAGAGCAGAATTTTCAGGACATGGTGGTGTCTGCAAGCTGGTGGTACATGCCTAGCATGGGCTGAGCTACCTCCAAAGGGTAGGAGGAGTTGAGGCATCAAAGGCACAGCTTAGACAATTCATGGGGCTGGAGAAAAGACTGTATCTGAATGTGTTGACCAAGTCTGTTCCCAATGTGTCAAATAAGGCAAAATCACAGAATTGTTTAGGCTGGAAGGGACCTCATTGGATCATTTAGTCCAATCCCTCTGCTCAAGGAGGTTGAGCTGGAGCAGGTTGTCCCAGACCATGTATGGTCAAGTTTTGAATATCTCAGTAGATATTCAAAACTACTCCACAACCTGTCAGGGCAACTTCTTCTTGTATTTGACTGCCTTCGCAATATATATATATTTTTTTTAACTTGTGTTAAGGTGGAGTTTCATGTGTTCTTATTTGTGCCTTTTGCCTCTTGTCCTGTCAGTAAGCACTACTGAAAAGAGACTGGCTCCCTTATCTTCATTATTTCCCATCAGATATTTTTACGCATTGATAAGATTCCCCTTGAGCTTTCCTTTCTCCAGACTGAACAGCCCCAGCTTAGCCTCACCTCTCATACAAAAAATGCTTAAGTGCCTTGATCATCTCCATGACTCTTCACTGAGAGGAGTTCCTTCAGAGGGGTCGCAAAGGATGGTACAGATGTTCTCCATTCTGGTCTCTCAGGAAAGAAGGCAGCAGAGAGGCTCTGGATGTAAACTGATTTCTGCATCACTATTAGCATATATTGACATTGTGAAAGGGTGCCTTCTGCTGCCTGTAACGAGAAAGCAGAGGCAGAGTCTACCAAGGCCTGGCTATAGTCTGAATCTGTATGTAGCTAGAAAGAACTACTGTGACAATCTGGTTTGGCCTCCTGTAGAGCACAACCCAGTGTAACATGAGAGAGATTCACCAAACAAAATTTCAGACCAAAACATCCTGAATGCTCTGAGAGTTCCTAAAAGAACATGCTGGCTTTGGAAAATACGAAGGAAACCTCTCCAACATACATTCTTCCTATTAGAATCCCACTATATGCTTCTCTTCCACAGATTGAGGATGACCAGAGACGGTTCAGTGTGAATCAGCTGTTAGAAGGCACTTGTGTCTGGAGACTGATTCGGTAAGAACACCGGTATTTAACAGTATTTCTGTTTGTAATTGTTCATATTTGTAGTGAGCCTCCTGGCTTCAAAGAACAACGACCTACCAGGGACAGGAATGATGCCAAAGCGAAAGAAAATTGGTTCAGTGTTTGAGGCCCCTATTTTCAGAACTTATTGATTGTTTAACAAAAATCAACAGTCATTTCTAGATCTGTATAATTTTTCCCTATATGCTCCCTTTCATGTCATTGAAGGTTTTATTAGAGCTTTCATGTTTCCCGAAGATTCCCAGGATTGAAGGAGTCATAATTTTCATGTGTATGTTGCTCTTAGAGAATTTTCAAGAGTAAATACTGTAAAAATAACAGATATGCTCTTCATTAGGCCTGTGTTTTCACAGTTGAGTGATGTTTTGTTTTGTTCTATTTTTTTAATGGAGGCTGGCTATTACAAGTTTTTACTTGGCACTCAAAGTGCATCTGACTCTAAAGCTAACCTACCATGGACAAGCACTAAATGAGATAGATTCCTCATTCAACTTTCATTATGTTCCATTTCATGCACTTAGATAAATAAGCTGTTAACACTTTTTGTAATGTTTTTCATCAATGTGTTGTAAAGTGCTTTGCCAAGAATGGTAAATGCCACACCTGCCATTTCAGAAATTGAGGAAAACAGAGAGGTAGTGACTTGTTGAAGGGAATATCTGTTGCTTACTGAGGACCCATCTCGTTTGCTAGGAGCACAGCTCAAATTTCCATTCTGGTCCTTGCTATAAAGAGATCAAACCAATCGTCCAGTCTATACAGACACCACTTATTGACTTTTATTTCTTGTGATGTAAAGTGTGTGGCCTTTTCCACAGCAAAGAGAGTTTTCAAAGGGGATATGTGATAAAAGATGTTGAGCTGCAAATCAACTGTGGTCCACAAAATTTCCTCTGATACTGTAGGGCAATGAATAACTGATAGCATAGGCAATAAATAATTTCTTTCTTCAACCACAAGTTCAGTAAATATTGAAAAAGTAAAAGCTTGAACTGTGTTTGATCACTATTTCAGCTTGTCCCATGGATTGTTGATGGGTAGGAGAAAACATTTTCCATCAGTGATGACCCAGAAAGATCTGTGGTCAGACCCTGTGCTCTCAATTGCATTTCTAACTTATCTGAGAAAAAAAGAGGTAACAGGTAAGTGACAGAAGCTGGCTGTCCATAATGTGCACAGGAGCTGCCTGTGATGATTTGCAGAAGGATTTTACAATGCTGAGTTGAATGTATGATGAAGTGGCAGATAAAATTTGGAGAAGATAAATTTAGATGGAAGGAAACTGTCTTAAATTCACATATGAAATCATAGGCTCTGAGTTGACTTTTACCACCAGGAATGAGTTCTTGGGGTTGTAATAAATAGTTCTGAATGTCAGTTTGGTGCACAGCAGCTGCCAAAAAAAAAAAAAAAAAAAAAAGGGGGTGGGGGGAATTATTATGGAAGAAATGAAAAACTGGAAGCCAATGTTATGCCACAATATCAGTGTCGGGTGTTCATTTATCTTGAATTTGGATGTCAGTTCTGCTTCTCCCATTTCAAATATAATGTATTAGTTGAAAAGTGAAGAGGAAGGCAGCAAAGATGTTCAGAGGAATGAAATGCCTTCCTCATGAGAAATAAATAAGTAACAATATTCTTCACCCTGATGAAGAGATAATAAAAGATGGGTATTTTAGATGACAAGTCTATGAAACTGAGGAGCACAGAGAATGTCTGCAGGAAAGGATCATTTACTGTACCTTCTAATGCAGGATAAAAGGAGCATGAAGTGAAAGTAGCAGATTCAAAACAGACAAGAGCAGCTATTTCTTTGTATAACACTCAAGTAATGTCTGGACACAGCCTGGATTACCCAGGACTATGTGTGGATGGTTTCTGAATATCTTGGAGGAAGATTCCGCAACCTCTCTGGGCAACTTGTGCCAGCGCTCAGTCACTGTCGGTACCTCCTCTATTTCATTTTGCGCCCATTGCCACTTGTCCTGTCACGTGGCACCACTGAAGAGAGCCTGGCTCCATCATCTTTGCACTCTCCCTTCAGATTTTTATATACATCAAGAACATCCCCGCCTGAACTCTTCTCTAGGTTAAACAGTCCCAGCTCTCAGTTTTTCCCAGTCTCCAGTCCCTTCATCATCTTAGCGGCCCTTTGCTGGACTCTCTCCAGTACCTCCATGTCTCTCTTGTACTGAGGAGCCCAGAACTGGACACAGTAGTCCCAACTATGGCCTCACCATCCTGGGCAAGGATCAGTTCCCTCAGCCTGCTGATAATGCCTCTCTTAATGCAGCCTGGGATATGTTTAGCCACATTTAGCCTTTTTTGCTGCAAGGGCACATTGCTCGTTCATGTTCTGCTTGCTGTCCACAAGGACTGGCCCGGGTCCTTTTCTGCAAAGCCACTTTCCAGACAGTCAGCCCCCAACATGTACTGGTGCATGGGGTTATTCTTCCTCAGGTGTAGGGCTTTGCACTTCCTTTTGCTGCACTTCATGAGGTTCCTGTTAGCCCATTTCTCCAACCTGTTGACAACCCTCTGGATGGCAGTATAACGTTTTGGTGTACCAACCCTCTTCTCAGATTTTTGTCATCAGCAAACTTGCTGAGGGTACACTCTGCCCAATCATCCAGGTCATTAAGAAAGATATTAAACAATACTGGATCCAGGACTGACCACTGCCTCCTGTTATGTTGGGCATTTTGGAGTGACCCCCCACTTTTTTGGGAATAAAAACCTCTACATGTCTTAGCAGCACTGTGGGGGGCCTGGAGTAAGCTTCTACTTGGTGCTGTGCAGGGTGCACAGCTGGTTCTATCTAACTGTGGCTACTCCAATATTGTGAACACAAGTCTTCATGCACTCCTTAACTTAAGGATCAAAAAATCACTCCCTGTAGCGAACTTCTTTGGCAGTGTTAACTTATCCTTTATAACATGTTTTAATTCTTCAGTTCTGTATCTAGCTAGGCCTTAATAGAGATGGAGTAGATGGATACAGTGGAATGGAGATGCAGTATCATAGGCTCAACACAGGCTGTGCAAATGTGCCTGGCACCTGGGAAGGCCAGCAGATTACTTTCCCATATTGCTGTGTCTTCACAGCTGTCAGTATTTAGATTAGCTAAATAAAATAATGCTTAGGGTTGCCTGCATGTGCTGTATTTACATTTCTGATTGTAGCACACAAACATTTGTGTTCTGGAGAACATATAGATTGAGATGCTCAGTCTGGTTAGATCCAACAGAGAAGAAAAAAGAACTGTTTGAACTGGCTTGACATGAAGTAAAAAGAATTAACTGGAATCTTACCTGTGAAATAATCAGATTCTTTCTCACAGGAAATCTGAACGAGTAAAAGTGGCAGCCCCTACATCACTTCACGCGCTGATTTTCATAGCTTGAAAATCAAACATGATGTAAGTCAATGAGCACATAGGAAGAACTGGAGTCTATTGGCCCATAATCTCTGACACTGAAGTGATAGTAGTTATAACATGATAACTACTCTGATCCATGCAGTTGGGCACAGCTTAGTTATGCAGCACAGTGATAAACAGCATTTTAGAAAGGAAACCTAGCTTTGCTGCACTGTAGGTGCTGCTGCCAGGAAACTGAAAAATGAATGCTGTAACTGTATGTTATATACTTGTCTTCTTCCTCCCATATAGACCAGCTGGGATCTAAGAATGACTCTCTCAAGTTGTTTGTACTCTCTTTCTTTTCTCCCTTCCCTTCCAGCTCCAAAAATTTCCTAAATGTCAAAGAAACACCGAATGTTCGTGGGTTGGTTAGCATTGCCACATTTATACCCAGCTATCAGAGTTGTATTAGTTAGTATGAGGTATGTCTGTGCAATAACATATGGGTATTATTAGTTATCTAGCCGCCAGAGATTCAGGATAGCATTAATAGAAGTATTTTGATCATTGGTACAAGTTGCTGGATTTGTTTCCTATTAATTATGTAAAAATATGTCTCCTTTATACAGAAAATTCTCTAGGGTAGAATAAGCTGATGGAAAATATGCTAATTTTTGGAACTAGTATTATGACTTATGAAATTATTCTGAAGCCTGCGTTTAGGCAAAGCATGCTAATAAACATGCTTACCTGTACCTTGCGTCATGGCAACCAGGCAAGCTCACATGTTCAGAACTACTTTTGAGCTGGGTAACATATGAAAAAGATGTTATGCCTGGAGACTTGGTCAAAAAGAGTGACAACTTGTATTAGCTATGATTTAACAGGATTACAGGAGGAATTGCCAGACAGCTACTCAACACACAAACTGCCTGGCTAGATAAGGCTACTGCAGATTGGAAATAAAAAACTGTAAAGGCAAAACCATCTGTGGGAGGAAGTGAACAGTAGGCATCTATGGGAAAATGCACTCTGGGATTAGCACAGGGAAGGCCACCTAGCATTCCTCTGTTCTTTATGATGATTTCAGTGCAACGACTCTCTTTCCTTCTTTCGACATACAATATATATAATGAAAGTCTAACCACATACCATGAAACCTGTACTTTGGACTATAGTTGCAACCCTGATCTCTGATCGCTTAGTTAGCCCAACTGAGATATGTGAGGACACACACAATTACTCTGTAAACAACCGTCCATTTGCTCTGAAGCAATCAAAATACTTTTGTGACTTTCAGCTACCAAACAGTGAAAGGGAGGAAACTCCTTCTAAGACTTCTGAAGAGAGAGAGTGCTAATACAAAGAGTCAATGGGAAATATGAGGGGGAAAAAAAAAAAATTAAAGGGTAAAGTGATAAACCAAGTAAACATCGAAGAAAGAATACAAATTGAGATTTCTGCTTTTTCATAAAAGTGCATGCAAACCGTAGCAACATGCAAACCCTACCACTAAATACCATCCAAGCAATAAGGTGTCTGTTTTGTGAATCTGTAGGCTAGACAGGGTGTGGAAGTGTGAATGAAGGTTTCCATACCCTTTCCTGAAGATCTGACCCTACAGAGGAGGCTGCCAAAGGAAAAGGAAGGTACATTCCTGTGTGTAACAACCTTAGCCATGGTCTCATAGGCACCTTATTTGTTTTGTTCCAACTTGCAGATAAATGACAGCTAAAACTTTACAGTGCTTGAAACACAGAAAGTTACACAAATGCTTCTTAAAAGCCAAACTCTTGTGGTTATGTGTTGAGGCTAATACTTAGAGCCTGTGGTTCTGAAATGGTGAGATTTACAGCCGAAGCTTCTGTCCTGGAGTTCAGTGTAGAGAGCTGTATACTCCTGTTCAAAATCCTAATTAATTTAGTGAAGCTCTGCTGAGGCACAGCTGTCTGCCTGTACCAACTTTGTGATAGCTTCTGTAGCATGACAAAGGCATGGGGCTACAGAGTGGTATATGTCTATCTACAGGAGTAAAACAAATTCGTAGCTTAGGTAATACTATGGAAAAGGTAGTTGCTGAACAGTCTGAACACGTTAACTTGAGAACTGTAAGCAAATAATTTTAATGAATTATGTAGTAATGGTGTCCCTTTTTATAATATACAGTTTGATAATAGAGACTCGGTGTGCACTTTTGAAACTTAGAGCTTTTCCAGATGTTTTTAGAAGTTTTGCCTGATTCTCTACAGCTTTAGTCTGTGACGCAATTGAGAAACAAGGCATTGTAGCATGTATTAAAGTCCATCCTTTTTCAAGGTAATATTTAAGCACTTGCTTAACCTTCAAGAGTAAAATAAATGGGATTTGGAGTTCAGGAGACAGTGAAATAGCAAATTGCTTAGTGGAGTTCTTTCACTTGGGCAATGTGTATCCTCCAGGTATAAGTACAAGGTTTTTGTATCTATGGTTTGTGGCAAATTACTACTAAAACCCCATGGAGATCCAGGCAGAATTACATGATGTATACATAAGCACTTGTATTTATACTAACATAAAATCACTGTCAATTAAACTATTCCCAATCTATGGAATGTTAGAAAAACATGAAACTTGTTCTCTTTATCCAGTTGTTATTAACCTGATGTCTTCTCTTTATTTTGATTTCCAGGCAAAACCTTGTTTCTGTTATTATGAAATATAGAAGTCAAGTGGAATATCTATTTCAAAATGAGGTATTTATTCTCAGTTCGTTACACCAGAAAAGGATTAAATTCTATGTGAAAGGCATCTAATTATTAATCTGTCTCAAATGCAATTAATGAAGGCTTTTAATTAAGGATGTTTAACCTGACTTTGAAAAGATATAAATTCTCTTAATGAAACTTGGCTTTAGATTAGGAACAAAGTGTTACAAATTAAAAATATCAAAGGCGACTGTTTCTAAGTGTCAAGGAACCTGTAAATAGAACCAGGATAATTTGGGTTGGCAGTATAATATTTGGAATTAGTAGGTGTATAATACACTGTATGTATCTGCAAAATCTGTCCCTGATTTTGCGAACCCACAAGATTACGTATCTAGGATATATATTCAAGCATGCGATACTTTGCACGATTAAGTTTAGGCAGCAAAACTTGTAAGAGCTTTATTTTAAAGTATTGTGGGCTGCCAATTGAATGTTATATGCCTGAAGGAAAAAAATCTCTTAGGTAACCTTCTTTGCTAACTAATGTTTTAAGGACAGTTGTGTAAAGGACAAATGCATATTTGAGTGATAGCTTGGAAGAAAACAAATGGCTATTTTTGTCTGAGTTTCAGGTTGTCATGCTAACTGACTTTCTAGGGTTTGGAACTAGAAGGAAAATGAAGTATATTAGCAAAATAAAAAAATGCTGATGTAATGTGAAGATATTCCAGTGATTCCCTTCTAGAGTTATAACTCATTATGCTGAAGTATTAATTTCTTTGAAATATATTTAAAACTTAGAATTCTTACTTTGTTTCAGAAATCTGTCACCTGTATTTAACTCTAGATTTTTATCTTTCTGGATATTCTTGATCCATGGTTATTTCTGTTTAAATAGCCAGAAAACATACATACATACAAGTGTGTATACATTAAACAAATATATAAATGAAGATATACACATATACAAATTCACATATGCATACAGACATGTACATGGATATCTAAATATATATTAATATATGTAAATAAATGTGCATAAAATTATTCTACATTTTAATGTAAGTATTTGACACTTTTCTTTTGCAAAATGCATAGAAATTCAAAAGCTGTTGAGCTGTGCCTAGCTAAAAAGTAAAGCTCTAGTTTTGATACTGTGTGGGTAGGCATTCACTGAACTTTACTTTGTAAGCAACTTCTCAAAGGGGACTATTTAGTGTATAAAATGTGATGCAGTCATAACCATTTGGAAAATTGAGGTCCCTAAATTCAAATGTGCATATGTATTTATTTACTGAAGTAGACCCATCAGTGTAGTTACACTTACTTGAAATTTTAGGGCCTAAAGTAAGAAGATTCCAAATTCAAAGGAAGCTATAATCTCAACATTAATGAGGCATTACAATCCACCCTCTGCAACTGATGGTCTGTAGATATTCCTCAAACCTATAATGAAGCACTCTTAAATTTATTTTTGCTAAGGATTTTTACCTTGAGTAAGCAATTACTTGAGATCATTAACTTTTTATAAAGGGAAGACAGGACATTTTTCAAATATTCATGCTATGCAACAAATAGGCATGTGTTGCTCTAGAGCTAAATTTCTCAATATTTTATTTTTTAACAGGGTCTTGTCTACACAGAGACACTCAATAAAGCTCATATGAATTGGTTAAAAGAATGGGATTTCAAGTCAATGACATAGGTGTCAGATGTTTTTGTTTGGAGGCACCAGAGTGAATGGGGCTTTTTCCAACCTATAATAATTAAAACTAAAATTATGGAGCTGTAGTATAAAAAGTTATAGTCATAAATATGTAGTAAAGAAAAAAAAATGACAGCCCTTTATTTGCTGGTTGACTCCTTGTTTACTTATTTTCTCTAACATCTAGTTAGATTCCTTTAAGAAGGGTTAAAATTGGGATCTTTATAACTGCCCCCATCACATGGTTACATGGGAATGATTATGTTGATTTTCACTTTTTTTTTTTTTTTCCCCCCACATTTATCTGCTTCCTCCCAACTTTACTCATTTAAGGCTGTCTGTTAAAAAGCCTTGGAGATACCAATGCTTCTCGCTTATGTGAAAAGCCCACTGTCATTATCATTAGTAATGACCAATAAATTGAAAATTTATTTTATCATGGATAATGCCTCTATAAAATGAAAATAAAATTTAAAAAGTTTAAAAGTTTAGGATATTTGGTGTAAGGCGAGGGTGGGATTGGCGCTGTTGGGGTTGAAATGTAAGGAGTGATCCCAAAAAGTGTGTGCAGTCAGACAACTAGCCATTCTAATTGCCCTGATAAGCACTTGACATGCACTTCATTTTCAAATCTGTTCAGAATTTACTATTAATGTGGAGAGAAAACTTTGTAAATTTTTAATACAAAGTGTAGAAGTTCTAGAATGAAGTAGCATTTTTTGTCATATAAATAATTTAAACACAAAAGTGTCCTTCAAAGGTTCTGCTGGTATTTAAATATGTAAAGCGAAAAAAACATATACAAGATGTTGACTATGATTCTTCTGGACTTTCGGAAAATTTAAAACTTCTGTAAGAAATTAATCTCTTCCTTTCTTTGGGACAAAAATCAATGTAATATATCTAAATATGGAAAAGAAAAAGTCTTTACATGATAATATGCAAAAAGAGAAATAGCGTGAAAGAAGGCGTCATTCATAGTATACAGTATTACACAATGTTTTAATATGCTTGCTCTCCTTAATCTGCAATATCTCCAATCCTTGGAACCATATAAACAGAATCTATGGTATAATACCTTCTATAAAATATTAAGTATTTGTTAATTTATTTCTAAATAGAATAGCATATTATACAGAAATGAACACAATCCTCAAGATATTCCAAGATATTCAACTCTTTTTGTGGAACAGCATTAATAAATGCAAAAATATATAAACTCTTGGGGTTTTTTTGGTGTTTTGTTTCAGATTTTTTTTTCTGTCCAGCAGTTTAGCTGTTTCTCTACTCAGGGATTACTCTTGTGTATGTCTGTTGCTCCTGTACTGCTCAGAAATTGTGCTGCATGAATGTGTCTTTATAGAAATTTATTATGTTCTGATAATCCATATCCACTTGTGAAGAAGAAAAATGCTAAATTGAACTGTATTTAAATTAAATCCTAAATTAGAATTTTATTTAATTTCTAATTGCAAACCATATATATGAATTAAAAAAAAAAAAAAGTGTGTATATATATATGCATTCCAACAACTGCACAGTAAACCAGCGTGTGTAATGCTTTATTTTTTCTGTGTTATACATGGTAACAAGCTATACCCTTTTTATGCATTTGTACTTCTGCTGGTAATGTGTGTCTGCATAGAGAGGAAATCCTGCAAGAGTTAAATTTAAAAAATCTAAGTGGTGGGAAAGAAATATGAAAGAAAGGAAGTGCACTCCTTGTAAACTGACAGAAGAGTGGATCAACTTCAGACCAAAAGGAGGTCTAAAGTTCTCAAGAGATCACAGTCATCCATAGCCTTTTTCTCTCTAGAACCTTTGTTATGAAAAGGTGTTGCTGTCTTTAATTACTACAAAAACCCCAAGAACTTATATTTGAAGAATTCTGACCACCAAATGTTTGAGGATATTTTATGTAATTAATTCCTGCTTTAGTTCTGCTGTGGTCAGGTAATGTGTAATTTGTAACCTCAATATATTTTTATATTTATTTGTATTAATGACAGATGATAACCCTCTCAGTACAGTCCAGATATAGTCCTTAAGCTTAAAAATAGAAGGGTCATCTTGGTACATTTTTTCTTTTTCAGGCATGACATAGATGAGTTAGAGAAGTAGTTTTATCAGTATATAGACATGCTGTAGCATACTAAAAGGAATGTTTATCATTACAGAAACATGGAGAATATTTACAGGAGAACCTTTACTTGTTCAGAGAATATACTTTGAGGTTTAATGAAGTATATAGCTGTGCAGGAAACCCATGAATTTTAATTTATTTTCCTGAACACAGGGTGCTTGATATTTGAAGACTGCAATTTCCTTCCTTTGGGATCAAAATTTTTTTTCTTGAATTCCCCAAAGTGTTTCTAAGATTATTCATCTAGAGATTTTTTTTCATGTGGTAATATTTAAAGATCTAAATTTATTATTAATAAGGTTTAATAGTGTAGTGTGTATATATATATATATTTTTTTTTTTAATTTTTTTTTTTTTTTTTCAGAAAAGCTAGTTGCAGAAGTACCCAGTCCACAGGTGTCAGATTATGCAGCCTCCCACACAGTCACTATTTTTAGGAGGAACGTGGCTGTCTGCCAGCTCTCAGAGAGATGGGTAGGAGACAATAGCAGGGATAAATTCATAGTATCATGAAAACCTCAGAAAGTTTGTGAATCATTTGGGTTCAGGTTTTCTCAGAAGTTTCTTTAGGGTGCTTCTGTGCTCCTGAAGTTCAAACAAACCAATGTTTTGCATCAAAAACAGTCAGATACTAAACTTGTCACAGTTTCCAACAAGGCACATATTGTGGAAGATAATTTGATTTCAACAAAAATTGTGCTGTCCTTAGAAACTATTGGTCACTAGCAATTTCAACATAGCCAGACTAATGCATGATGTGTTTGAATTTTGCATGAGCAGATATTGTTTTCTACGTACTCACTTAGTCACTGGAATGAAGTTTATGGGAAGGCATTTCTGATAAATGGCGTATGTCTACTGTTTGATTATTTTTTTTTTCTTTCTTTGCTCTCAACAGCATGAAGTTGATAATGTTATTGAATTAGTTAAAGGAATCTGCAGTGTCCTCTGTTTTGTGGAAACCAGAGCCATTACTGATGCAGTCGAGAAACTCCGTGCAGTGCCATGGGTGAAAAGACAGGTAAAAGATGGAAGCTGATGTCCTATTTTTCTCTTTAAAACTGGAGCTTGAATTTTTTGATTGATTGAGGCCATTCTGCTGTCTTACTACATATTTTTCCTCTGACAAGCATTACATACATACTATAAAAAAAAAATTGTTGACAACATGTGACAGAGGACCAACAGAGGACTTGCCCTGTGTTTAATTGTAACTGATGTGCTCCTCTGGTTGTTCTTTTTTATTCTGACCAAACGCAAATCTCTGTTTGCCACGTCACCTATTTACCAAATCACGCAATTTCAAAGTATTAATTTTTCATATATTTAGCATAGGTTGTTAACAATTTTAAAAAATCCTTCTGTAAATGTCACTTAAATTATGAGTTTTTCAGATAGAAATATCTCTGCTATGTATGCACAGAAGGACCAGCATCATTTAGTCCTGATTTTAGCTGGAATACTCACTCTTAAATCACTGAAGTGTATTCTCCAGAGGTTACTATATAATTGTGAACTGAGACTTTGGAGAGCCGTATCTGTTTTCAGTTTTGTCATCAGCCACTTTGGTATGACCTTGGACAAGTCACTAGGACCTGATTTACGGAAGTTCTGAGCACCCAAAAATTCTTTTGAAGTCAGCATGTTGGAAATACAGGTGCTCAGCAAATTTGAAAATTAAGCCATTAATCACTTGGATTAAGTCTCATGTAACCTTAAGACATGCTAACTGATTCCTACCCTAATGAAATTCCCTCTTCATACTATTTTTAAAAGTTTAATGATTTAGTAAGGATTTTTTTTTTTCTTTCCTTGTATGGTCTCTGTCTTGTCCTTCTTTCTCATGGCAAATATTGTTTAGAAAAACATGCCAAGCTGGCAGATTATTGTAGTCTCAGACCGTTACCTGCTGACAAAACTTTTATTCTTTCTCTTTTCTTTCTCTTGTTGGTGTTGGTTTTTTTTTGGTTGGTTGTTCGATTGAATTTTTTGTTTGTTGGTTGGTTTGTTGTTTGTTTGTGTTTTCTGTTTTGTTTGATTTGTTTGTTTGTTTGTGGGATCACTAATGTTAACTGAGTTCACTACTGAGTGTTAATTGGAAACATATCTATCTACATAAGTGGAATTTATTTAATTTTGCTTAATACGCAGTTTGAGGTCCCAAACATTAGACTGAAGAAATTATTTTTGTAATTATTTTTGTAATGTTTCTTGTGTCATAGGAGTCACATATAGCAAATTAATTATATACTGTCATCCATATACACTTACTCTTGGCAGGTTCAAACCCTCAAATACTCATCATCTTACAGGGGCAAACTTCTTCCTGAGAAGTGAAAAGACTCACGAAAGAGCAAAGGGTGTGTTAGTTGAAGAGGCTCCAGTGATGCTCAGAATACCTCTTATAATAAATGTTTGCATTCTTAGCCTCTGTTTATTCCTCTTAGATGGTGGTGGGGAAGGGTGTGGGCAAGATGGGGAGGGAATAGGTCCCAACTTAGGTAAAGTACAGGACCCGAGTAAGTAGACTCTGGAACATGAATGTACCTCTCTGCAGGTCTGGGTTCTAAGTAAATCTCTGCACCATGTTTCTGGAACACAGGACACTAGAGATCACAGAGCAGACGTTGCTGCATGGCCCTGGGCAGAATCAGCTGTGTCTCTGTCGTGGTTTAACCCGAGCTAGCAATACAACCACGATAGCCACTCACTCACCCCCAACAGGGGAGAAAATCAAAAGGGAAGGGAGAAACTTGGATTGAGATAAACACGATTTAATAAAGTGACAAAATACTAATATACTACTGGTAAATACATATATAATAGAAATAAAAGATACTCAAGGCAATTCCTCATGAACACGCTGAGCAGCCAGTCCTAGGAAACAGCCCAGTCCCAGCAGCTGATCCCAAAGAGAGAGAGAGGAGAGGAAAAAGGCAGAAAAGCCCAGAGGCCTCTGCAAAATGGCAAAAGGCTGTACTGAAACTCCCTGGCTGTGCCCCAGCGAGAGAGATTGGAAGAGAAGAAAAGGGGATGAGAAACTGGAAGGGCCCACTCTTAAATCTGAAGCATGATGCTAATGGGATGGAATACTCTCATTGATCAGTCTGGATGTCAGTCAAGCTCTGCCTCGCTGCTTCACACCTTTGGGCAGAGCATTCAGAGTGTCCTTGGCTCTCAGACCAGAGCAATTAAAAACATTCTCTTGGTTTTTATTGCCATTGTTACTCAGAGCTGATCAGCTGATTCACTTAAGTGCCTTCTCTTGCTTTCTGTCTATGTCATGAGTCACTGTAAATCTTGTTTCTGTAGCATCCTAAACCTTTTAATGTCCACTTTAGCATCAATTATTGGAAGTCACTCTTCTGGGTAGAATTCCAGTGTAAATGGGTCTGTGACAGCACTCATTTTATCTGGCATGTTGTTGATTTGAGTGGAAATAAGAATATCTCCATTTAAGAAAAGTCTTTCCTGTGACTTAGAGAGAAAATACAGTGAAGAGATAAAAGAAGTAACAAGAGATTCACATGATCTGCTTTTCAGTTAAAACCAGATTGTTCTGAGAGGCACCTGACAGAACAGTATGATTGCTCTTGAGAAAATAATTTTGTCAACCCAGAATCTTTCTTTAGAGGTAGATAAAGAGCTTGGTCCAGTAAAAAAATAGAGAAGGCAGTAACAGAACATGTTCTCCTTTAGGAAGGAGTTTGAGGAGAAGAAACGTTTGGGGACTAATTGGTTATAAGATTTCTTGTAAAGTTAAGAGAAAATTAGTGTATTTTCTCTTTGGGTGTTTAGGTCAACTCTGTGAACCCAACGTGTAAAATGCCTTTTATGACTGGCTTATATTTAGTGAGTATCCCTGAGTCCATTTTCAGCCCCATTCTCTCTGAATTCCAGCGGGGAGAGAGATGTAGTGGTCAAAGAGCCAAATCAGTTCATATTAGTGTGGCCTGTCGTGAGCAATCAGAAAACCCCACATGTCGTGCCATGAAGAACAAGATAATGGGATAAAAGCCAAAAAGTACAGGTCATCTTTTTCAAGCCTAAGGTTTCTGATGATGTTCACATTTACTTCTCTTCTGAGTTTCTGCCATGCAAATACTGTTTTTATTTTAGAGGTCAAGTGATTGCTACTACATAAATATTTGAATTGTGGGGTGATCTATCTTGTTGTAAAAACAAACAAAACCCCCAAAACAAACAAAAAGGACCCTTGCTTCAAGTGTTCCCAGCTTGCTGTTGTAGCCTGTGTCCAGTTTCTAACTGTATAGACAATCCACTGTATAGACAATCTCCAATATATTCAGGTTGTGCTGAACCAACTTCCATGTACTTACTTGCACAGAGGGAGTTATACACTTTCCTTTTTTCATTTCACCGTTTTAAATTATAAGCTCTTCAGAGCAAGGAATGACTCTCCTCATCTATATGTAGAATCTTTAGCACAGTAGAGTGCTGGTCCTGGCTGTGGTCTCCAGAGGCTAAAAATGATAAGTGCTGGTGGTGGTGATTATAATGATTGTGTTTGCTCATCTGTAATGAGTGAAATGATACTGGTCCTGAATACTCTTCTCTGAATGTTAAAAAGATTCTGTCCTGGTTGAATATTTTACCACTAGTCTTAAAATACTTTTCTGTCCTAATATTCACATAAGAATCTGCTTGTCTCTGCATTTCTCTTGGAGAATACTGACTAGATTGTTACTCATTTTTTTTTAAGTTTTGAAGTTATTGAGGTTTTGTTCCCTTAACGTGATCTCTTTCAGGCTTGGTTTGCTGAACTACTTGTCTATCCCTTGCAGCCTTCTTGTAAAGGCTGTCTGTGACCTTGACTGACACCCCTCTCCACCTTATTCCCTTCCTTGGGTGAGGCAGACCTGACTAACAACTGACTTCAAACAAAAAGAGGGAAAAAAAAAAAGTAAAAAAACCCATCAAACTGTTCCTGCACCAACAAATGCCATTGCTACTGCTTTTTTTTTTTTTTTTACTCCTTTGTGAAATAAGTGCTAGGACAGTTGATTAGACTTGAGCAATCTAGAAAATGTTCAATTTTGATTTTATGAAGAGCTTCATCTTTCTCAGCAGCAACTGAACTATAAATGTCATAAAAGCAGTAAATATATTTCTGCATGTTCTGTAACGTGAATGCTGTTCTATTTTGTGAAAATAGATTGCTCATTATATGCAACTACCTCATCTATAGAATAGTATATAAATGTAGCAAATCAGATTTTTTCTGTATCTATCAATATTTATGCAAAGACAACAGACCATCTCTTCTGTCTGTATCAACATAAGTAGCCAAAATTAGTACACATCAGTTGGATGTTTGATAGAATAACAGCTCCTCTAAACCTTTTTTGAGTTGAACTCTTACTAAGTGTAGGGGCATTTAATGTGAAATCTGGATACTGACAAGATGATATAATAATAGCTTATCTTGTCAGTCTGCTTGAATTGTTTCTATTATGTTCACCAGCAGAGTACTCCCGAAACTTTTTGTTATGTACAAGAGAAGCTCTTTTCAGACAAGCAGGTAGCTTGCACCACAAGTAAAGTGAAATTCTTGAGGCTGCTACATCTCAAGTAAGGTGGAAATCCCTGGAAAAAAATTCTAATTGCTTTTTCCCATGGTTTCCTGATGCTTTAGTGTGATGTATGCTGTGGTTTTGTGTGGAATACCTATTAATGCATCCATTTGGCAAACTCCATGTGCACATAATGCCTCAGGGAAACTACTGCTTACTCCTTGCAATGTAAATTACATAGTGTGCCAGTATATGTTTGAGTATAGGTATCTGTACCTGTGTGCTTGCATACTTAAAAAAAATATCTGAGTGTGCTTATATTTGAATCTAGTTTTATGAAAACAAAACAAAATTAAAAAAGAGGAAAACAAAGAAACTTACTTCCAATCTTCTGTGTTTGATGATACTGTACTACTGTACTACTTATTACGTCCTCACTGCCTCCTCACCCCCAGTACTGTGCATTCCCATACCATAGTTAAGAGATTATGAAAGCAACTGGCACAAGTGATAGCTTCTTCTTAACTGATTGAGTCTCTTTATAAATGTGATTCATTCAGTCTCTTTACCAGCCTAACCCGGGGATTTTAAAATCTGTTCAGGGGGAACTCTGGGCCTGCTGCACAATTAATGTTTTTCATCTCTTTTTTCTTTTTTTTTTTTTTTTCTCCTTCCTTTCTTACAACAGCTCACAAAAAGTCCTAGATCAAATCCTGCCAGAACAGGCACTAATCCACTATATATTAAATGGGCTACACTATGTTGAAATTATAAGCACTGTTCCAAAAGGTTGTTTACTTTCCAGAATTTGAGAGAATTGAACAAAGGTCTCTGTTCCCATTTGTCTCACTGCATTATAAAGATTGTGAAAACATATTTCTCTGCCCGGAGGTTGCTTTTCTCCTCTCAAGTAAGCAATTGACTTCTCTTCATATTTACCAGACAAATGCTGGCAGCTCCAGGTTGGTTACCAGAGGGAGAAGGTACATCCAGCATTAGATTTCTTATGTCACCTCTGCATGCACTGTAATTTTTAAGAAGCATCTGGCTGAATACACACCTACTAACACAAAGCAGCCTCAGCCTGCTGCAAGGGGATTAATGATGGCAAAGGATAGTAAACCTTTCAGGGACACGGGTGCAAGCAGTGCAAGCCACAGGCAATACTGAAGCACAGAATTAACTTGCTAGTGTCTCTGGTCAAGATTTGCACTTCAGTAACTTATTTCTATGTCACCTTGGTACCTGTGAGGCTGATGTCAGAGCCAGGCGAAGATGGAGCAGCTGGCAGGAGAAGCCGGTCACCCGCCCTTGCCTTTGAGCTGAGGCCAGGTCACACCGGTGGCCCCACGGCTGCAGGTGCCACCTGTCCTGACAGGAGACACGTTGAGCTACCTGCCATAACCAAGGTTTTTCCTGGGTTGACAGGGAGGCACAGGCAGTGTAGCAATATTTAATTTTGCCTGGTGTCTGAGAAGGCTGGAATAAGGTCTGATCGATGGCAGTTATTGTACTTGGGGATTTAATAAAGCAACTTTTCTGGGAAAAAAAAAAAAAAAAAAGTTCAATTAGGCCGATCAGTTCAGTCTAAACAACTGGCCTGACCTTTCAACCGTCATAAGTACCCAGGAGTGCCTGCTGACAGCAGTGTGATATGAGAGGTGGGAATCCGGTTGCTGAATTAATGTTAGGCATCAAGGGCACAAACACCCCTAAATTCCTGCACGTCATATTTCCTGTTGGCCATCTCTGCGTAGCTGCCTGCTCAAAGGCCTTTGAAAAGCATAGCTAATTTTACTGATTTGGCAGAGCAACATAGGCGAAATGTAGGTTACTTGGGTGGAGACTCAGCTTTGAAAGGATGCTGAGGTTCTGCCTCATTGTGGTTGTGGGATTTAAGTATGAATATATGCAATGGGAAGGAGAGGGTATTCTTACCTCTGTTATACTAATGCAGAAGCTGTCATCATAACATTAGGATACATCCTTCCCCTTTCTCATCTTATTTTCCATGAGTACTACTCCTAAAACCATTGTAACTACTATCTGGTCTTTTCTCAACTAACTGATTACTTTTTCCCTTGGGTTTTTTCTTTATAGAATTCACTTCAAAGTGTGGAAACACCGGACAAAGGTAAAGTGTTATTTTAAAAATATGTTAATTCAAGATGTATCATTAGAAAACATGTGGTTTGCAATTTGTTTGTATTAGCGAACTGTTGTAGTTGGCATATTGCAGATGTTTACATATTTAGTCATATTGTAAGGTAATTATGACAAGTTAAAATTTAAGTGATAAAAAATGTAAATAAAACATAGTATTTCTCGATAATAATCTCTCGATTTAAATACGAAAAAGAACAGCAGAGTGAAAAAACTTATTACAGTTGGTGGTCATAGCGGTTTTCCTTAATCTCAGCTTTTTCTGTGAAGAAAAGGGAAAATAAGGAACTTCATGAAAGCCTAAAAAATTTATTTTTTTGTATGGCTTTTCTACTCAACTCCAATAACTTTAATTCCTCCCTCCTTGAGTTTTAGTACTTCGTTGTTTTTTGCTGCATATCTAGTGTGTTGTCTTAAATTATATACTGTCATAAGAAGAGTAGGTTAATTAAAAATAATGGATAAAATCGTAGATCCTGCCTTATTTAATTCCTCAGTGAAAATCAGCTCAGACTTGTTGGCTAGTGCCCGATACCGTCAGTGTTACTGTGGAGCAGCTCTCAGACTGAGGCCCGTGCAGGAGTCTGTCCTGTCGCGGGTGCCTGTGTCAAGTTCCCGGAGGGGGCAGCACATTGGGGTCCTGGTGGACAGCAGGATGACCATGAGCCAGCACTGTGCCCTTGTGGCCAGGAAGGCCAATGGCATCCTGGGGTGTATTACAAGGGGGGTGGTTAGCAGGTCGAGAGAGGTTCTCCTTCCCCTCTGCTGGGGAGCTGGGCTCATTTGGAAAGCTTTAAACTAGGCTCGAAGGGGGATGGGGTTGTAGCTGGGCTTGTCCCAGTGGGGCAGTGTTCTAAAACTGATGAGGACCGGGTGGCCTCCTATGCCCCTAGGGAGAAATTGGTGTGCTCTGCTCGCTCCCTGAAATGCCTGTACACCAATGCGCGCAGCATGGGGAATAAGCAGGAGGAGTTAGAATCCTATGTTCGGTCAGGAGATTGTGATCTGGTGGCAATTACAGAAACATGGTGGGACAGTTCACATGACTGGAATGTGGTCATGGATGGCTATGCCCTTTTCAGGAAAGACAGGCCAGCCAGGCGTGGTGGTGGAGTTGCTCTCTACGTGAGAGAGCAACTACAATGTACTAAATTCTGCCCAGGAGTGGATGACGAGCGGGTTGAGAGTGTATGGGTCAGGATCAAGGGGCAGGCTGGCAGGGGTGACACTGTTGTGGGTGTCTGTTACAGGCCACCAGATCAGGCTGAGGAAATTGATGAGGCCTTCTCTGGGCAGCTGAGAGTGGCCTCACAGTCACAGGCCCTGGTTGCTGTGGGTGATTTTAACTTCCCTGATGTTTGCTGGAAGGACCATTCAGCCAGCCAGCCACAGTCCAGGAGGTTCCTCCAGTGCATTGATGATAACTTCCTCATGCAGATGGTGGAGGAGCCGACTAGGAGAGGTGCACTGCTGGATCTCATCCTCACTAACAAGGAGGGTCTGGTCGAAGCAGTAAAGGTTGAGGGCTGCCTGGGTTGCAGTGACCACGAGATGGTGGAGTTCAGCATCTCGTGTGGCAGGAACAGAATAGCAAGTAGAATTGCAACCCTGGACTTTAGCAGGGCTAACTTTGGCCTTTTCAAGCAATTGCTGGGGGAAATCCCATGGGCAAGACTGCTTGAAGGAAAAGGGGCCCAAGATAGCTGGGTGGCATTCAGGAATTGCTTCTTCCACGCTCAGGATCAGAGCATCCCCACACGTAGGAAGTCAAGGAAGGGAGCCAGGAGGCCTGCGTGGTTGAATAGGGATCTGTTGGGTATGCTCAAGCAGAAGAGGAGAGTTTAGAGGTCATGGAAGCAGGGGCTGGCCACTTGGGAAGAATATAAGGCTGCTGTTAGAGGATGTAGGAAGGCAGCTAGGATAGCCAAGGCCTCCTTAGAATTACAGCTGGCGACAGGGGTCAAGGACAGCAAAAAGAACTTTTTCAAATACATAGCAGATAAAACTAATACCAGAGGCAATGTAGGCCCACTGATGAATGGGGTGGGTGCCCTGGTGGCAGAAGATACAGAGAAGGCAGAATTACTGAATGCCTTCTTTGTCTCTGTCTACTCTGCCGGAGGCTGTCCTGGGGAGCCCTGTACCCCTGAGACCCCGGATGAAGCCAGGTCAATGGAGGAGTTTGCTTTAGTTGATGAGGACGGGGTTAGGGAGCAATTAAATAGTCTGGACATCCATAAATCCATGGGTCCAGATGGGATGCATCCACGGGTGCTGAGGGAGCTGGCTGAAGTCATTGCTGGACCGCTCTCCATCATCTTTGCCAAGTCTTGGGAAACGGGAGAGGTGCCCGAGGATTGGAGGAAAGCAAATGTCACTCCAGTCTTCAAAAAGGGCAAGAAGGAGGACCCGGGTAATTATAGACCGGTCAGCCTCACCTCTGTCCCTGGGAAAGTAATGGAACAGCTTGTCCTTGGTGCCATCTCAAGGCATATCAAGGATAAGAGGGTTATTAGGGGCAGTCAGCATGGCTTTACCAAGGGTAAGTCATGCTTGACCAACCTCATAGCCTTTTATGAGAACGTAACAAGGTGGATGGATGATGGCAGAGCGGTGGATGTGGTCTACCTTGACTTCAGTAAAGCCTTTGACACAGTCTCCCACAGCATTCTCACAGCTAAGTTGAGGAGGTGTGGTCTAGACAACAGAGTAGTGAGGTGGGTTGCAAACTGGCTTAAGGAGAGAAGCCAGAGAGTGGTAGTCAATGGTGCAGAGTCTAGTTGGAGGCCAGTATCTAGTGGAGTGCCTCAGGGGTCAGTACTGGGGCCAGTATTATTCAATATATTCATTAACGATTTAGACGAGGGAATAGAGTGTACTATCAGCAAGTTTGCTGATGACACTAAGCTGGGAGGAGTGGCTGACACGCCAGAAGGCTGTGCTGCCATCCAGCGAGACCTGGACAAGCTGGAGAGTTGGGCGGGAAATAACCTAATGAAATTTAACAAGGGAAAGTGTAGAGTCCTGCATCTGGGCAGGAACAACCCCAGGTTCCAGTATAGGTTGGGAAATTACATATTAGAGAGCAGTGTAGGGGAAAGGGACCTGGGGGTCCTGGTGGACAACAGGATGACCATGAGCCAGCACTGTGCCCTTGTGGCCAAGAAGGCCAATGGCATCCTGGGGTGTATTACAAGGGGGGTGGTTAGTAGATTGAGAGAGGTCCTCCTTCCCCTTTACTCCGCCCTGGTGAGACCACATCTGGAATATTGTGTCCAGTTCTGGGCCCCTCAGTTCAAGAAGGACAGGGAACTGCTGGAGAGGGTCCAGCATAGGGCAACAAAGATGATTAAGGGAGTGGAGCATCTCCCTTATGAAGAAAGGCTGAGGGAGCTGGGTCTCTTTAGTTTGGAGGAGACTGAGGGGTGACCTTATTAATGTTTATAAATATATAAAGGGTGAGTGCCATGGAGCCAGGCTCTTCTTGGTGGCAAACATTGATACGACAAGGGGTAATGGGATCAAGCTGGAACACAAGAGGTTCCACTTATTTGAGAAATTTGAGAAATTTGAGAAAAAACTTCTTCTCAGTGAGGGTAACAGAGCACTGGAACAGGCTGCCCAGGGAGGTTGTGGAGTCTCCTTCTCTGGAGACATTCAAAACGCACCTGGACATGTTCCTGTGCGACCTCACCTAGGCGTTCCTGCTCCAGCAGGGGGATTGGACTAGATGATCTTTTGAGGTCCCTTCCAATCCCAAACATACTGTGATACTGTGATACTCTGCCCTGGTGAGACCACACCTGGAATATTGTGTCCAGCTCTGGGCCCCTCAGTTCAAGAAGGACAGGGAACTGCTGGAGAGAGTCCAGTGCAGGGCAATGAAGATGATGAAGGGAGTGGAGCATCTCCCTTATGAGGAAAGGCTAAGGGAGCTGGGTCTCTTTAGCTTGGAGGAGACTGAGGGGTGACCTTCTTAATGTTTACAAATATGTAAAGGGTAAGTGTCATTAAGATGGAGTCAGGCTCTTCTTGGTGACAACCAATGATAGGACAAGGAGTAATGGGTACAAACTGGAACACAAAAGGTTCCACTTAAATATGCAAAGAAACTTCTTTTCAATGAGGCTGACAGAGCACTGGAACAGGCTGCCCAGGGGGTTGTGGAGTCTCCTTTCTAGAGACATTCAAAACCCACCTGGACACATTCCTGTGTAACCTCATCTAGGTGTTCCTGCTTCAGCAGGGGGATTGGACTGGATGATCTTCCGAAGTCCCTTCCAGTCCCTAACATTCTGTGATTCTGTGATTGGCACATGGGTCCTGCCTGACCCCTCTGTCTCTGGCCTGCAATGTGCTGCTGGGGGCCCTCTGTCTGAACACCGCAGTGGGCTGAGGTGTGCTGTGGAACAGTGGTCTCTGTTTCATTTGAGGAAAAATGTGGTCTCTAAGATGCTATTTTTTTCCCCCCTCTTTTTTTCCATCTGCCTGCTTTTCTCGCTTGCAGTGTGCTCAAAGAGGCAAAAAGGTGAACCAACTACAAAGATTGCAGCAGCCTTTCAAACACAGAGGTGGCTCAATGCACGATTCCAAATGCCAGACTTGTTGTTTCACTATTATTCAAGTTCATGAACAGCAAACAAAAAAAAGGCAATTTTATTTCTGAGCTGCCAGGAAAAGCTAAGCAGCTGGAAGGCCAGGGAACTGAGGGGAGAACATGCAGGTGCAGAAGGCAGAAGAAGGTAAATACAGTTTCTAGGATTCTTCTCCTTTGGATGTAGTAATTTATCCTTTTTTTTTTTTTTTTTTATACTCTTAGTGGCAACTAACTGCTGATGATGAGAAGAATTAATAGTTACTAATCAACAACTGCCTTAGGAATATCTTGCTTTGCATACTCTTCAGGACACCTGACTAGAAAGGGGCTAAAACATTCATCTACTTAAAGATATTTCCGAATTTGGACTTTGTTGAATCAGCAGCTTCCTCAAGGCAAATCTGTAAAGGAATCAGATTTTTCTTTTACTCTCTACTTCTATATACAAATTGATTTATGCCAGGAAACTTTCACCTTTGAAGAGTGATGCTTCTGTGTTTGTTCTCGGCACAGCTTAGTTTCATAACAATTGCAGAATCCTTTTGGCAGTGTAATGTTAGAAACTGCAGCTTACCAGTTGCAGGTCAAAACTTGCCAGGCCATTAGTCATTCCGTGGAGAAGCCTACATTCAAAGTTGTCCAAGGTAACCAAAATTCAAATTGACCACTTACATGCAGTGGTACACATTTCGTATCGGTTTCAATGTGCTACATGCCTTACATCTGCACCTATTAAATAAACTTCTAAAAGCCAGCAAAATATTTAAACTCAGGCTAATGAGTGTTAACATTGTTATCATATCAAAGCTGATGTTAAGAGTATGTCTGATAAAAACAATGTGTGAAAGCAATGACCAAAACTGATCTTCTGGAACCCAGGCCTGATCCCCAAGAGGTGGACAAAGCCATTCTATACATGTTTTCTTTTGGGGCCACGAGCTTTCCTTAGTCCCTGTCTTCTCAGTGCTCACCTTCATGATAATGCCATGAGGCCCCCTGCCCATTGACCTAGGGACACTGAGCCTGAGAGGAATCCAGATGATATTTTCACCTGCTGAAGCTAGAAATAAAAAACAAGTATTCAGTGAGTTGTGTATTCCTGCTGAAATCACCCTTCTGTTTTCTTTTCCACTTCATTTGCTTCCTGCCCTCTTTTTGCTTCATTATGCTTAGTTGGCTAGAATTGTAGGCATGGGGGTCCTGTGGCCCTAAAGTAAAATCACTGCTTTAGCTCACTGCTGGTAACTTTTTCCAGATCTCTGGGAAGGTAAAATTCATGTGCTTTGCTTTCTCTAGCAGCACAATTGCAAATGAAGTCATCATTGACAGCTGAGGAAGAAACACACTGCATTTCCCATTTCTGCTGTACTGTTCAGGTTTATCTTGAAGAAAACAGGGTCAAATTTGAATGGCAAGAGCAGCGATCAGTCAAACCAACTAATAATTTATTTTTCCTCTCCTCTTCCTCCCCCATGTGATAGTTATTACACTGAGTATCATAAAAGAACTTTGTTTTTCTTCATTATAGCTTCACTTTACCACAAAAGAGAAAAAGATAGAGGAGACTATTAAAATTAAAGCCTTACTTAATGATTTGTTTAGAAATTGCTTTAATCTTTCTCTTTAATAAAAGATTATCAGAGGTTTAATATTAGCCATTCACCATGGACAGTCGAGTCACTGCAAGTCGAAGACTATATTCACAATATCTAGCCTTGATTTAGTGTTGCAATAACTGGCTCTATTAACAGTGTTATCTCTGTAGACCAAATTATTCCACTGCTGTGAATAGAGCAGTACTTATCCATGTTATGCCTGAGTCTGGGTAATGTTCTTTTTCCTCTGTATGAAGGCCTTAGAAGATTATATTAACGTTTTAGCACTCAGAACTAAATGTGAGGAGCGATAGACATTTCTAGATGTTAGCATCTTTCTGCAGCTTCAAGTGTTCCAAGAAAATAAGGAATAAGATTATTCACATTAATAGAGATTTAGTATTGGAGTTTGCTGCAATCCAGAGTATGAAAAGACAGGCTGCAAACTGGTACAAAACTGAGTCCGTGCGTGTTTCTCAAAAGCCAATGAATGAATGTTTACACAATGTCTACAGCCGTGCCACTTCAGGCAGGGATTTCACCGGATCAGACATAATAAGCAGCTTTTGGAATTTGATCAGCAGTTCTCTGGGACCCATCCCAGAAAGTCTACTCTGCACCATGAACTGATGATATTGAATCAACAGTCTTTTCCAAATGAATTGCTGGACTTGCTGTCTTTTCGAATGAATGCAGTAATTGGATACCTTGATGACAATACATTTAATGAAGTTGTCATTTCTTTTAAGGCTGTAAAGGTTTTACGTTGTTCTGAAGGCTAGGGGTTTTTTAATCAAGACCAATTTTTAAATAAGTACAACCCTCCAATTCTCAAAAAAAAAAAAATTAGAAGTTACAAAGGCCTTATAAAGTGTATAGTAGCAGAGACATTTTTGTTACTAGGACAGCAGGAGATTTTTAAGTTTCTTTCAAGGGTTAATTCACAGGATTCTTCAACTAGTAGGAGGAAACAATAGGTAAATATTGGTGCTTGGCAACTGCATCTGATCAGTATTTGCATTACAGCCTTTTCATGTTTTTACTTTATCTTATAATAATAAATGTTTAATTAATGCTGCTTAGCACCTTACCTAAATCTCAAGGGTTTTCTCTGGGAGTTTTGTATGTGTATGTAAGACTTAAATGTATTTATGATCTTTCTCTTCTCTCTGAAAATAAGTGGGAGAAACAATATCAAGCTTTTGTTCTCCAAAATATATTTAAAGTGTGAAAAGGGTCTTAAGCTTTCCTTTTAAATTCTGCTCAACCAGATATTTGGCATGTTTTAGCCAGAGAAAATGTGCCTACAGAGTCAGAGAGGTTGTGTTTAATGTGTGTTGAATTGATGTCATCTGCCAGTGCCATAACAGCAAAGCACCTACTCTGTGGAAGGTCTACAACTAAAATGATATGTGAACTGTAATACTGGACTGAGAAGAAGAAAGTAAGTGGTTTTCTGTAAGGAATAACTTAAATCTTGAAGGTACCTATGGGGATATTCATTAACACCTGAGAGGATGGTGTGGATTGTTCTGTTTCTCACAAAGGGTGAAATTTATTCCTTCTAACTTACTGTACGAGGAACATGTCAGAAATAAGGGTATGTGGCAGCTGTGGTTAAAGGGCAGGCACTGAACTCTTCACTCAGGTGACCAACGATAGGACCTGAGGGAATGGCAGGAAGATGTGCCAGGGGAGGTTCAGGTTGGACATTGGGAAAAGGTTCTTCACCCAGAGGGTGGTGGAGCACTGGAACGGGCTCCCCAGGGAGGTGTCACGGCCCCAAGCCTGACAGTGTTCAAGAAGAGACTGGACAAGCCCTCAGACACATGGTGTGAATTTTGGGGTTGTAAGTTCACTTCCCTTGATCTTATTTCTGCAAGTCTCATTTATTCTCACCGTCAGTGAGAAGGCGATGCCAAATAATTTCACACCGGAAATATGAGGTTTAAGTTGTGGGTTTATTAATCTTGGTCACAATTCAGTTTGGTGTGGTGTATTCAATATCTCCTAGATAATGGCTATGCCTTGGAGACCTTTCTAGAAAATAAACTCTGGCTTAGCTGAAGCTGTGAATCTTTTGTAGGAAGTCTGTAACCTGTGCTATGTAAATCAGTGAAACACCATAGTTCTTTCTCATCTAAGATTTATTAATCATAAAAGTGATAAAAAGCAGTAAAGTTTTCTGACTTCGTCAATGAGTGATAGTTTTGGCATGCCAAATTCTATTCAGCAGCTCATAAAAATATAGTGAAGAGATGCTGACCAACTCTTTTGAGTAATGAACATTTACAGACTAGCCAAGATTTTTGTCTTTAATTTAGTTAATTGCCAGTGGGCTTGATGAGTGAGGACTGGGGACAAAAAAAGGCTGACTAGCACAGAAACCATAGAGGGTTTTATTAGCCTGGTGCAAAAGTAATTGTGGGTTTGGACCATGAATTTTATATAACTAGGCTCAGACACATCTTTATTAATCAAAATAGGAACCATTACAATCATCACAGTTTTGCCAGTGAGAAATAAGTTTGTTTATTCCTGTAGCATGAAAATCCATGCTTTGGGATTAGACAGAGTCTCGGAAAACATTTTCTGCATCCTGCTGTCTGTGGAAGCATTTTCCCTGTAAAATTCATCAAGATGCTTGAAGGAGTGGTAGTCGGTTGCCAAGAGGTCAGGTGAATATAGTGGATGAGGCAAAATTTCAGAGCCCAATTTGTTCAACTTTTGAAGTGCTGGTTGTGTGATGTGCAGTCAGGTGTTGTCATGTAGAAGAATTTGTCCCTTTCTGTTGACCAACGCTGGCTGCAGGCATTGCAGTTTTTGGTGGATGTCATCAGTTTTCTAAGCAGATTTCTCAGATGTAACTGTTTTGCTGGGATTCAGGAAACTGTAGTGGATCAGACCTGCAGCAGACCACCAAACAGTGACCGTGACCTTTTTTGGTGCAAGTTTGGCTTTGGGAAGTGCTTTGGAGGTTCTTCTCAGTCCAGCCACTGAGCAATCATATGCAATCCGCTTTTTGTTGAGTGTCACGATCTGAACAAGAAATGGTTTGTTGTTGTGTAGACTGAGTACACTGAGTTCTTTGGCAACTTCTTGTCTAGTTGCAGGAGGATCAGCTTCAATGATTGCTCTCCATCAGTTGTTGTCAGTTCCAAATGACTGGCCACTGAGCTCCTCATCTTCAAGGCTCTTGTCTCCTGTGTGAAACTTCTTGAACCACCACTGCACTGTATATTCATTAGCAGTTCCTGGGCCAAATACATTCTTAATGCCATGAGTTGTCTTCGCTGCTTTACGACCCATTTTGAACTTGAATAAGAAAATTGCTCAAATTTGCTTTTTGTTTAACATCATTTCCATAGTCTAAAATAGATAAAAAATAAACAGCAAGTAATAAGTCATTAGCAAATAATATAAAGTGAGAAAAGCACATTAAAATGATGCATAACATAGCCACGTTTCTGTAAGAATGTATTCCAGTATCAAATGGCAAATTTCAACAATGCAAAACCTGCAATTACTTTTGCACTACCCTAATGCGAAGAGTGAAATAATTCCTTTGCACTGTTTGCAATACATTTTGTGACTCAATAGTTCTGAGTATTTGCTAGTTTTAAGGCAAAAAGGTATAAAAAAAGTGGAACAAAATTCTAGACCAAATACATGTTTTTCTGGGACATTTCTGTCAGGAGATAGCCAAGTCCAGTGAATTGTGGTATCTGTATCTGATGTTGGGCAGCATTCTTGCATAATTATAAGAAGTTAATATAAGCAAGTCTCAGGCTTCCTGTTCATGGGATATTTTTTTTTTTTCAATAGACAGTATTAGCTAATAGATGCCAAATACAGTGGCCAGACAAGTTTAGGGAGTATGTCAGGAACTGTAACAGGTGATGGGGCTGTTTTCTTGATCATGTAGGAACCCATGAGTTGGGGTTTGAGGGGGGAAGGACACTTTGTGGAACTCCTCTTGGAAGACAAATCCTGATCTTTGAATGATATGTACTCTGACACATTATCTCTCAGCCTGTCCCTTGCCTGAAAAATGAGTGCTTGTACCAGCTCTCTTCACTCAGTGGAGGCTGCCAAGACTCAGGATTTTAATTTGTGCTGGCAATCAGGCAATCCCCTAGCTGCTCCAAACACAGAGAGAGGGAAGATGGATAAGAGCCAGTAATTGCAGAGAAAGAGCACTGCAGAGCTGAAGCCAGGGGAAATAACATAAATAAAGGTGTGATATAAATGAGAATACAGCCTGCATTTCATACATATCTGCATAGATGTGTATTTCAGTGACCACCACTGCGTAATGTTATCACCAGTCCATGACCATCTGAATGCTGACTAGGTCTGATTGTGGCTGCTACTTTATGTGTTTTATGAACTGTTTACCTACAGTTGCAACAGATTTATAGTAATAAAATTTAACCTCTGCCTTTTCTCCATTCTACTGCTGCATTGCCAGTTCCCTTGAACTGAGGCTCCTTAGCTGCTGAAATTACAACATACCTACATAATAAAAATCCTTCCAGAACAAAAATTAACAGACTAAAATGGCATATCTGAGGCACACACTAACTTGCTGTAGTTTAAAATGCTTACTTTCAAAATGCCTTAATTTGAAAGCACTGTAATGAAAGACTGTTAATGATACACCAGAAATGAGCTAAGGCTGGTTTCAGAAGCACAGATGGCTAATTGGCTTCTGTTGGTAGGTTATGTTCATTTTAATTAAATTTTATTAGGAAGCATTTCAAAGCCATAACTGATGGTTTAAGATAAATATGGTTCTTCATAAATGACCTATTGCTAACTTCTATTTATTTCTCTCTCTTCTCTCAGTGTTAATAGAAGCTGCTGTGACTGAACTCTCCATGGCCATTTCTTGTCTCGTCCATGTTTACAGCAGCAGCTTTGATGCAAATTTCCAACTTGCCAGCATACCTAAAAGCCCTTCATGTGCAGACATCAGCCCAGATTGCCAGCTCAGCTTCACCGTTTATGCTGCCCATAACATCCCAGAAGCCTGGGTGAACAGGTAGGAGGAGATCTAGCAGGTATTCAGAAGATGGGGTGTTATCTCTTATGATCACGTTTTTCATAGATGCTAGCTGACCTCTGTTGCTTTGGCGATACTCCTATACTAATGGTAGAGACTGAGTAAGTGGGTGTATATCTACTGTTTTTCTAGCATAAAATGCACTTCCTTTCTAGCATGAAGTGCACTTAAGCTTCACTGATTAGGAGACTTCCAGGCCTCATAGGTGGAGAATCAAGGAGGTGACCTAGATGGTTGCCCTTGATCAGTGTGGAAGGAGGGTAGTAGAAGCAAGGTCAGAGCACTGGCCTTGGGGGGTACACATACAAATTCTTGTGTGACCAGCTTGCTCAGAGGGAGAGAGGAAGGGGTGAGGGCTGCGTGCCAGGAGTGTTTGGACTGAGGCTTTGAGTGGCCTCTGCAGTACAAGTAACTGGAAAGACTGAAGGCCAGTTGACCGGGTTAGACAGAGAGGTGCTTGCTTAAACTCAGTCTGAATGAGGCTTTATCAGCAATTTTTGCTCTTGATCTATTCAAACCACATGACATGGGTAAGTGTGTGCATTGACGATCCTCTTTATACATAGTGATTAAAATAAGTATGGTTTATAGGTCCTAATATACCTGGTACAGCAGCATAGCAGAGGAAATAAAAAAGGGAGGCATCATTAATAAAAAGCTGAAGTTCTCTTCTGAATTGTTTATTTAGTCAAATTAGTTTTCTCTTCAAATAGCTGCTTTTCCTACTCGGAGCAAAACTAGTGTTCTCTTAGCACTCCGGTCTGGCAGCAAAATACTGTTCTCTAAGTTTTTATTAATACTTTTCCCTTGCTCCCACTTTACCTTGAATTCCATATGACTGATTAAAAAACAGTGGGATCATTTGCATTAGACTGTGAGCAAGAGAGTGTACTATACAGCATTAGCTGTAATTAGCAGTTTAATAAAAATCCAAGAGAACTTGCATTAGTTAAGATAAAAATACAGAACTATAATCACTATCCTGATTTTGCAGATGATTATACCATTCCCACTGCATTTTATGTTTTACCAGAAAAATGTGGAACTACATATGGCTTAAAGGCCACTGATGACTTGAATTCTATATTCGAGCATGTGAAAATGAGGATATCTTTTCCTCCTTCACCTCCCTTTCCAGTCCTTCCAATATTTATAGCCAGCATGAACTTCCTAACGTGGACTGCCACCCTGATACCTGCTGTCCTCAAATACTTTTATTAACGTCATTCACGTGCATACTCCGCGTTCTTATTACTGCAGTGCATGAATTGGTGCAGGCTGTCACAACTCTTTTTCCCTTTCCCAAAGGTCACATTTTATGATCTTGGTGCTGATCATAACATGTATTTTAATATATGTTCCTACACACACACACACACACACACATATATATATATATGTTATAAATGTTAGAATTTTTACAACCCTCAGTGTTCCACATTGGTGGTGGTTTTTTGTTTTGTTTTGTTTTTCCTGTCCATACTGGCATGTGATAAATGGCTTTTCTTTTAGTCATTTGGGATAAGGGAAAGTGAACTGTCTTACGTTTTACAGAAACATGTTAGTGTCCTGTTAAATCCCTTTCAAGTTCACTTTTGTGGATAGTATTGTTGTCAATGTTTCTATTTATGCTCTCAATTTTTATTCCAGTGTTACTGTCCTTCTTAAAGAAATAGGTAGACACCTTACAAGTTGCAGAGTAATGTTGCAAAATTAATTGCTTTTCTTGACTGTATTTTCATTCCTTCTTGGTTCGTTTATTTTGTTCTTGTTTTTGGTTGTTTTTTTTCAATCAGTTTGTTATTTTACATCATTTAAGTCCCAAGCAGATTTGCCCTGTTTGATGCCGGTGACATGCCAGTTGTTAGCTTCATGTTTGGCTGCATTTGTTTCAGCATCTCACAAAAATCAGATTCCTAGCTACATCTGGATGATATGAGGTTATCTTTGGGGCAAGACTGTATAGAGTCATGCCTTTGAACTCACAGGGAAGGTACCTAGACAAAATGCTCTGCAAAGACTTAAAATGTGTTGAAGTGCATGTGTGCACTCTGAACAATCTTTCTGACTTCAGTTAGACTGAAGCATTGTGGAAGCATTAATCTTTTCAGGATTAGGTCCTTACGGTGTATAAATCAGGGTTATATTTGTATATCATGTATCAGTACTTCTGTTTAAACAGCAATGCTTAATCATTATTTTATTAAAACCTATTATTTCTTGCACTATCCTCCAACTGTTTGTAATGTTTAGACTTTAGAGGAAAGGTGCCATGTCTAAGAACAGAATGATTTTCTAGTCTTGTGAGGTACTTTTTTCCTTTCTCTGCATCGATGCCTCATAGGTGCTACAGATTCCAGATCCCTTTCTTTTAATTAAAAAAAAAAAAAAGGTGGGGTGGGAGGCAGGTGGGAAGCAAAGGTGTATCTGCTTCAATAATTGTAACAATTGTTATAATGTTCTGGAAGAGATCTATAATCATACTTGTAAATACGGCAAAACCATGCACCTTCAGTCTGCAAATGCTTCACATTATTTTTCTCAGATTTGACTGTTTCTCATGTTCATCATTCTTGTTCAGAATGTGGTATAATTCTGAGAGTGGCAGGAAGATCTGGATGTTACAAAACCAGTTGAGAAAATTAGTTGATTATAAACTACTCCAGTGTTTCGACTGGAATTTTATGACTTCAGTCAGAAGAATATGAAACCAACAGATAGCCCCAGATCCAAATGACACTATGACGCTAGTCAGTTAAGTATCTGAAGAATGGCAACACAGAGTCTTTAATGGTTCTGCTGTAATAAAGGCATAGACTCACAGAATGTTAGGGATTGGAAGGGACCTCGAAAGATCATCTAGTCCAATCCCCCTGCCAGAGCAGGAACACCTAGATGAGGTTACACAGGAAGGCGTCCAGGCAGGTCTTGAATGCCTCCAGAGTAGGAGACTCCACAACCTCCCTGGGCAGCCTGTTCCAGTGTTCTGTCACCCTTACTGAGAAGAAGTTTCTTCTCAAATTTAAGTGGAACCTTTTGTGTTCCAGCTTGATCCCATTACCCCTTGTCCTATCATTGGTTGTCACCAAGAAGAGCCTGGCTCCATTCTCATGACACTCACCCTTTATATATCTGTAAACATTAATGAGGTCACCCCTCAGTCTCCTCTTCTCCAAATTAAAGAGACACAGCTCCCTCAGCCTTTCCTCATAAGGGAGATGCTCCACTCCCTTAATCATCTTTGTTGCCCTGCGCTGGACTCTCTCCAGCAGTTCCCTGTCCTTGAACTGAGGGGCCCAGAACTGGACACAATATTCCAGGTGTGGTCTCACCAGGGCAGAGTAGAGGGGAAGGAGGACCTCTCTCGACCTACTAACCACCCCCCTTCTAATACACCCCAGGATGCCATGGCCTTCTTGGCCACAAGGGCACAGTGCTGGCTCATGGTCATCCTGTTGTCCACCAGGACCCCCAGGTCCCTTTCCCCTACACTGCTCTCTAACAGGTTTTTCCCCAACTTATACTGGAACCTGGGGTTGTTCCTGCCCAGATGGAAGACTCTACACTTTCCCTTGTTATATTTCATTAAATTTTTCCCTGCCCAACTCTCCAGCCTGTCCAGGTCTCGCTAATTACTAATATTTTTTTTACTGACTGGGAAAAGTAAATATAAATAGGTTTACTGTTATCTGAAATTCTAACACTTCAAAACTTATGTCCAAACTTTCCTTGACTGTAATAATGAAAAAAATGTTAGCCTTAATGAAAAAAACATGAAGCAGAATTCAGGTATCTTAAGTACTTTTCCTGAATTTGAAACTTAAAAAACCCAAACAAACAAACAAAAAACAACAACAAAAAACAAACCATAAACTTCTCCACCCCCCAAATTGATATGGGATTCATTATTTTAATTCTTTTTGCATGTAAGGATGGATCGTCCCAAGTTTCTGAATGGTAAGTCCCAAATTTACTGTGTTGCATTACAACTAATTTTTTTTTTTTTTTCTTCCCTTTGTAGCTACAAAGCTTTCTCTTTTTCCTGTTTGCTAACTTACGCTGGGAAGACAATATGTCAAGTCAAGATCTGCAAAAATATACCAGCTAAAAGGTCCTTCTTCTTCCTGGCTGACTGGAATGAGAAGTAAGTTTTAGTCTGTGTTTGATAAATGTTTGTCTGACAGATTTTACACATTGAATATACATTTCAAAAAAAAAAAAACCCAAAACCTCACATCTTTGTTATGGATCTTCTACTAAGCAAATTATACTCCACAGAATGCAGAGGAACTTAGGGAGATGGGAGTGAGAAAGGAGTGGGACAGCCAGAGGAAGAGAAATAAGACTAAGTCTGGTCTGACAATAAGCTCCACTAAGCTGGTCTGGTCATTCACTGGGGGCATCCTGGAGCAATACTGCAACTAAAAGGGGATACAACCAAGGCTGTATTTCTGTTCTCTTTTGAAAACTTCCACCATTTGGATCCACCTCTAATATATATGCAATCCAACTTGAGAACTTATTGTAATGTTCCTAAGGAGAGAAAGAAGCTGTTGTGGGATTATTTGTGTTTTTCGTTTCTTTGTAGGGTGTTTGTAGTGTTGGCGGTTTTTTCTTGGTTTTGTTTGGTTTTTAATAAGAAAGATCTGCAGTTCTAAAATGAGTAACTTAGTCTGAGACTGGAATTTCAGAGTAAAGACTACCATCTGACTATCACCAGCCTGTCTGCTTTGAGGAAAATAACTCAATTGAAAAGCACGGCACACAAACAACTTTCACTTAAGGCAATAGGTGGGACAGAAGAAGTAGGCAAATTTTTATGATTTGTCAGTAGTATTGTGTTCTTCCATCTTCCTGGGCATGGCATCCTTATATTTATATTCTTTCAAATTGTCAGTATTTTACATCACTGTTTCCTGTGATCTAAATCTGAAAGCAACTTGATTATATTATAATTGAACAAAGACTACAAGTAATGCGGAAGGGTTTTTTTTAATTATAATTGAAAATGGAGTGTAATTAATGACTTCTGTTTGCCTTTATGTAAGACATACAACAGTTTTAAGGTGGTCAAATAGAAGAAGACCTTTTTATGTCAAATCTATTACACATCTATCTTAATGGAGGTTTTGTACAGCCTTCTTGCACAACACTCCTGAAAAGATGTAGGAAGCTTAGTATGTCTGCCCAGTGGTTAAGAAACAAAATGGCTGCATTTCTGCTAAGCATCCAAATTAGTTTTTTTAAGGCATAACATCTGCTTTGATACCTCAGTTGACTCCATAGAGATTGAATGTCCAATATCAATCTTTTGTGTAATTGGAAAATAACTGTTGTCCCTGTGTATAAAAAAAAAAAAAATGAACCATTACCATTTGTTCTGTAGGAATTTTCACTTAATCCAAGCTTTGGTCAAGTACTATCTTATGGTACAAATGGGCAAATCTAATTGAAGTGTAGAGGAAGGATTACATTGTTTATAAGCGTTTTTGGCTTCTAAAAAGTGGCTGATGGCTTTCTGGCATGCATCCTTTTTCTAAAACAAAATATAAGAATATAGAATAGAAATAAATTATTTAGCTATAACTGGAACAGAAACTCTGGTCTTCTTCCATTTCCATGAAAATGTAAAGAAATCAGAGTAAAGCTTCAAGATTTCTGTTTAAACCTCTGCCTCTTCAAAATCAGTATTATATGTCTGCAATTCTATCAGAAACCTTATAGGAAAAAGAAGCAGTTAAGTATGCAGGTCGAATTCTTTCAGAGGTCATAGATGCTTGTAAGAGGCTCTAAATGTCAGAAACAAGATCTGGAGATGTACAAAACTTAATAATATTAGTTTTCAAGAACATCTTTTTATTGTTGCTTAAGTTTCAAAAATAATTTTCAAAATCCAATTCAAATAAGTTGCAAAGTACAAACCCAAAAGTTTACATCTGTCTGGCAGACTTTTCAGTATTTCGCTCAACCATCAAAGATGTTCACATGTTTTCCATCTCAAGCCAATTGATCTATATTAATTCAAGTCTCAAAACATGAGGGCAGGTTTCTTCTACCTAATGACCAGAGGTCCAGAAGCACAGACCAAGAAACTAGGTAGCCAGATGTGCCATTATTTTTATATGTTTTAGCTTGTATCCAGAACTGGATTTTGTGAATGGATGGTATTTTTGAGTAAAAATGCAAATGAGTATTTTAAATCAGCTATCAGTCTTATAGCTCAAGCTTTAACTCCTAATAATTTTTGAGAAGTAGTGGAGATTGGGGAATGTCTCAGAAGACTGGAAGAAGGCTAATGTCACCCCCATCTACAATAAAGGCTTAATAGAGAATCCAGGAAATGATAGGCCCATCAGTCTTACTTCGGTCCCTGGGAAAGTTATGGAATGAATCCTCCTGGGGGTTGTCACGAGTCAGTTGAAACATGTGATTGGGAAAAGCCAGCACAGATTCACCAAGGGCAAGTCATGCTTGACAAACCTGATTGCCTTCTATGACAAAGTAACATGCTCAGTTGATGTGGAGTGAGCAGTGGGCATTGTCTACCTGGATTTCTCCAGGCTTTCCTACAGCTTCCCACAGCCTCCTCCTAGGGAATTTGACATGCTACGGCCTAGACAAGTGGTCTGTGTGGTGGGTGGGGAAGTGATTGACAGGCCGTATGCAGAGTGGTGGTAAATGGATCCCTTTCAAACTGGCAACCTGTCACGAGTGGGGTCCTTCAGGGATTGATATTGGGCCCAACACTGTTTAACATCTTCATAAGTGATCTGGATGATGGGACCAAGTGTACCCTGATGAAGCTTGCTGATGACACCAAACTGAGTGGGGAAGTGAACATTTCGGAAGAGAAAGCCTGTAGGATGACCTGGATAGGCTGGACGAGTGGGCTAACAAGAACCTTATGAAGTTCAACAAGGACAAGTGTAAGGCCTTGCTCCTGGGAAAACATAATCCAGGGGTGCAGCACAGGCTGGGATCTACCCGGCTGTGGAGCAACTCTGTGGAAATGGACCTGTGGTCCTGGTGGACAATAAGCTCAATATGAATGAACAGTGTGCTGCTCCAGCAAAGAAAGACAACAGGATGCTGGGCTGCATCTATGAGGACATCACCAGCAGAGACAAAGAAATCATTATCCCAGTCTGCTCAGCACTTTTCAGGCCACATTTCAGATACTGGGTTCAGTTTTGGTCCCCGCTATACAAAAAAGATGGGGATGGGCTGGAGAGGTTCCAGAGAAGGGCCACAGAGATGATCAAAGGACTGATAAGCTGCCATATGAGGAAAGGCTGAGGGAATTGTACTTGTTCAGCCTGGAGAAAAGAACCCTTAGGGAGGCCATCATCACCATGGTGCAGTATTTAAAGGGTGGCCACAAAGAAGATGGAGACTCCATTTTTACAAGGAGTCACATGAAGAATATGGAGGGTCATGGGTACAAGTTACTCCTGGGGAGATTGTAGTTGGACACACGAGGGGAGTTTATCACAATGGGAACAATCAGCCATTGGAATAATCTCCCCAGGGAAATGGCAGATTCCTCAACATTGGACATTTTTAAGATTCAGCTGGACAGGGTGCTGAGCCATCTTGTCTAGACTGTACTTTTGCCAAGAAAACTTGGACTAATGATCCTTGTGGTCACTTCCAACTGGGTATTCTATGATTCTCCTCTCTGTGAGTTACTAAAATGTTCCTGGATTGGCAGGGCAGATTCTTCTCAGAAAAGAGATGCTTATAAAGCAGACTTTTACTGCAAGACCTGAAAATATTGAGATCATGACAACAGATTCTGGTCTTATTCCAAATCTAACACAGCACTTAACAAAATCAAACATTTCCATGTAAAGACAGGAACTGACTTCTTTACTGTGTTGTGCTTACCACAGTATGACTTTGGTGTGGTATCAGAAAATAAAGTAGGATGGTGATGCCAGAAGATCTCTCCTGTATGGAATTATGTGTAGGGAAAGAAGTGTTTATGTTGTTTTAAATTTATTTTATATATGAAATACTGGTCACAGTTCTGTAATGAGAAAACTTGTTTTTTTGCTATTTGTGCTGCTAACTCTCTAAGAAAGAATAAACAAACAGCACCAAACTTGACAGAATAATCACAATAATTCTGAATATTTTGAAATATACAGAGAGAATGAACAGTAGAGGTGGTGTGACATTATCACTGAAGGTGCTATGTGCCTAACTAGCATAATTTAAAACAGTCCAGAACAGGCTGGATTCACTTTCCTACAATAAATGCATGTATATAACCACTAATCAATACTTTTTGCAAAAATTCAAGCTGGAATTGATTAAAAATTGGAGTATTTCAGTAAAGTGAGTATTACTGCAATTGTTTTTCCATGTCATCAAGTGGTACCATTTCCTATGGTAGGAAGTCTATGTCACTCAAATCTGTAATCGAAGTACGTTCCCTCTTGGTTATCTTTTGGCTATACTATCACATTTCTGAGACAGAAGGGAATATGTTTGCATAAAAAGTTTACAGAGGAGACAATTTATTTTTTGTAAAGTTTCTTGCCTTGAATTACAAAGTACTACTTTCATTCTAACCCATATGCTATTTCAGTTAATCACAGCCATTGAAAATGCATGTGGTAAAAGGTCACCAGGAAGAGCTTCTATTACATTAGAAAGTTGATTATTAGGGATCAATCAGGCTGAAAAATAAACCTAGCTAATTCAAAATGAGTCCTGATCTTAGATTAGGATTGATTCGAACAAGGCAAAAAAATTGAGAGTAGTGTTTTGATAATTAGGAATCTGGGTAGAGAGTTTATATGGAAAACTTGCTTTATTTGCTGATTTTCATGTATTTAGTTTGTATTTTCAAGTGCTTTAGCAAGTTGGTGTCTGAACTTTAACTTGATAAGTTTTTGTGTTTAAACATGAACTTCTGTTGAAGTCATTTATTAATTCTTTACCAGAATGTTCTCAGAAAAGATGGTAATCACTTGATACCTAAGGACTTTGCCTCATTTATTGTTTCTTCTGTTTGTCCTTTTTCAAGAGTATACTTTAGAGTTTGTAAGTTATCTTTGAAAAGTGTAATTGTCACCTTGGTGCAGAGTTCGAACAGGCTGATAATACGTAACACAAAATCAGTAGAGTCCAACAGTTGCCCCCTGTATATTCTCATCAGTTTCATTTTCCACTGACTGAGACCTCTTAATTATTTTCTTTCTTTTGCTTTAGCGGACCACCTCCTCTTTTTCCATCATCTGTAATTTATGTTAAACCTACAGACACGAAAAATTGAATCAACATTAAGCCTACCATTATTCATCTCAGATGCTTTCTTGGCATTGGGTTTTCCTCTTCTCCATGTTTCGTTTGGCTTGTCTGTTTTGTTTATACTCTCTCAAGGCAAAGCCTGAGTTACCCAGAGCTCTTCTGTTTTGAGTGTTCTTGATTTTAGACCCTTGGCCTTTTAAACCAGCTGTATAACTTTATCTAACATCTGTGAATAGCACCTTCTCAATGAGTAGCTTCTCTGTTCTTCTCAACTACTGTCGAAATTGTTCACCCACAGGGTGTCTTTCTTCTGACCTCTGTTCCATTTCCTCTTCTTACTCATCCATTTCACTCAGCCTCCTGCAGTTAGAAAGGATAATACCAACTGGGTAAGCTCAGACATTAAATAATCAAAGTCCTTAAAAGCCACACAGATGTTCCCCTTCTCTGTGTATCAAATGTCACAGGAAGGGAAATTTTGCTCCTCTTTGGCCCATACTTTAACTTTCACGATGTCTAACTCTTGTCAAAGTTTCCAGGTTCTTTTCCTACTGGTGTGCATCTGGTAGTGCTGTATATTGCATCCTAGGGAACCTCTGACAAGCATATGCTTTCTGCAGTGAGATGATGAGATTTTCCATCGCTCCAGGTTCACAGGGACTGTTAACAAATGTCTGTATTAGAAAATCCATGTCTCTTTTTTCACTTTTGTCTCCTTCATAGCATTAATAATGCTTTAAAGTGTAACTCTGTCAGTTTTATGTAACATGGGCAGAGTTGTCGGTCTCTAAGTGAAAAAAGATAGACAAACTACCTACATCATGTAAAACGGTTCAGTTTCCCAATAATTGTTTCTAACTAATTATGAGTGAGGTAGAGGATGTGAGGCAGGGAAAGCAGAGTTGAAAACTATAAATAGGGACATGTAGGAAGATAGTTAAGAATTGTTTCTCAATTCTATTCATGTTAATTAGAAAGAGTGGGAAATCGCTGACTTGCTTTGTTACTCAAAGAGAAAGGTATGCAAATCTGAATAATTTCCAAATGTTTAGGACTGATCATCTGAAATTTTGACACTAATGCGAATTTGGAGTACTTCGGAATTTCAGCTGAAAACTATCTTTCAGTGGCTTATCAGTGCATTCAAGGAAACTTTCCTGAAGCCAATAGAATTTTGACAGATTTGGAACCAGTAGCAAAATCTTATGCTAATTTTACCTTATGCTTTTACCTTATTTCTGCTACCCATAATTCTAATGTTTTTCAGGCTACATTTGCTACATCCTACATTTGCTTACTGTTTGACTATACCTTTTTTAAAAAGTTGAGAGTTGCATTGTTATGCCAGTCTAGCTTGTGAATACCTGATAAACAAATGTAATCTATATTATTTATCTTTGTTTTCTTAATCTCAAGTTTATGCAGATCTTTTGTTTTCTAAATGCCTATGTTGTTGATGCAGAATAATTCCTTTAGCTCATTATATTGATTTTGTTCATACAGAAATATGTAATAAATGTCACTTTCCACTTGAGGAATATAAATTTATACTGAAAATACATTGAAAAGGCTAGAAATGCACCGTCTACCACAACTGTTCTCTTCAGGAAAAAGAAAATATAGACTTGCAGCATGATTTTTCTGTACAGCATGAAAGTACCATATTTATTAGAATTGTTCTAAATTATGATTTTAAATCAATTTGTATAATCTATATAAGCAAATTGAATGACCAACCAAGTGTACTAATGGTCAATATGAATTTGAGATGAATATTGATAGATCTGAATTTTCTCACTAAAAATGTGAGTCTCTCATTGCTGTTAAGACAAAATCTGTCGTTAAATAGTGCTTGGAAAATAACACACCACCAAAGCACATCTGAACAAGAGAATTATTATCATACTCACAAGCAACTTCTAAAGTAGTGTTTTCCTCTAAAGATACAAGACAGCAAATAACTAACTACTGGTTTACAATTCACCCTTAGGGGATGCTTATTCTGAAATAGCCATTTATTGATAAGGTAATTCTAAAGCAAAAGTTTAACTACGCTTTTTCTGCCTTTTTCAGCTCCAGTGATTACCACTGAAGTGAATGAGTTTTCTGCATGCCTCTTTTCAAGTACTGTGACCCAAGTTAATAACTGGCAGTACTCATCAATGCGTTGAAGGGATCTGTCAACTATGTTTTCCTTTAGAGTGCAGTTCTTGTAATTTATAGCTTGATATATGTGTTAAGGCATCTAGAAAAATGGTACCAGTGCTATTTTTTTCAACTTCTATTTTTCTCCTTTCTGATTTTCTTTTAGAATCAACTTCCCACTACGAATAAAGGCTCTTCCGAGGGAAACTATGCTGACAGTAAAACTACTTGGAGTAAACAGTGCCTCTAAAAACACAGAAGTGCTCGCTTGGACATGCTCCCCATTGTATCCAAAAGAGTAAGTTCTGTTTTGTACAACAGCTTAAGAAAAGACCATTCTTGAATAATATTGCACTCAACTTGGGAGAAATATAAAAAGACAAAAATACTCAGTTCAGGACCTTGCTGTAATAAGACTCAGACACTCACTCACAGTAAACCACTCTTGATATGCCAATAAGAACTGCATCCATAAGCTTTTCTTTCTTTCTTTCCAATACATTGTTTTTGAACTCAGTTTATGCAACTGTTCGACACTTAAAATAAAGTTCCCTAGACCTGTTGAAAGGCCTTGCTATACCCTTTCCTGTAGCTTTCAAAATCCTTCTCAGCATAGCCTCTTGTTCACAATGGTTGGGTTTTTTTCAGTCTGTGTTCTGTTCTCACACCCATTCATCCTGCTCAGAGTGCAGCAGTTAGTGATGACCACAATGAGCACCTTTCCCTCCACACACCACTTGAGCAGCTCTCTCCTCTTTTTTAACCTCTTCTTTTTACGCAGCACACAGTGTAACAGTGTTTTAAAGATACCTGTAGCCTTGAATATCTCTGCAGTGATGCATAGACAGAGATCTAGGGTAAATTTTCTGCAGTGCCCTAAATTTATTTTAATAGTACTGAGACATCTGAGTTTAGATCAAGGCTTTACAATACTTAACTTTTATTTAGATTCCATAGTCCTGCATGCCTTCTGGGCAATAGATGGTTATTTTCAAGCACAAGTTTCTGCATTAGCATCCATCTCTAAGCTATAGGTCTTTCCTCATCTTGAGACTTCTTAATCTATTTCTGCACCACCATTTAAAACAAAACAAACCCTAAAAATCTGATTGCATGTATTAACTTACTATGTTTGAAATACCTTAGGTTCCATTGAACTTTTAAGCTGAGAGGCTTAAAACACTAGAAAATAGGTTGAACTGGGCCAGAGGCTTTTTCCATCTTTTCAGAAGAAAATTCAGGATTACTTTGTTCAGAAAAAGAGAGCATTCTTCAGTGACTTAGTGATTAGAACACTTAGCTTGAAGGAAGGAAAGAAACATTAATCAAATCTCTGCTTCAAGGATTACTTGAGCATTTTATTCAATTACTTCTTTTTTCATTAAGTTAGTCTGAAGAAGAGCACACAACTCACTCTTCCATTGTGTGTGTCTTTAAAAAAACCAACATGCTCTATGTTTATTTTGAGAATTTCTGCCATCCTAGTGCTTAGGGTGAAATAGATAGAGGGAATATCTTGGCTGAGAATCTAATTTGAGCTGAAATATTAAGGTGTCCTCATCCCCAGGGTGCCACTATGTGCTGAGTACATGCAGAAGCAGAGCATTAGGCATGATAACTTAATTGGGAAACACCTGGGTATCTTTGGAGGTAAACAGATACATGAGAATCCTGTTCTTGAGGACCTGTGAGGTTTTCTTATTTTTCAGTATTTGAGTCTCAAAGGATCATTTTTTTTTGAAGATCTGAAAGCCCTCAGCTCCCTGTGATCTATATTTTTTAATGTATGCCATTGGAGAAAGCACATTTATTTTCATTAGGTAGGTCTCCAAGTCACCCAAGCACTTTCAAAAATTTTACTGAAAAATGTCTTGATTCTCTCATGGTACACACAATCAGCACAGTGAAGGGGATAGTTACTTTCCTTTCATCTGCTTCATAATTGTACAGACCATTGCTGAAATGACCCTTCACAGGAGAAATACAAGTTGAGTTGTTGAGGAGAAATTATTCAGAAACTGCATGTTCAACACTTCCTAATCTAATAGCTGTGCCGTTTACCATTATAGTAATTACACAAAGAAACTTAACTGCTTTTTGCTCTTTTGGCCAATCACAACTCCACAGAATTATTTGTTCACCATTATTTCAGTTGTTAGATGGATTTAAAAATAAGGATAGCCCTGAAATTCCTTATAAAATAAGAAACTTGAAAAGATTGCTTTTCCTTTTTTTTTGGAAGATCATGAATATGTTTTGGTAAATTAGCTCTCAGGTTTACCTGCGTAGAAAGTAGCAGGATTAAAACTGTCAGGTGATTCTTAATAGGTAATGCTATAAGTTAGTTGAAATAATTGAGAAGCAACTGCTCCACAGGAAAAGAAAAAGTTCATAATTGTTTTTATTTGACTCATCAGTTTTGTAGGAAGCATTAATAAACTGAATAATGAACCCAATTTCACTCCCATCGCTGCTGGAATGCAACTAAACTTCAGGACTTATTTCAATAGAGTACTTCTGAACTTGAAAGTATGTACCAAGGAAAGATGTGTACCTGCAGGATCATGCTAATGTGTCAAGAGTACCTTGTATTATTGCAAACATTATGGTACTAGGTACCAGGGTCTCTAAATGGACAAACTCTGTAAGTGTATATAAAGAGATTAAAGAAATGTGACCACAAAATCTTTGACAAACACTTTGGACTTGGAAAATACCACTTTGTTAAAAGAAAATTTTTCTCACAGGTGAATTTGAGTTCTAAAAAACTATTAACATTCTCATATCTAGGATTTAATTTATTAGGGGAAAAGACAAAAATAAACTCTTTGAAGAAGCCAGTAGCCTTGAGGTATTTGCCTGGGTCATCAAACATCCTTGTTCAAAGCCTTGTCCCAGTTGGTCACTGAGCCATTCTTCTCAGAGTCAGCAAAGATAAGGACAGAGTGGTCTCTTTTTGTCTGTTTGGGTTCTTGCTAAAAAAAATCCATACTTTTGTGTTAAACACTGGAAAAGGAAAATAAATGTCAAACATTTAAAAATACAGTTCCTCATTTCTGTCCCATTGTATCTTTTTCCAGTCAAAAGCACACGAATTCTCTTCAAGCTGCTTGTATCTTATGTTAAAAATAAAAGGACAAACAAATTGGTTTTGGGTTATTCCCAGATGTTACTTAGGAACCTCGATCTTTGAGTGACCTAGGGCAAATGAACACTTTATTTTAAAAGACTCCAAATTTACTCCTCTCTGTAAATTTGATATCTATTTTCTCTTCTAAGATGGTTACTGTCATTGTATGGTAGCTGCTCTCCTTCATAGTTTAATTCTTTATGTCCCTTGCCAGATGAGAGGGCTATAGCTGTTTCCTGAGATTTTAACACTCCAGTTCATGTCTAAAAATACTGACTAAGCAGAGTGTATGATAAATATATAGAAAAGCAGAAGCAAACCTCAACTGTTTAAATAAATCATATAACTCTTTATTTAGCATTTCTTATTGCAATCTCTTCTCCATACATTGCCCATGTTGAAATCACACAATACCTAAAAATGTTCTCAATAATTTGGCCTGTTTCATTTTCTTTTTGTTGTTGTTGAAGACTTGTCAGTGAGCAGATGTTTAGTAAATTTAAAATTTGCTTAATTCATATTATTTTCTGAATTCCAGTAATATCTCTCACTATTCTGACAGTTGTCTTGCAGTGTGCTGGTTTATAATGTGAGTAGCTGATAAATATACAGGGCAGCCACTATACTCTTTATCAAATGCATGTTGGGATTATTGCTTATCAACTTTGTATGTTTCTGTACAGATGTAGTTGTTTACCTTAAAATTATTGCTTGTGCACTTATTATTTAATTTTATGTTTTGGGGCAAAATTGGGAAACAATCAGGAACGTAACTGCAAATTTGTTTTAAAAGTCTGAAATAATCTGATAATTTTGTATTTGCTGTATTCAGTACCTCCAGATTTCTGGAAGCTGTTTAAACTGGAAACTGTGGGGATGGAATATGTGGTTGTTATAAATGTCTGTAGGACATTTAGCATTACTTTGCAGCTGAAAATCATATCTCTAATTTGAATTTTCTAGAATGCTGTAGTATTTGTAGTTATAATAAAGTAGTTATTTCACAGCATAATTGCAATGCAGAATTAAGAGTGCTTGAGCCATAAAATGTGGGGGTTTTATAGTTTAGCAGCTTTTGATTTCCTTTAAATTTAACCTTAACTCTGAACTTGTTATAAATATCAAGTTTGGGGATAATTACATTGTTTTTACACTGTATTTTGTCCTCATTTTTCTGGTATATCCAGTCTAAACAGTAACTCTAATGTTATATAGTATACCTTTGGGAATGAACACAGTAATAATGATTGTTGCTGCCAGCCAACTGGTCCAGTAAGTGACCATCCATATCCCATTTCTCATCCTTATCAGATAGTTGACTTCAGATAGTGGCCCTAAATCAATGCCAACAAGGCCCTTGATGGTGCATCTGCATCAAGAAGACTTATTAGACACAAGAGGCAGTTCAAAAAGTGTTTGGAAGCCCGTATGCCAACTTTCCATTCCTTCACAACAGAAAAACATGTTTGTCTCTTGAGCTGAATAGTTTAGTGATGCAGAGCTAATTAACAATTCAGAAATCTGTCATTTGGGGCAATCTGGGACTTGTAATGTCCCCCACAGTGCCCATTGCTCTGATTTGACTCATTCTAATAGTGCATTTTATTTGAACTGGTGTTTTCAAATCAGAGCAAGCAACACAAATTTCCTCTTGCTGGGTTTGGTGAGGGAAGTCTCCCACGTGACTTCAGGACACAAGGTTGATTTTGTTAATTCAGGGTAACTTGAGTGGTCTTTGAGCAGCAGTGTCCTCTTATGCTGTGATAAGATGGGAAGTTTCTTTTGGCTCTGTTGATAAACTAGAGCTGGGAATCTGTAATTCCAGAGGTCTCAGTCTGCCCTGGTTTTGCATGAGCATCTAAACAAATAAATGGTAGCAGGCACAGAGCAGCACTTGCGTATTCACCTTCTGATGTGCTTGATACAGAGGTTGCTACATGGAAGCCATTGTCCATGGCTGTGATTATTGTACAATCTTTGCAACAGTCAGTATCAGTATCCTCGCCTTACAGTTCAAAAAACTGGCAGCAGAATTGAGAGTGACCTGGCTGAGCTCTCCATTAGAATCAGGTAACAGAGGGAGGTCTCTGTCCATTCAGGAAAGGTTATGGTTATCATGCTCATGATACTTTCTCCTTCATTGTCTGAATGGACCCTGCACACTCTCCTGCTTCTTTTCCTTTTTTAAAAAATAATCATGCAACTTTTTACTGTTTTGTTCACCCACATGGCTCCTGTTGTTCCATTTGTGTGCCCATAAGCAGACTTGGTCCTGAAGAATGTTATCTGCGCAGTACATAGAGCGGCCCAAAGATTGCTAGGGAAAGCTGTGTCTCAGAAATATAAACCATATTTCGTAGTTGTCAATGCCTCTTCACATCTTTTTAGAAATGCCTCCTGTGCTTACAGACTAACCTTATTCCAAAGAGTGACTTACTGATAGAAGATGCATGTTACCTTCTTATTTGTATAAATTAGGCTACTCTATATACAAAGCATAAATGTGTCTAGTTTTTACAACTAAGGCTTTTTTTTTTTTTTTTTGTAGGAGGTATCATCTCCATACTGTCAAAGTGGTTTAATGTCTTTGGTTTTACTCACAGTGCTGTCAGCTGCTTTAACATGTGAAATCTTCTCGCTCCAGCAAAGATACACTGCTTTCCTTGCTGTTTCTCCAGTTGAAGACTCTGAGAAGCCCACATTCTGATTCTTCCTCATCTTTCTGGATAGTCTTTAGCTACTTGTGCAATGGGTGAAAATGGGTTAAATAATCAACTCTGGAAATGTCTCAGTTAAACACATCTTCAGTGCCTCTGAGGTCTGTGCTACTTCTTTTGTTTGCCTATACAGACTTCAAATTTCCCAGGAAAAAAATCCACTACGTGGATTTTTTTATAAAGCCCTCTGTTGTGTTAGAGAACAGTATGAAAGCAGTACTAAGAGCTCAAAAAGATAGTTCAGTCTTTATTTTCATTCCGTTCTCAGCTACTACTCTCCCTTCTAACAAAAGTGCCAATTAATTCAAATTATGATGTAAACCACTGTCCACAAATAAGTGGTTGAAGAGACACGACTCATTTATTAAAGGTCATCTGAGTACACATCACGGGAAAAACAACTTTGAACCACCATTGATCATGTCCACATTCACATCAGTGGCCTAAATGTGACAGACTTCATATCACACAACTGCTTTCCCCCAAGTGCTATCTTGCACACAGCTCCATTTTCTGCCTCCATTCCCATGCAAATACACCTACAGTTGTAAAAGAAACTTCAGACAGTGGTTTTGTCTTCAACCCTCCTGAGCTGTGTTCTCACAATAAAATAAAATGTTTGTACTAACAACATGAATAGTTTGAGAAGTGAAAAAGAAAAATTAGCTCTGAATTAGGTTTACACTGTGTGTTGACTATAAAAAATACTTTCTGGAAGGTTCTCATTTCTTCTTTAGGTGACTTAGCAACAATTTATTCCAGTTTGCAGTTTTAAAGGTACTTTTTTACAGCAATGTTGCAAACTCGTGCTTGGATCAAAATGTCCATCTGGATTCTCTCTCCTCATCTCAGGTAAAAGCTGTGTACTCAAAACTCATCTGCCTGGCTGGCTGTTTCTGTTGCAACGGGCAGAAGAGAATCTAGCACCTTCCCTCAGTTGTATTGACTGAGCAGTGGTTGGAATGTTCATAATAAAAATTATTTGTCAGTGAAAGAAGAGATGTTGAACATAATCAAATTTCTGACCTCATTAACCATTAAGATGTGGATAAATGAAATGATTAGTCCAATATACTATATCTTCCTTTGTTCCAGTACTGTATTCTTAATTCGAGTGGATTGGTTACGATTAGAATTTGTGCCTGAACTTTCTGATTTTATTCAAGTTCTCTAGACTAATTGTGTTGACCTGCCAAATCATGCCAGTTTTCTTATCTGCAGAGCACATACATACCTGTTTCTGATAAGACTTTCTTGTACATGTACTGCTAAGACTGGTACTTCAGACCATAATCTTTCATCTGTCCAAAAACCACACATAGCACATGCAGGACAAACTATGCCACTCAGACTCCTTTCAGCTTTTTGGAGACTGTTATCATACTCGTGCCTCCCTGCCATCTACACCAAAAATCAGCAAGGATTGCAGTAGGTTGCCATAGTCTGCTTCTTTTTGTGGGATAGACGTGTGCTGCCTTCCACCTTACATAGTGTGTTGACACTTCATGACCTCTAATGTATTTGTCCTCAGAATTAAATCTCGTGATTTACATCTAGCTTAATAGCAACCTTTGTCACAAAATAAGAGCAGAGCTGACCTGGACTGTTTTGGCAGCCTGATTTGTGTCATGTTCCCTGCAATGGCACAGATACCCCTACAGCGGTGAGGCCATCAGTGTACAACCTCTACTGATCTAAGCCAGGTTTGTACTAGCCACATAAAGATAAAAGGCTTGTTGTCCTTCTGCTTGTCTTTTAAGCTACCCAGTTCCATGTTCTTTGATGTAATTTCAATAAACCCTGTTGACCTCGTCTCCAGTACTGATGCAGTATTTCTGTCTGTGTGTATTGCAGGCGGCTCATTCACGGAACTGTGCTGCTTAGCATGACGCTGCACAGCACGCTTACAACAACAATGATCACTCCAGGTATCTGCAGCACTGATACACCAACCTCAGTAACGTTGCAGGTAAGAAAGCAAGAAAGAAAAGGAAAGGGTTATTTTCTCGCGAATTGCAAGAGAAAGAATTGTTTCCACAGCTCATCAAGACCCCACAAATTAAAAATCCTATTTCCATTCTAGCTGCTTGAAGAGCACATGTTAATCTTAATGGATGGAAATCTATAATTCTGCACAGTGGCAAATATGTATTATACTTTCCATATCAAATACTACGTCTGAGGGCTAGAGAAGGTTTTTGTAGGGTAATTTTTATTGTTATAATTTTGATTCCAAAAATACCTTTTGCACAAGTTAATGACTTGGTACCTGACTTACAGCTGCCTTTTCAAATCTGAACTTTTGTTCTGAGAACTATTGAACCGCATGCCATTGTAAATGTAACATACAGCTTGCAATTAGACTGAGTAGGCATAAAGGATTTGTGAAGGAAGCAGCTACAAGCAAATTGTCAATAGGCTTCAGTACAGCTCTCCCTCGATGACTGACTGCATGCTGAGCACCCACTCATTCTGGGCAGAATGGTGTTCCTGGTATTGAAAATGCATTAGGTCTGCATGGCAGTTTTGTCATCTTTCTAGGTTAAATTAGCAACTGGACACTTCATGAGCAAAGTCAATTGTTTTCTGTATTAAAAAGCTGAATGACTATTAGTAAATGACATGTAAAAACAGATAATACAGAAAAATGAGGCTGGCCTAAAAATGCCCTATTTTTAATAGACAGGCAAATGGAGAATTTCTAGTCTGAGGAGTCCAGTCAAATTCAAAGGCTTAAAATAGCTCCTCCTATTAATAAAAAAGGGAAGTTGAGGCAGTAAATGGCTACTAATTTAAGCTACCCAGTTCCATGTTCTTTGATGTAATTTCAATAAACCCTGTTGACCTCGTCTCCAGTACTGATGCAGTATTTCTGTCTGTGTGTATTGCAGGCGGCTCATTCACGGAACTGTGCTGCTTAGGCAAATTCAAAGGCTTAAAATAGCTCCTCCTATTAATAATAAAGGGACGTTGAGGCAGTAAATGGCTACTAATTTATAATCTCTCTCTGCTGAAAGAGATGGAAGAGGAGGATGTCTCATTTCCCCCTCACCTTGTTTTCAGTTATTCCCATGCATGTGACACTATCAAGATTTGTGCACATACTGGAAATGTCATAAAGAAAGCTTTTCTGACGTGACTCGCAACACACATTTTGTAGGGAATATGTTTGTTAATCTTTAGAAGGGTGATACATATCAAATATATATATTAAATAAATAGATATAGATAAGAGAGTTTGGTGTGCATTAATAAACCAAATCAGGATGTGCAAATTGAGATGAATTTTGAAGAACAACCTGAATTATCAGTGAAGTCTGTACTCAGATTATCAAGCACCTCAAGTTTTGTAATTTTGGTTGAATGTTTTCTTTTTCTCTATCTTAAAAACATTATTCTGAGTTTCTGACACCCATATAGAAGTGTTAAGAATGAAAAATTGTTAGATGCTGTATCATAGATATGGATTTGAACATCCAGAAGTGAAATAAGGAATCTGATTTACATCTCTTACATTGGTAAACTACACATCAGAATTATCCCTATTTTTTTCAGAAAATAAATAAACAAACAAAAAAACCCCTACATTAATGGAAGCTTTCCATTTAAGAACCACCTTATTAAAAATTAAGAAAGGAGGAAAACGGGAAAAAAAATTATTTCAGCTTTGAGTTCATGCAGTTCTAATAAAACTGAAATACAGTGGATGAAATTTTCCCAGTAAAGGCAGTAACAAAGCTCCAACTGATTTTTGTGGGCTGAGTTTATCACCATCATGTTTAAGTAGTGTATTACATACAGTGAACATCCTTGAGGAATTCTCCTCTCTTCTTTTTCCTCTACTCATTCATTCATTGACAGTTCTGAGACTACATATTGCTAAAAGGACTTCTGTCTTTTGTTTTTTTTTTAATAAAGATTGACTTTCCAGAAACTAATTTGGAGTTCATTAAACCTGAACCTGAAGAAAGAAGAGATCATCTTGAAGAGCCAACTAAAGACTGCCTGAAGCACATTACAAGACTTTCACAGACACATTCTCTCTTGCTGTAAGTTGTACCCAGCCTGGCTTGCTGTACTTATCCTGTCGATCACAATTAAATTCTTTAATAACAAATTTTTCCTCTGAAGGAGCCTAGCTTGATTGATTTGAAAAGTAACACTACTAAAAGAGAGAATAAATCACAGCAAAGCCTAAATAAGCACCTGGAGGTGGCAGTGTATTTTACTAGTTTAGGAAAGAATTGTTTTCCCCTTTCTATTACTATACCTTTTTGTGTCTTTGAGGTGAGAAAATAATTTTTGATTCAAAAGGTAAGATTTTTCAGGTGACTCAATAAGTCTACATCAGCATTAGTAAGAAACCCCCTGGGTTGTATTAAAAGCAGCCTCCTTTCATAATAATACACTCAGACTTTATCTGTAGTAGTTAAATGGCATATAATCATTAAAAAAATCTGTGTCAACTTATAAGCAATGAAAAAAATATGGAAAGTTTACCTTTCACAGAAAGTGGATAAAGAGGAAGTGAAACAGAGCACACTGTATTGGGGAATGCACTGGGGAAGATTAGTATGCTCAGCTGTATTTATGTTACAATGTCAATTAGGATTATGTACTATATAAAATAATTTTAAATATAGAGTGGAATTGGGAATGCAGGTTCTTACAGAGAGCTATTATACCAATCACAGTTAATTATGTGAATTAAGCCTCTATCAAAGGCCAAAAGGTTCACTACTTGTACAGTAACTAAATAAGTTAGAGCTAGTTCAGCCCTCTCAGTGTGATATGATGTATCTGTTAAGAGGACTTTTCTCTGATTTTTTTTTTTTTTTTAACAATTTCTTTAAAAAAAAGACAAGGCAAAATTGCTGGTGTATTCGATGTTTCCTTCAACTTTTAAAAAGACAGTATGATATGTAAAATTATTTTTATTAACTATGGGATTCGTGATTTGGTTCATATTTTATTTTGAGGTATGAATGAGAGATCAGTATTTTATTTTTAATAGCCAATGTGCCAGGGCACTGGCAAGTTGCCAGAAAAATTTCCACCTGCAAAAGTTGCTCCAGAAGTGATTTGGGGAACTACAAGTCAATGCCTCTGAGGTAAAATGCATTCATGGTAAAATGGTGGGTTCTGTAAGAAGGCATAAGATCATTAAGCATTTAACTAAGTACAGAGTAATTTGTCAGGAAAGAGACAGTGTGGCTTCTTTGAATAGAAATGCTCCCTCACCAACCTGATGCTGTCCTAGGTTGTTAGTAGGTGCCTGGCTCTTGGGGCTTTGGTGGATGTTCAAAAAACTTTGCTGAGATTCCACATCAGATTGTTAAAGAAATGAAGTTGCCATGGGTTTAGAGGAAAAGTAGTTAAAGGCAAAGATTGGATGTTTACTGGTGGCTTTTCAGAATGGAAGAATCAGCAGTAGGGCCTTTCAGTGCCCAAAGTTGGGACCAGTGTTATAAAGTATCTTCATCGATGACATGGAGAAGAAAGTGGGTGAGGAAATCTCCAGGTTTGCAGGTGGCACTGAGCTCTGCCAGATTGTCAAACACCGTGCCATGGAGGGGAGATCCAGAAGGATCTTAGAAATCTGGGCATAAACATGGCAGATGAGCTTCAGTGTGGATAATTTTAAGGGGATACGTTTAAGGAAAAATTATTTAAGCATCTTTGTATGACACTGAACTCAGAACTGGAAGTTACAACAGAGGAAACACATCTTGACATTATTGCTGATATTTCCTTGAGCTCATGATTACAATTTGCAGCAGCAGCCAAAAATGCCAACAAAATATTGGACATTGTCAGGAAGGATGTAGAGAAGCAGCCAGCATGTACCATTTCACTGCTATCTAAAACCTTGACATGCTGTATTTTGAGTATGCTGCATAGCTGGAAAATGGACAGAGAAGGGCAAATAATATGATTAAAGGGATTAAGCAGCTGCTTACCAAGAGAAGCTAAAAAGGCTGGGACTTCTTAGTTTGGAGACCAGAACACTAGAGGATGTGTGTGTATGTATGATTATTTTTTATAAAATCATGATGGTGGTGGACAAGGTGAACGCATCATCGAATACCACAATAGTCAAACAAGGAACATTAAATGAAACAAGTAGATAAATTGTCAAGAAATGGAAGAAAGTACCTCCAAAGATAGTCAGTGGTAAACTTTTAAAATCTGCTGTCACAAAGCTGTGGAGTTAGACAATATCATCAGATTCATGAAAGCTATACACAAATTCATAGAGAACGGGTTCATAAGTAGATATTACAAAGAGCACGCAAAAGAAGGACTTATCACATCCAAATTATACGATAATTTTGGATTCTGTGGGAATATGAACGAAAGAGACCACTGAAAGTCAGCAGGCTGGAGTTAAGGCTTTGATAAGTTCAATAACAGATTATTGGAGGAAAGAGAATGGTAGACCTGTTTTTTTTCCATAGCTGGTTGGTTTCAGTTATCCTATCTTGTGGTCCAAGCTGATCTACCAAATGAATCATCAAGGTTAAGGGTAGCATATTTGGTGTGTGAATGAAAGAATTTCATTTTTAAGTACTTGTTGACCAAAAGGAATCTGTCAGCCTGTAATATTTGTTGTATCTGTATCAGAGGCATTCTTTCTACCTTTCCTTGGTTGTGACAGAGCTTTATTAAAAAAAATTTTAACAACATATTGGTATCCAAAAACATTATTACTGTGATATCTGAAGATCTCTCCCTTTTATTTGTATGTCAAGAAAAAGAGAGGAATCTAGGTAGCTTTTCAGTGACGATATATCTGTATGATGATGCTTCAGGCTTACAAGCCTCAAATATGATTTTGAAATAAATGATTGTCTGTGGTTAGAAGACAAAAGAAAACTTTCCAAGGCTGTCTGGGTCTTTCTGGTCATTCTGCTGAAAGCAGAGGAATACGTGAATGTACAGAAGATGTTCTTAACCCTGTGACAGAAAAAGAGGAAACAATGGTTGAAACCAGACAACTGCATGGTTGTCCTTGTTATAGGCTGTTGAATCCAGTAGAGAGGTGGACCACATATTCCTGATAGCAATATCAACAAATCAGTGTAGGCAGAAAGCAGTACCTTACCTGCATGTAGCAGGTACCTTACCTGTATGTACCTTACATACATGTAGCGCTGCCACAAAATGGACAGCACAGCCTGATTCTGTTCCTCCTCTCTGCCTGATCATGATCAAAGCCCACTTGGTGGAATACATATACATACATAAATATATATTTTATATATAGTATCAGAATATTAATTGCTCCAGTATTTGGGTTCATTCACTCCTGTATCTGGTCCCAGATCTCCCTGCTCTCCCCAGCTACTGACACCCAGACATGTGAACCCACAAAGTTTACAACCACACTCCAGTTGCTGGTGCTTGGACCTCTTCCTGATACACGGATATGGGTTTCCCCAGTAGTTGGTCCAGACATAAGATCTTCCCAGCAGCTGACACTTGGACTCCCATCTCTCTCGTAGCTGGCTCACATCACTGGTCCCCATGGCCAGCATTTCTTGGATGTTGATTAGTGAGGGGATCAATGGGACTGCAGGAAATTAACTTCATCATATGGCTCTTGTGCTCCTCACAGCCCTTCGTGATCTTCAGCATTACCACCAAACCAGGCAATAGAGGAGAACCAAGAGAATTCATTAGTTATTGCCAGCCACTTTGGCTGACTTCTGAGAACATTTCAGATGTGAGCCTTTGATTCCTTTTAGGATTACTGTGTTTGAAATACAGACCCCAGAAAACTAGACAACTGAGATAATAGCTGCTCTTCAAATATGATACAGCCTGCTTGTGCGCAGTGGCTCCAAGTGTAAGAATCAGAGACTGGTTTGAAGCCAGGAAGATTACAGTCTCGTTTCTGCCATCTTTCTTTCCTTCATTCATCATTTTCCTTCTATCTTACTTTTTCCTCTCTTTGTGCTTCCCTTTTTCTTTTCCTTTTTTTGCCACCGGTAAGAATCTAGTTTGCCTACCAGTTGTCACGACAGTGCCATTGCTGTGAGTTATAATTAGAAAGGCTACTTCCAGTTGGGTAAACAGTGGAACAGGTCTGAAAAAGTGCACTGAGGTTGCACACCTTGCTAGTCTGTCCACAGGAGAGAAACTTTAAAGTAAGAATCAGTGCCAGGTGACAGAAATTTACATTTGCTAGATTTGCTGCTTTTTCCTGTTTTTGCCTTTTGTGTTGTACTTTAGTACCAGCTCAAAAGCGCTTAAACTCATCTTTGCCATTTCCCTCACCAAAAAAAAACCAAAAACAAACCAACAAAACAACAGCAACAGCAACAACAACAACAACAAAATTAAGACCAGTTAACAAAGCTTTAACAGCTTCATTTAGCTAAAGGGATTAAGGAAAACTTCTAAACTGAGAACTACTGAATTATTTAGATTTTAAGATACTTTATTTTTTATTTGTGTTGAGTAGAAGGCTATATATTTTGATGTAGCTGTTATAAGGAGGGAAATTTAGATTCAACACTATCTAAAAAAATGTAAACTGCGTTTTTATCAATAAGTCAAAGGAATGTCTTTATTAGCAGAACAATCTTCTGAATGCTCTGTGTATGCAAAATACTTTAACCGTCTATCTTAAATGTTCTATTACACATACATGTAAACTTTTGTTACTACTAAGAACCTTGAAGTCAAAACCTAAAAAAACCCCACGAAACCCAACATTTAATTTCACCTACAATCTTTAAAGCATGGAAAGAAAAATGGTACTGCCTCTGGAGTAAAGTCAGAAGGAGAAATCTGTTACTTAGAAAACCTGATACAAAGAATGATTTCTTATCTCCCTTTGTAAGCTCAGTAGAGGCTTGAGCTGCTTTAATCTGAACAACAGATCATCTAGTTTGGAGGATGCTGTTTGAAAGCTTAAATCTCTGTTTAGTCAACATATGAAAAAGGTCCTTTAGTGACACTGTTCTGCAGAATACCATCCGAATGCATAAGAAAACAAGACAGGCAATGAAGTCCTAGGACTAATTTTATCTCTTTTTCAGTGTGTGACTTCTTCACACAAACACAGAGACATTTATCTATTGTCACAAGAGACATGCTGTGAATTCTGAAGGTGGCTACCAAAATGATACTTTTCTTGAAATGATTACTGAAAGTCTTGACAGCATTTGTTTAAGAGATTAATTTTCTGCATACATTTATGAGCTATTCTCCTAAAGGAAAGAAATAAACATTCACTTCTGTTACAGTAAAAAAGCATGCCCATCTTTGTACCACCACTCTCTGTTTCTAAATGCTTGGCAACTCAAAATCGCAAATAAAGTTCTCCAGTGCATACAGAGCCATAGGAACTCATTGCTATGAGTTGTGAAAGCCATAATCTTTACAGATAGAGCAGGGCTAAGATTTTTTTTTTTGGCAAAAAATGTCCTAAAATATTGCAAATAGAAGGAAAAAGACCTTGGCAGGAATGTAAACACTTGATTTTGAGCCCTTCTTGGACATATGGATAAGGAAACGCTTGACTGGAAATGAGCTAGTTATTTGCTGCCTTCTACAGGGTTTCTCAAACCTTGCTCTGAAATATGTAGGTCCATTTAAAGTCACAGCTACATTATGTTATTATGTAGACAGATCACCAATCTGGTCAAGTATGACCAAGAAACCTGATGTTCCTCATGCTTTCAGTAGTGATTTGTGTGAAGTGGGGATCACTTTACACTCTCAAAGCTTGCTTTTGAAGGCTCTGATATGAAACTAAGGAGATTGTCTGAGCTTATCTCTCATGGGAAATTTCTATTTCTGTTTTCTGATGGCATCAGGATTTAATATGCATGAGGCAGACATCAGAATTATTGACAAATCAGAGGATATATAGCAAAAATTATTCTGAGGCATTCCTCACTGTGGTGAAATACAGTGCGATGACTGACCATTTTATCAATATATCAGTTGATGTCTAATATCTAATATGAGGAATTCAGTATTGCAACCTTTTTTTTTTTGTCACTACAGTGAAGCACAGCATTCTAGGCCTTGTGAACAAACATAGATGTTGTTGGGACGTTTCCTTCCCTTTTCCAAACTCACACCAGTGCGGGGGATAATCACACTTTGTGTGCGTGTGCGTGCGTGCACCTGCTTATGTTTTTGTGTATGTGTATGGATGTACCTAAACCCCGTTTTAAATGCAAATACACTAAAAATAGACACACCTGCATTAAACAGTCAAAGCAAGGGCAAGAATGAAAGCTGTGTATAGCACTGTTGTGTGTCTAGTTGTTACAGTGGTGAGTTAGAGATGATGTGTAGCAGATGGATGTAACAATAATTTATCCAGTGATAACTGTACCTTCTTTGTCTCTGTCAGAGGAAAAAAAAAAGCAGTAAAAACAACACCAACGACAGGGACAGTGGAGAAGAAAAATGAGAGTGCTTGAGAAGTGAAATAACCATATATGTGTGTCTTTTGACACCTCATTTTTATATGACCCAAGGCTGACAGGTCCAGAGTATAAGTATCACTTTTCTTATAAAAGCTGGTCTGCCGAAAATCATATCCTACCCGCAGGAAAACACACGCTTAGCCGAAAAGTGGTGTACTGTATGACTTGGCCCCTCTGTACAATAAAGTTTGTTGCTACACAAAGCTCCAGGTGGTTTTAATTTCAAACTGAATTTCTAATCTTTTTCAGGCTCTCAGAGCAACAGAGAAGAATCTTATGGTTTTATCGTTACTACTGCAATAATCAAAATTGTTCACTTCCTCTGGTACTGGGCAGTGCCCCCAGTTGGGATCGAACGACTGTATCAGAAATGTATGCCGTCTTGAAGACATGGAGATTTTCTAGCCCTCTGGAGGCACTTGGGCTTCTGACTTTCAGGTAAGGAAAAATTAACCAAGTAGGAAAATAACAACAAACAGAATGATCATGTACTGATTAATTCAGCACTTCAGTTTGCTCAGCACACTATCATGCTTTTGTTCACTGCAACTCATTTGATGACCTTGAGCTGAACATGCCAACCCTACCTTAGTGCCTGGTAAGGTTTTCTGTTCCTCAGGATAATGAAAAGAGGATTTCATTCTCTGTAGTAGATTCAGTCAGTTTCTGGCAGCAGCTGATCAGTCAAATACTTAGCACATACATATCACTCCGTATCTTCAAACTGCTGTACAGGCATAGAGTGAATAATGGGAGATAAGGAAGACTGAAATATGTTTTCCGATTATGATACTGTGTAAACATGTACAGTCCCACCTGTAGCCTATCTTTCTGAAGTAGATAGGATGAAACTTTGAAGTCAGTTCCCCACACCTTCAATAAATTCTGCTGGAATGCGTCATGTTCCACCCCCACTTCTTAGACGGCGAGCTAGTTGTTTGTTGGAAGGCTTTCTTGATGTTAGAGATAGCTTACCTATGATTTAATAGCAGATGTCAAGGGACAGAATCTGTGTCAGCAGTTACACTTCCTCCAAAAGCTTGGGAGGTATTTTGCATTAAGTGATCGAACTGTAAAAACATAAAACGTGAGGATGAAATGGTTGAGCGGATGTGGTTTATCAAGCCCTTGCTTGTGTGGGTAAGCACAAGCTACACCAGCTTTGCAATCTCAGTTCCATGTTGTGCCTTTAGAAAAAAATACTTCATCTAAAGCTTTGCTTGAGGAAAGACTGTATACACTTACCTCCATGTTAAAAACTGATTATTTAATAATATAAAACTGATTCTTGGCTTTTATTTCCTTCTGAATGTGATTTCCTAAGAATACCTGTGTCTCACATTTATATTTGAGTTATTAGCAGTTTCACATGTTCGCATATATGTCTTTTTTTTACATTTCGTGGGAATTATGAAAGAAAAGATCCTGAACGATCAGGTTCTGAAGCATATTATCATTCCCTTAATTATAATTATTAAATTATTAGAATAATTTTCTAATTTATAAAATAACAATGTAGAAAGGAGTATATGGGCAGTGTGTGGTCTTCCATACCCCAGAGTAGTGAGAGAATTTGAGATGGCTTGTCAGAGGATGCCAGACTTTCAGATCAGACCTTTTGTCAAATTTTGTTTCTGTGTATGGGTGGCATTTCTGCAAATGAAGAGCTTGATTGTTCTTTGAAGATGCAGCTCTGCATCAGGGTGTGGTGCAGAATATCAGTCCTGGCAGGTGCTTCCCAGGATATTTAATATGACTCAGCCTGTCACAGAGCTTCTCAGTGTGTAGTGGATGCAGTGTACACACTGTTCATTCTGGCTACGTCAAAGATTGCTGGCATGAAAAGAGGAGAAGATGTCATCACTTTATCTCTCTTGGTGCCACCGTTGGGAGTGGCTGGCACCTGCAGTGGTGCCAAAGAACAAGTGCTTCTGATCAGGTTCTTAGCTGGTTTGTCCCTTTAGTTTATTTCTCACAAAAGATAATATCAATCTGGGTGGTTTATTGTTTTGGTTTGGGGTTGGTTGGTTTGGTTTGTTGTTGTTTTGTTTGTGGTTTTTTTTGTTTTGTTTTGTTTTTGCTTCATGCTAATACTACAGAAAGTAGTTCTGGATCACAGTATAAATCCTTTTTTTTTAAAAAAAAAAAAACTGTCCATCACATATCCACAATATTTTGCAGGTGCAGGAAGAACTGGGAAGCAAACCTTCAGAAACAGAGGGATTACATTTCCTTAATGATGTCTAGTTTCAGAGATGCCTAGGTTTACATGTTTTAACTGTTGAGAGACATGTATATGCAAATTGAGAGAGGGGCTTGAAGGAGAGGAGTACTTTCCATATAAATGGATCCCTGAGGTTTCTTCACTTGGTTATCCATTTCTTAGATCTCAGTCATTTTGAAAAGTAAAGTAACACTGGATAGGGTCCAACTTCTCTTCACCGTTACCTTCACTAATTTTGAATTGTATACTGAACTGTTTTTGAAGGCTTGTTCAACCCTATCCTGTATTGTGTTTGGTGCTGACAATTAATCAACTCGGTTCCTCACTTCTGTCATCCACAAAACAGCTCTCTGATTTCTTGTGATTACTGAGACACAGCTGAAAGATCCATGCTCATTTAAAACGTGAGCAGAATATAAAACAAATGCTCTTTATATATTCATGTCTGTTTGAAGGACTTGTGTTACCATCGCTATTATATCATAGGTAAGTAAAATAAATTAGGGCCGATCTTTGTCTACATGTATTGTTAACATAGTGCAAGAATGTGGGAGCAGCTGCACTAACCTGGACCAAAAATCAGTCTAGTGCATCCTGTCTCCAGTGGTGACAAACAGTAGATACCTAGGGAATACAATGAGAATGGGCCAAACGTGACACTGTGCTACTCTTTCAGCTTCCAGTAATCTGCTGCTCAGAGGCTTCTTGAGACAGATTTTTTTTTTTTGTTTAATAGCCCACTTTCATTTTTCTTCTATGATTTTTTCCAAATGAAAGTTGATTTGACATAAGCATTCAGCTTTCAGAACATCCTGTAGCAAGGAGGTCCACAGTTCAGCTCTGTGTCGTATCATTTCTATGGACCACGATTTACCACACTGTTAGCAATACTATAAAAGAGACCAAGAGTTTCCAATCACTTGGAATTTTGGAGCTTCCTTTGCTGGAACTTCAGTTTTCATTGTCTTAAAGAGAACCTCTTGCAGGCATGTGCTTACTCTTTATAGAGTTTAGAGAGGGGACTCAAAATGACTAGTCAGTTTTGCAGGGCTTAGGCTGAGGACTCTAAATTATCCTTCTTCTCAGAGCAAAAAAGCAGCATCTGCCCTGATGATTGAGCTCAAACTCACTTTTGCGAGTACAAAGAAATGAAAATCACTGGAGGCACTACCTCATTGCCTGGGTTAGAAGGCAATATCATAGAGTTTAGGAAAAGGTATCATGGCCCATGAGATCAAGCTCCATTATCATGCATCTGAGTTAGAATGCTCTTTGCAACTTTCTGAAACTTATAAACTGTTTTGTTCACTACATGGTTAAATATACAATTTAATAGATGTTTCTTGTTCTTTGAGCATGTCTCTCCAGCTCTCTTCCACTTTGCAGGCACATCTCAGGGCAGCCAAATGATAACATACTCATTTATGCAGTGGAAAGGAAGAACTTTCATAAATTGGAAACACAATCATGCTACATTTCACAGATAAATTTGGGAGCAAACTTGCATCCAACCCTTGCAGCAAGCGCATTGATTCTTAAAGCCCCAGAAGCCAATACTTAAAAAAAATATTTTAAAAGACAATGAATGTTTCTTTAATCAATAAAGATGGGATGGAAAGGATAGCTGGGGGAAGTGCAGAATAAGATTTTACACTCAGCTTTATCTCTAATTTCAGGGAAGGGTGATTATAAGCCTTCGCTAATTTTCCTTAAGGCAGAAGGCATAAAACTGGTTCCTCCCACTCAGCACTGCTTATTGGTGCCCTGTGCGTTTTGCCATTGACTTCATTTATTGAGTCTGGTAAAGCCAAGTGTTGGTGGAATTAGAGCTTTCTATAACTGTATCTCCTTTGCATGGCACACTAACTGTGTTTTGTATATGTACAGAACAACTGCACTTTAAAACTTTTTTCATGTTATATTGCTATTCTAATTAATGAACATGAAAGCCAAAACATATTCATTAACCCCAATAGCAGAATATTTGCTCCAACCTTGTTTTTCTGGCACATCCAGAGTACAGTTGCAGACTTGTGAGGTATCATGGCTAGAAATCAGGAAATCGAGCTAGAATCAGAAAACAGCCACCAAAGAAGGTGTGCCATTTTCCAGTATTGTGCGTGGCTGCAAACATTCTGAAGAGAGAACTTTTATCAATAGAGAGGGGAGATAAAGACATAACCTCACTGGTAGGCTTAACAATTTTTCCTAGAAACTTTCTGTTAAATTCTGTCACTGTGAGGGCAAGTGCACAAAGAGACATTCCCTTAAAACCATGTTCCGATTCAGAGGATTTTGAGATCAGACATTAAGGTTTCAGAGGGATTTTATGCTACTTACTTAATCCACTGTATGGAGCAGGAAAAGTAGGGGAAGTTATGACTCCTCCCACCTCTCCCTGATTAGAGAAGGTGCCCTTTTGGTTAGAGCATCCCTCAGCCTTTGATTCCCACATTATTATTGTTGATTTGGACATTACGTAGCAGAGTAGCTACTGAATTTCAAAGGTTAGGATATATACCAATATATGAGAAACTCACTCTCTAACCAATATTTATAATAAAATGTGATAGCTTGAAGCCAGAGTTTGTTATTACACCTTTGAATGCCAAATTAATTTTAGAAGTGTCGAATCAGATAGCCGTTGGTTTAATAAAAGAAGAATGTGGACTGTTCCGTGAGAGTCTACAGTAGAATGCCCAACAGAATATCTATCAAATAGATACAGCTAGAACATATCTTGCCTGTTTGCATCTTGCTTGGTTTAAAAGGCTGTAGTTGTATATCAGTGTGGAAAGCAAACATGGGCTTAAGCAAAGAAATAAGATAAGGGCAAAGCAAGTCTACAGTTAATTTGACACTTTGATGTGTAGAACATACTACTGATAAAGGTTTAAAATTGCTTTGTAATAACATACATTAAATTTATTGGTAACTTATGTGGAGATATATGCAGTGTTAGTAATAGAAAACTCTTAATTTTAAGCATCATAACATGATTAAATAATTCTTTTATTTTGTTTTTCCTCTGCTTTTAACCATTTTTAGCTTTCTTGGTAATAAATATGAAGGTACTACAACAAACAACTAACAGTGGACAACTATGTAGGATATGACATAATTTCTGTACATGTGTGTAATCTAATCAGGAGGCTAATCCTGTAAATAATCAACTTTCCCATGTTTTGTTCTTTTGTTTTAATGTAACAGACAACAAAGTTTGTCTCTGAGGGGAGAAGAACCTCCTAGATCATACAGGCTTCAAATGGAAAACTGCTTTTTGTTATTTCTTCTTATCATGTTCTCTCCTAGGATATGTTTTACCATAAGGTCTCCATGACATCTTAAACTTATTATTAATACTCGTTGTTTTAGTCAGAATTTCTTGTAGAAGAAATACGTAAGCATTACTTAAAGTGTGTTTTCTGAGAGTAAGTTCTACAAATCCATCTGTTGATCGATCAGCCAGGTGTATCTGACCATGAGTTTTAAAGTGTGGGGGAATAGGGATGGTTTGCGTGTCTTATCACAATGAGGAGTGAATATGTTACTTTTTTTCAGCTGAAAATTTTGAAAATCCAGTGTCCATTTTACTGATGGCATTTGTTATCTTTCTGTACTTTCTTTAGTCCTTGCCATTTTCACACACTCACACAGTATTTTCTTTAGAAGCCCTCAGAGGAATGAAGAAAATCACCAACAGAAAGCAAATAGCCCTGCTAATTTTATCTGTGTGCTAAAACTAATGGAATTTCTTAATTATTATTCTTTAAGATTCTTCTCTCTTCTCATGTAATTACTTTGAAAATACTTAAACTGCCACCCAAATCTTACCTATCTTTTCTTTTAAATGATTCTTTTGTACCTTCTCTCCAGGCCCAGTTGCACCTGTCAGTGACATGATATCCTTTATTACTTGGAAGGTTTTTTTGTTTTCAGTTGGTATCTTCATTCCAGTAGGTTTGCTACCTCAGCCTTCCTTGTTTCTACCAGATGTAATAACATGCATTTCATGGGACCAGAGTCTTTCTTTTTTAAAAATGCAACAGAACTTAAAAATGTGAAGGAAATTATGGAAATATCTGATGTGTCATAAGCCTCTAACTTTAAAGATGGCTCATGAAAGGCCATTCTGTTCTCTCAAGAGATCCTCATGTGCCAGAAAATGTAGTCAATTCTACAGTTCCATTTACCTGAGAAATGTCTTCCAGCATAGCATTATTTGATACACTGCAATAAAATTAGGATAATAAAACTACTAGAAATGAAATACACATCTATTTCTCATTTACAATCAAGTCACCACTGGTAGATGCTAAAATCTCATGAGAATTTCACAAATCCACAGGATGCCTCAGCAGCGCTTAGTTTTCTGTTTGAATCTGATATAGCTGAAAGATGCAGATAGACAAATAGCTCCCTACTGGCTGTCTCTATGAAAAGAATCAAAGACTGTAAGTTGCTCTTTGAAAGCAATTTGTAATCTATGCTCATCCAGCTGAAAATTCAGTTTTTACAAAACCTGTCTTGAAGTCTCAAGGGAGTCCTAACAATCTACAGCTACTTAGACAGGAGTTATAAAATGGGTGGCTGTCAATCATTGGCATCATGCATGGATGGAAGAACAGAAAAAGCAAAAAAGGGTGTTGAGGTTACATATCAAAGGAAATCCGTTTCATAACTTAAGGAGAACCCAGGTTGTGAGACCAGCTGTGAAGGGGAAACTAGAAGTCCTGCATAGTGTGACCTATTGCCAAGGACTAGACTCAACAACTGTCATTTACATATTGTTTATTTTTCAGTAGTGTCTCTGAGTGTGTAAACCTGTAACAAACTTATAAGAAGTCATACTCTCTGTTGTGGAGTACTTAATATGTGAAGAGAGGACAAACAAAATTAACCAAAAGAAGAAAGCTACAATAGGTTGCAATGCAGTCAAGCAAATGAATGAGAAACACCATAGTTCTATTCACTTAATTATTTATTGACCAATTGGTTGTTTATCAAGGAAAAAAAGAATACAACTAGAAGTAATTGGAAACCTGGATGAAAATTACCAGTTTGAAACTATGAAAAGAAAAACTCATGCAAGCATTGTTAAAGGTTTTTGGTTTAAGTTGCTTTTTTTTTCTAGCTAAATTCTCCGATACTTTGGTCACAGCTATAAAACAGATAGTGAAGAGAAGTGCCTGAATCTCCTGCCTCTCTGAAGCCGTAATCGCAGGCCACATGTCAGGAACCTGATAATGTGTGGTTCAAATCCTTTGCAAAATTGATCTGAGATAGATGACCTCTGACACAGATGAGCTCCTCTTTCTTAGAAGAGTACCCTTAAAGACTGGAGTATTCAATTCATTGTGATACAGTTGTCTCACTTCTCTGCTTCCAGAGTTTTCAGTATGTGTAAATAATTATATATTCATTGTAACAAGCCCGAGAAATCAACTGTCCCCTAATATAAAAACTATGGTGCTGTTTTTCTTAGGCCTAAAGTGATTTTTCTTGCATTGAGTCACAGAACCAAAAAATCAATTAATTGTATCCTCTAATCAAGACTAATTTATGGATTACTGAAATCAGATTTGATGCAACACTCAAAAGTTTGCAAGATTATTCACTGGAAAAACCCCTCTAGCCCTAATTAGTTGGCAGACTACAAGATGACATCGTTTCCAGGCGTGTGAAGGGTAGGATTTATTATTCGAATCTGCTTCTAGACCTTACCCCATTATTGAGTTTTAGCAAATACACTGATGTATGTCAGCTTGCGTAGCATAAGCACCATGCAATACTAGTTGAGGTCATTAATATTTGCTGTAGTTCTAGAGTTTTGAGGATTTTAAATGTTTGCTCAAGTAAAAATGCAAAGGGTAAACCAAATGTTTTTCTATTGTACCTGTGGCCCTGAGAAACACTGAAATTCAAGAGCGCAATGGATATTACATCTGGGGCTTAAGAAATTGCCAGGTGGTTAAGAGAAGATGTTAACTGCCCATTCTGTCTGAAAGATTCAACTCAGCCTCAGGCTGACCTCAAGATTTACAAACTGAAGGTAGCAATTTAGTAAGCAGGACCAACAAGTTCCTGAAGTCTCATTCGAGGAGAGTGACAAGAGCCATGTGTCCTGAAACAAGCTAACTTGTAGATTTTTCACCATAGTGCCTTTGCTCTTGAGCTCATAATTATTCTAATTGCATATTCTATAGATACTTTGGCTAACTTAGATATAGCCCCCATTTTGATTTACAGTGAGTTAATTCTAAACAAGTCACATGTTAGCTGTTGAATTTTCTGGAAAGATTGGGATTAAAATAATTTTATCATTCGCTGTTTAGCTGGAAAAAATATGGGAGTTTATTCTCATCATAGCATTGCATATATAAAAATGTTGGCTGCTAGTAAGGACGAGCAGTATCTAAGTAATACTTTTCTGCTTGACTTGGTGCCTGTATAAAGCATATTTCACTGTTCAGTAACCTGTTGAACTAGGTGGGAAGGGAAAGGGGAAGACTAATTTCCATAATATCTACACATGCTTGGCACACAGGACTTCGAAGCAATTGCATAATTAGAAGACAGGATGATATGAAAGGGATTAATGTTTTTAATATGCAGTCCTCCTTCAAATATGTTTTGTTCTATACAGCCACGTAAAATTAAAGTAACATTAAAGTAACAACTTCATATCCTTAATGGGTTGCCTAGAATAAATAAATAAATAAAGGCTCCTTGTGAAATAGGCTAAGTTGAGGCTATCATGATAATTTATTTATAGTGTATTCACTCTCTCATCAGCCCTCTCAGCATTATACAAACAACTGTAAACTGTGTTAAAAAGATAATCAAACATGTACCATAACAAACAAACAAAATAATAAAATCAGATCTGAGGTGCAGTGTTAAAAGGGGTTTTGAAAGTGCTACAGGTGACAGCTGATTGCAGCACAGAAGCCAGGCCTTTCAAGTACATCTGACTGCTAGACTTTTTTTTTTGTTTAAATCCACATTTTTATTTGATGGCTTGTAGGTAATTCAGTGATCGAAGTGTACATATTGTTTTGCTTCAGCTTGTTTTATTGAAGCTCAAGTTTAGAGCTGCAGGTGCCATTATGTTTCTGAGCTTTACAATTTCTTTTCTTTTTCTCTTGATAGCAATGAGCAGTCATTGCTGCAAATGTGGTACTATCTCCTGTGTTTCACTTCTGATTTATTTTTCAAGTGAGTATGTCATTGACAAAAGGTGCTGGACGGGAAGCTGGGAAGAAAGCAGCCTGGTTTTGTGTCAAGCTCATAAAGCAGTAATACTGGTGGTTCTGTGACACATTCTGCTATACATGACAGTTCTGATTTCAAAGGATTTTCTCCAGGGCAAATTGACAGGATAATCTGTGTCCTTTACTCATCATTTTTATGTATGCCTAGACTGCCAAATCAGATTTTTCAAAGAGCCTAATAGCCATATCAGTTCAGAGAGGAGGGATTCACCACTTTGTGGGGCGGGTACTTGCCGTCAGAGAACTCAGTCAAAGCCCAGTAGCTCTGTTATACAACATCTCATTGACTGTGATGCTAGTTAAAGACATTTTTGTCCCTTTGGCAGAGATGACCACTCTTGTGGCTCTGGTGACTGAAAGGTCTGTATGAGCATTTCCAGTTTGCTTCAGGAGAAGACAGAAAAGAGTCTGGGGACGGCAAATGACAAGCTTCAAATACTGGCAGGTAGTAAAGGGTGACACCACATAGCCCACATACAGAGAATAGCACATCCAATCCTTTACTTGTGAAAGTGGGACAGCAGCAGAAGAGCCAACTGTGAACCAATCTAGGCAACTTCTGTGTACATGAAATATTCTGTCTATCATGATTAATGTCAGAAATGGAACATATGAAAAGGTGGAAATTATTTTCATACTTTATTTTTTCAAAAGAAATCCTTAAAGATTATTTTCAGCTTTCATATATTAAAAGAAACACTGTATACTTTTTGTCTTTTTCTCTGAAAAGAGAGAAAAATGTTCTGTTAGGCGTCAGTTTTGATCAGTCAAGTTACATCAAAATTTAATTATTTTTCTTTTTTTAAGAAAAATGTTTTGACCAGCTATATTATCGAGCCTTCTTTCTGTGTTATCATTGGTGCTACACCATGTTTACCTATTTTCGTCAATTTTACGGTTAGTGTTCCATCACAAAATCTACATTAGGCTACAGCTACTCTAGTTTCAGTCAGAATGTGTTGAGAATACAGCTTATGTTGAATACTCATTTTCCTTTTAGAAGTGGCTCTTTGACTGACTTGGAGCCTTTCTGGGGAAAGGTGTTGATTTTTTTGCTAAATTTTCCTTTAGAAAAAGTAAAACATTTTCTATTTCAAAATTTTGTTCTGTTCTGATATGAAGCAGAAAACCTGACATTCAAATAAATTATCTGAAATTAACTCTTTTTGTTGGGGAAATTTCAAGCTCTCGTGTTGTTGCGCAAAACAGAATAGTTCTTCAAGTGACCGTTAAAAGTTCTGTGGCACAGAATTTTCTATTTCGGGTAATTAAGAACAGCAAGAGAAGATACATAATTTGCTTCGTATTTCAGGAAACTACAATACATGACAGCTGAAATTAAAGAAGGTATTTGAAGACCAGTTTTGTTTTGTTTTGTTTCTTCCCTGTATGACACTGTAACATTCAGTCCCATTAAGCTATCTGCTACATGTTGCTTGACTCTTATCACAGTAAAGCAAATTATTTGATTTTTTTCCCTGTTCCATTTTGAGAGAAAACCTGATTTTCTGACATTTTAAATCAGTAAGAGCTCAGGAGAGTTGCAGTGGTTCAGTAGCTCTTAATGATACTGATTTGTTTTGCTCTAGTTTCCCAGATCAAGATATTCGCAAAACAGCAGTCCAACAAATAGAAAATCTGTCGAATGATGAATTGTTAGAATACCTCCCACAGCTGGTTCAGGTAAGGACGAAATTGATAGCCAAGGAAGTCTTCTGTCCAAATCAATAACTTCATTAAATACTTTTGATTATTTCAGTTTGATTGATATACTGTAAGAAGAATAAATAAGAAAGGCTGGTCAGCTGACACAATGATTGAATTAACAACAGGGCTGAGGTACAGGCTGTTTTCCACTCAAGAGAATATAGTTTTTTTGGCATGCTGATTGAACTCTTCTGTATACTACAAGAAGGCATTTTCAGTTATCAAAGAAAAATAGAAAATGCATCTGAACAAGAGAAATTATTCTATGACCACCAGATCAGGGGCTGGTGATGGCAGGGCTTTGTTACGGTCAAGGAAGCAAATGGTGTCACAACAAATCACGGTTTTCTTAATACACATATTTTGGGAAAAATCATTGTCAGCACAGAGTACATGTTTATGTAATCCACTACCGTGTAGCATTGGAACCTGCACAGCTTTACAGCATTGACTTAGTGTGACACTTAAGTTACCTTTCACCTTCCACAACTTCTGTTTCACAAATAACGTTATTTTACAAACCAGGTAATCAGATAAAAATTTAAATACAGCATTGTAAGTTTTAAGCAGGTGAAGAAAACTGCATATTTACATATTTGTTAACACAGCCAGAGTCAGGGCGATATCTGCCTGTCTTACAGATGGTGATAGATAGACACTTGTGTCCTGAAGTCTCTTTGCTCATTGCATTGCCAGGGCATTCTCCATCTGTTGGATTGCTTCATTCAAACCAAATCCTGGGTCCTTTCTTATTAATTTTGTTATAAAGGAAAGCCAGCAAAGCCAGCAAATAAGTGATTCTTAATTTATCTGTTAAGGTGCTCAAGTTTGAGTGGAGTCTTGAAAGCCCTCTAGTGAAACTCCTGTTGAATCGTTCTCTTCAGAGCATCCAAGTAGCCCATCAACTTTACTGGTAAGATCGTTTGCCATTACTACAATAGCACTTTTCCATTACAGTGAACTTTATCCATTATTCTATTTGTCACAGACTCTCTTTTTGTTTAAAATTAACAGAAAACATAGTTTTTTGCTCCTTCTTTATTCTCTTTTTGCTAGTGGGTATGGGTAAATTTATTAAATATCTGTCTACTTATTAATATGTCTGCGTTCATCCTGTCCCAGATGACAGGGAAAAGGAGGAAGTTCTTTTCACTTAAGTAAGATATCATTTGTATTTTTCTGCATTTTCTGGTTTGAACCAAAAATAGTCGTCCTCAAAATTTGAAAGCTCCAAACAGCATTGGCTTACTTAAAAAGGATCCTGCTTTGAGGGATTTCTCTGACCTCTCCTTAAGTTCTCAGACATTTCATGTGTGTCAAAGTTCATCTCTTACCCCTCTTGCAAATCAGTCTGACTTAGGATGGTAGAGTTTCCAATAGTTCCTTTTTGTGATTATGGAGATGCACCAGTCCTGACAGTAACTCCTATTCACTATCTACCTCTACAACATAAGGACCTCTGAAACTGTATTGCTACAAGCAGTGGTTAATTGGTTTGCTATGTTGTTTCTTCAAGAATCTATGAATAAGTATGTGGCTTTCTACCATCTGAACAACTGGTGTATGATCAGAAAATCAAACTGTTGTGGGGTTTTCAGGTTTGTTTGTTTGTTTTTTTTTTATGTTTAGTAATGATGGATAATTGAGCTTTCATTTACAGTTAAATTGGTTCAGACTCCTTAAAGCAAAAGCTTTCTTCCCTGAAAAGGAAAGACAACAACTTGAAATATAGTCATTTGATTGAGGAAGTGTGAGGTCAGAAAGAGCATAAATCATACTTAATACCTGCATGATCTCTGGAAGTGTTAGTGGGCATAAAACAGAATTATGAATGTGTTTGTTTCACTGAAATGAGTAGGATAACAATAACATACCTAATGAGCATATCTGTCAAATAAAGAGGAACCACATTTAGCAAGCCATTTTTCTGACAATGGCTGAAATATGACTGAAACAGTTTCTGTTATATTAAACCTAGTCATACTGGATATAAAATGTCTCATCCAGAATTCTGAAATATGCTCAGAGAGTTGTTGTTTTCTTCTACAATTAGAAATTATTTCTAGAATTAAATAGACAGTAGGAATAGAATTGGTTTACCTGTGCTTTTTTTAACTCCTCTCTTCTTCTCACAAGAAAAAAGACTAAGTATCTGCCATCTTTTTCCTCTTTACTTCACAGTATAGGCCTATTGGTAGTGTTTGCTAACCTCCAGTCACTGGGACTTACCCAGTTAGCCAGGGCTCCTGATAAATAATTGAAAGTGTCTGGGTGATCACCTCTGCCAGCAATCTCAGCATGCTTGAGTGAATCCCGTTAGACCCCATAGACCTGAGAGTGTCCAAGTGGTATAGCAGGTCGCCAACCCTTTCATATAGGTTTACTTCAGCATGTCAGATCCCTCTGTATGGCCTCCCCAGTTAGCCAGGAGTGCTGATAGGTAATGGGAAATGGCTAAGTGATCCCTTCCGCCAGCTCCCTCAGCACTCTTGGCTGTATCCCATCTGGTCCCATAGACTAGCGGGTGTCCAAGCGGGGCTTCATTCTGCTCGCCACGCCTGCCTTCTGGCTCAGGGGGCTGGGTACCTGGAACACAGCTGTTCTGACTATGAAAGACCGAGGCAAAGAAGGCATTTGGTAGCTCAGCCTTTTCCTCATCTTCTGTCACCATGTTTCCCCCCACATTCATCAGGGGATGGAGGTTCTCCTTAGCCCTCCTCTTCTTGCTAATATCTTTCTAGAAACATTTCTTGTTGCCTTTCACAGCGGTGGGCAGGCGCAGCTCTAGTCGGTCTTTGGCCCTCCTAATTTTCTCCATGCATAACCTCACAGGATTCTTGTGTTCCTCGTGAGTAGCCTGCCCCTCCTTCCAAACGTTATACATTCTCTTTTTATCCCGAAGCTCCAGCCGCAGCTCCCTGTTCAGCCACGCCGGCCTTCTTCCCCGCTGGCCCGCCTGCCGGCACACGGGGACAGCCGGCACACGGGGACAGCCTGCTCCTGCGCCTCTAAGATGACCTTCTTGAAGAGAGACCAGCCTTCCTGGACTCCTTTATCCCTCAGAACTGCCTCCCAAGGGATTCTGCCAACCGGCCTTCAAAACAGGTCAAAGGCTGCCCTTTGGAAGTCCAGAGCAGCACTTCTGCTGACCACCCTTCTAACTTCTCCAAGGACAGAAAACTCTATCATTTCGTGATCACTATACCCTAGGGGATTTCCGGTCGACGCGCTGCCCGCGCGTCCTTCTCCGTTTACAAGCAACAGATCCAACGGGGCTCCTTCCCTGGTAGGCTCACTAACCAGCTGTGTCAGGAAGTTGTCTTCCACGCACTGCAGGGGCCTCCTGGACTGCTTCCTTTCTGCTGTCTTGTATTTTCAGCAGACACCTGGCAGGTTGAATTCCCCCATAAGCACAAGGGCTAGTGGTCAGGACACTTGTCCTAGCTACCCGCAAAATATTTCATCTGCCTCTTCATCCTGGTTGGGTGGTCTGTAACAGAGCCCCACCAGGATGTTCTGCCTTGTTGCTCCCAGGTCCTTGGGGCCTGGAGGTGGGTGTGGGTTCGGGCGGAGGTGCACCCTCGCTCTCTTGGCTAGTATGAAGGTGAAGGACAAAAGCTTCTCATGGCTAGTCCTCAAGCAGAGGAACTAAGTCATACTCCTGTCAAACCCGAGTACGTGGCACTTCTGCTCAAGTGGGTAGAGTTCCTCAGACTTCTCTGGCTGGGCATATCCACAAGTATCTGCTAGAACGGGCATCGGAGTTTTAGCAAAGTCAGGTCATAGTATGGGAGAGTGAAGGGCTGTCCACGTGTGTGCATATGGGTAGGAGAGAGGCAGGTGGACAGTCCTTCTGAGCACGCTGGCTTTGGAAGGTATTTAAAAACGATGACCTGTGCGCATTCCAACGTATTTGATCCTCACGCAGCGGTCAAACTCTGAGGCTCGGTATTCAGTCAGGCATTGACCAAAATGGTGTTCTAGAAAGGCGTGACCAGTAGAGATGGCAGGAACCACTCCAGCACTAGGAGAATGTAGCTTTGGATTGCTGTTTTTCAGCTGGCCTGTATCCAGTCAGGCAGCAAGAAGCTTCGTGAAGAAAGCCTAAGGTGCCCGAGAAACTTCCAGGATGGTGCCCTGGCATCCGTCAGGAACCAGAGAGCCCTGAAATTGCGTGGGAGCCCAGCACCCTGATCATGCGGGCATGATGTACTTAGTACCGTTGGCGACATGAGTACACCTCCCAGCAAAAGCATGAGTGGGACCATCTCACTACCTGGTTAGATCTCCAGGCTACGGTGATAGCTACTGGCCCTGAGGTAAGATCGCAAGTTTGGAATCCAGAAATTCCTAGGCTTCAATGCTGTTTCTAGGAGAATTTGACTCCCTTTAAAAAACGGTTATCCAGTTATTGATGTTGCAGCCTTGAAAAGCCACCCAGAATGTAAGGCAGCAGCAAAGCAGGAAGGTGGGCATGGGAATGGAAAGTTTCCAAAAGGGGCCTCCTAGTCAAAGACAGGGACCAGGAGGTGTCACAGGAGTGCAGACGCAGTCAGCCATGTGTCAAGTAAGCTTGGACACAAGCATTTTTATTCTTTTCTTGTAATTTATTGTCCGGTTATGAAGGTGTGGAGGATGGGAGTGGGGAGCCGTCCGGGAGCTCCTGCGACGCTGGTAGCCGCCGTGTCACGCACGGGAGCCTGGATGGCTGGGGAACTGCCAGACGATGCCTGTGGCAGGTGGAGCCAGCGCCATGGATGGATGGTTATTGAGGTGGGTCCACCTCCATGGGCTCCTCGCTGTCCTGTGGTGGCTGAGCAGCCAGTGGCCTCATGCCATAGTCTGGCGGATCCACCTCCATGGGCTCCACGTCGTCCTTTGGTGGGATGTCACACCGGGTCCTCGGCAGATGGACACGCCGCGGCCCCATGCTGTTCCCCTGCCTGCCCACGGCTGCACGCTGCACGACGTCGTTGGCGTGAGCGCGGGCAATGGCTCTCATTGCACGAGGGGGAATGTTCCTCTTCCTCCTCTGCTCCTTTGCCTTCCTCAGGCTCCCGGGAGGTCCCAGTCGCACGGTGCGTCTCTCGCGCGTCCTCCTCCAGGGTGGGCAGCCATCCACCTTGCTGCTCGGGCTGCTGCCTGGCAGGCAGACACGCTTGGGCTGCACGCCGCCGGTCACTGGTGGTCCCACAGTCATGCGCTGCATGCCGGAGATCAAAGATGTAATGTCCCTTGTGGTCGTGGCATGCGGGGTGATGTTGCTCTTCCTCCCCCTCCTCCTCCTCCTCTGCTGCCTCGGCTTCCTCCTCCGGGGACGTGTCTTGCTCCTCCATGGTAGCGGGGAGAGGCTTTGTGGCTTCCCACGCCAAGCTGGGCAGCCACCCGCCTGGCTGCTCCCGCTGCTGCCCGGCAGGCAGACACGTTTGGGCTCCACACCGTTCGCTGGTGGGCCCAGAGTCAAGCACCGCATGCCATCGATGAGAGTAGCGAGATCGACGGCGCTCGCGGCACGAGGTCCGACATTGCTCCCGGTGGGAGGTGCCGTGCTCCCCTGTGGTGTGGGGATGTGGCTCTGTGGCGTCCCACCCTGAGGTGGGCAGCCAGCCGCCTGGTTGCTCAGCGTCCTCTTCCTTCCAAGCATGCTTGGCGTCCGAGGGCCTCGCACTGTGGGCCAGCTGCAGGGGCCCCCGCTTTTATAGGGCCGGAACAAAGGGCAGTGAGGTGGCTGGTGACAGGCACGAGGTCACCATGGTGGCGACTGTGACGTCAGAGGTGGCAGGTGTGGGCGCGGGGGCCTGTGTTATGAAAGATGCCTGAATGTGGGAGAAGGAGGAGGGTGGTTGGGTCTGAGGGCCCCTCTCCTGGGGCTCGCTCCCGCCTGTCGTGGTTCTTGCCCAAGAGAAAGGCTGCCCCGTTGGGCACAGGGACTGCCCGCCACCTCGCCTCCTGAGCCCTGGGCTCCAGGGCCTTCTCAACCCGTGCCTGGGATGGTCTTGACGAGACGGTGGCAAGAACGTTCCAGGAGGGTTGGGGTTCCTCAGGGACCCCCCGTTGACCTTACGCCCTGCAAGTGGCACGGCCCCCTGCGCTCAACAGTGGCTGAGAGGCAGCAAAGCATCCAGAGATCCCCCCGGTGGGAACGGGGGGCCCAGTCGCCTGCACGCGGTCTCCCAGCGCTCCATAAAGGAATTGCTGACTGCCAAGTGTTGCGTGGACTCTTCTTCCCTGGGGATGCCTTGGCCCTGCCCCCAGGGCATGGCGACATGCCACCTCCTGTGCTCCGAGCCCGGGGGAAAGGGGAGCAGAGGGCCTGGTGTCCTTTGGGCTGTTGCACCAGCCCAACACCAGGAGCCTGTGGGAGGCCACCAAGAGAGGTCATGGATTCGTAGAATCCTAGCATTGTTTTGGTTGGAAGAGCCCCTCAGGGTCATTGAGTGCAACCATAACCCAACTCTGGCACTAAACCGTGTCCCTAAGGACCTCATCCAGATGCCTTTTAAACACCTCCAGGGATGGTGAGTCCACCACCTCCCTGGGCAGCCTTTCCCAGTGCCTGAGAACCCTTTCCCTGTAGAATTTTTTTTCTACTAGCCCATCTAAACCTCCCCTGGCGCAACTTGAGTCCATTTCCTCTTGTCCTGTCACTTGCTGCTTGGGAGAAGAGACCAACACCCTCCATGTTACAACCTCCTTTCAGGGCGTTGGAGACAGCAATGAGGTCTCCCCTCAGCCTCCTTTTCTCCAGGCTAAACAGCCCCAGTTCCCTCAGCCGCACCTCATCAGACTTGTGCTCCAGGCCCCTCACCAGCTTTGTTGCCCTTCTCTGAACTCTCTCCAGCACCTCAGTGTCCTTCTTGTAGTGAGGGGCCCAAAACGGAACACAGGGTTCAAGGTGGGGCCTCACCAGCTCCGAGTACAGGGGGACAATCGCTTCCCTAGTCCTGCTGGCCACACTGTTCCGGATACAAGGCAGGATGCTGTTGGTGCCTTTGACCACCGGGGCACACGGCTGGCTCATGTTCAGCCGGCTGTCAATCAACACCCCCAGATCCCTTTCTACCAGGCAGCTTTCCAGCCCCTCTTCCCGGAGCCTGTAACGCTGCCTGGGGTGATGCGCCAAGCGCAGGACCCAGCACGTGGCCTTGTTAAACCACATACAACTGGCCTCAGCCCAACGATCCCCCCGGTCCAGATCCCTCTGTATGGCCTTCCTACTCTCCAGCAGATCAACACTCCCAGCCAATTGGGTGTCGTCTGCCAACTTACTAAGGGTGCCCTCAATCCCCTCATCCAGACCATTGATAAAGAGATTCAACAGAACTGGTCCCAACAGTGAGCTCTGGGGAGTGCCGCTTGTGACCGGCCGCCAACCGGATTTGGTTCCGTTCACCACAAGTCGTTGGGCCCGGCCATCCAGCCAGTTCTTTATCCATTGCCGAGTACACCCACCACGAGGCCATGAGCTGCCAGCTTCTCCAGGAGAATGCTGTGGGATACAGTGTCAAAGGCCTTACTGAAGGCTTAAGTCCACGAGATCCACAGCTTTTCCCTCATCTACTAGGTGGGTCACCTTGTCAGAGAGTGAGATCAGGTGGGTCAAACAGGACCGGCCTTTCATAAAGCCATGTTGACTGGTCCTGATCACTGGGTGTTCTCGTATGTGCCGTGTGATGTCACTCAGGATGATCTGCTCCGTGACCCTCCGCAGCACCGAGGTTTGACCGACAGGTCTGTAGTTCCCCGGATCCACCTTCCAGCCCTTCCTGGGAGATGGGCGTGAAGTTTGCCAACTTCCAGTCAGCTGGGACCTCCCCAGTTAGCCAGGAGTGCTGATAGGTAATGGGAAATGGCTAAGTGATCCCTTCCGCCAGCTCCCTCAGCACTCTTGGCTGTATCCCATCTGGTCCCATAGACTAGCGGGTGTCCAAGTGGGGCTTCATTCTGCTCGCCACGCCTGCCTTCTGGCTCAGGGGGCTGGGTACCTGGAACACAGCTGTTCTGACTATGAAAGACCGAGGCAAAGAAGGCATTTGGTAGCTCAGCCTTTTCCTCATCTTCTGTCACCATGTTTCCCCCCACATTCATCAGGGGATGGAGGTTCTCCTTAGCTCTCCTCTTCTTGCTAATATCTTTCTAGAAACACTTCTTGTTGCCTTTCACAGCGGTGGGCAGGCGCAGCTCTAGTCGGTCTTTGGCCCTCCTAATTTTCTCCATGCATAACCTCACAGGATTCTTGTGTTCCTCGTGAGTAGCCTGCCCCTCCTTCCAAACGTTATACATTCTCTTTTTATCCCGAAGCTCCAGCCGCAGCTCCCTGTTCAGCCACGCCGGCCTTCTTCCCCGCTGGCCTGCCTGCTCCTGCGCCTCTAAGATGACCTTCTTGAAGAGAGACCAGCCTTCCTGGACTCCTTTATCCCTCAGAACTGCCTCCCAAGGGATTCTGCCAACCGGCCTTCAAAACAGGTCAAAGGCTGCCCTTTGGAAGTCCAGAGCAGCACTTCTGCTGACCACCCTTCTAACTTCTCCAAGGACAGAAAACTCTATCATTTCGTGATCACTATACCCTAGGGGATTTCCGGTCGACGCGCTGCCCGCGCGTCCTTCTCCGTTTACAAGCAACAGATCCAACGGGGCTCCTTCCCTGGTAGGCTCACTAACCAGCTGTGTCAGGAAGTTGTCTTCCACGCGCTGCAGGGGCCTCCTGGACTGCTTCCTTTCTGCTGTCTTGTATTTTCAGCAGACACCTGGCAGGTTGAATTCCCCCATAAGCACAAGGACTAGTGGTCAGGACACTTGTCCTAGCTACCCGCAAAATATTTCATCTGCCTCTTCATCCTGGTTGGGTGGTCTGTAACAGAGCCCCACCAGGATGTTCTGCCTTGTTGCTCCCAGGTCCTTGGGGCCTGGAGGTGGGTGTGGGTTCGGGCGGAGGTGCACCCTCGCTCTCTTGGCTAGTATGAAGGTGAAGGACAAAAGCTTCTCATGGCTAGTCCTCAAGCAGAGGAACTAAGTCATACTCCTGTCAAACCCGAGTACGTGGCACTTCTGCTCAAGTGGGTAGAGTTCCTCAGACTTCTCTGGCTGGGCATATCCACAAGTATCTGCTAGAACGGGCATCGGAGTTTTAGCAAAGTCAGGTCATAGTATGGGAGAGTGAAGGGCTGTCTACGTGTGTGCATATGGGTAGGAGAGAGGCAGGTGGACAGTCCTTCTGAGCACGCTGGCTTTGGAAGGTATTTAAAAACGATGACCTGTGCGCATTCCAACGTATTTGATCCTCACGCAGCGGTCAAACTCTGAGGCTCGGTATTCAGTCAGGCATTGACCAAAATGGTGTTCTAGAAAGGCGTGACCAGTAGAGATGGCAGGAACCACTCCAGCACTAGGAGAATGTAGCTTTGGATTGCTGTTTTTCAGCTGGCCTGTATCCAGTCAGGCAGCAAGAAGCTTCGTGAAGAAAGCCTAAGGTGCCCGAGAAACTTCCAGGATGGTGCCCTGGCATCCGTCAGGAACCAGAGAGCCCTGAAATTGCGTGGGAGCCCAGCACCCTGATCATGCGGGCATGATGTACTTAGTACCGTTGGCGACATGAGTACACCTCCCAGCAAAAGCATGAGTGGGACCATCTCACTACCTGGTTAGATCTCCAGGCTACGGTGATAGCTACTGGCCCTGAGGTAAGATCGCAAGTTTGGAATCCAGAAATTCCTAGGCTTCAATGCTGTTTCTAGGAGAATTTGACTCCCTTTAAAAAACGGTTATCCAGTTATTGATGTTGCAGCCTTGAAAAGCCACCCAGAGTGTAAGGCAGCAGCAAAGCAGGAAGGTGGGCATGGGAATGGAAAGTTTCCAAAAGGGGCCTCCTAGTCAAAGACAGGGACCAGGAGGTGTCACAGGAGTGCAGACGCAGTCAGCCACGTGTCAAGTAAGCTTGGACACAAGCATTTTTATTCTTTTCTTGTAATTTATTGTCCGGTTATGAAGGTGTGGAGGATGGGAGTGGGGAGCCGTCCGGGAGCTCCTGCGACGCTGGTAGCCGCCGTGTCACGCACGGGAGCCTGGATGGCTGGGGAACTGCCAGACGATGCCTGTGGCAGGTGGAGCCAGCGCCATGGATGGATGGTTATTGAGGTGGGTCCACCTCCATGGGCTCCTCGCTGTCCTGTGGTGGCTGAGCAGCCAGTGGCCTCATGCCATAGTCTGGCGGATCCACCTCCATGGGCTCCACGTCGTCCTTTGGTGGGATGTCACACCGGGTCCTCGGCAGATGGACACGCCGCGGCCCCATGCTGTTCCCCTGCCTGCCCACGGCTGCACGCTGCACGACGTCGTTGGCGTGAGCGCGGGCAATGGCTCTCATTGCACGAGGGGGAATGTTCCTCTTCCTCCTCTGCTCCTTTGCCTTCCTCAGGCTCCCGGGAGGTCCCAGTCGCACGGTGCGTCTCTCGCGCGTCCTCCTCCAGGGTGGGCAGCCATCCACCTTGCTGCTCGGGCTGCTGCCTGGCAGGCAGACACGCTTGGGCTGCACGCCGCCGGTCACTGGTGGTCCCACAGTCATGCGCTGCATGCCGGAGATCAAAGATGTAATGTCCCTTGTGGTCGTGGCATGCGGGGTGATGTTGCTCTTCCTCCCCCTCCTCCTCCTCCTCTGCTGCCTCGGCTTCCTCCTCCGGGGACGTGTCTTGCTCCTCCATGGTAGCGGGGAGAGGCTTTGTGGCTTCCCACGCCAAGCTGGGCAGCCACCCGCCTGGCTGCTCCCGCTGCTGCCCGGCAGGCAGACACGTTTGGGCTCCACACCGTTCGCTGGTGGGCCCAGAGTCAAGCACCGCATGCCATCGATGAGAGTAGCGAGATCGACGGCGCTCGCGGCACGAGGTCCGACATTGCTCCCGGTGGGAGGTGCCGTGCTCCCCTGTGGTGTGGGGATGTGGCTGTGTGGCGTCCCACCCTGAGGTGGGCAGCCAGCCGCCTGGTTGCTCAGCGTCCTCTTCCTTCCAAGCATGCTTGGCGTCCGAGGGCCTCGCACTGTGGGCCAGCTGCAGGGGCCCCCGCTTTTATAGGGCCGGAACAAAGGGCAGTGAGGTGGCTGGTGACAGGCACGAGGTCACCATGGTGGCGATTGTGACGTCAGAGGTGGCAGGTGTGGGCGCGGGGGCCTGTGTTATGAAAGATGCCTGAATGTGGGAGAAGGAGGAGGGTGGTTGGGTCTGAGGGCCCCTCTCCTGGGGCTCGCTCCTACCTGTCGTGGTTCTTGCCCAAGAGAAAGGCTGCCCCGTTGGGCACAGGGACTGCCCGCCACCTCGCCTCCTGAGCCCTGGGCTCCAGGGCCTTCTCAACCCGTGCCTGGGATGGTCTTGACGAGACGGTGGCAAGAACGTTCCAGGAGGGTTGGGGTTCCTCAAGGACCCCCCGTTGACCTTACGCCCTGCAAGTGGCACGGCCCCCTGCGCTCAACAGTGGCTGAGAGGCAGCAAAGCATCCAGAGATCCCCCCGGTGGGAACGGGGGGCCCAGTCGCCTGCACACGGTCTCCCAGCGCTCCATAAAGGAATTGCTGACTGCCAAGTGTTGCGTGGACTCTTCTTCCCTGGGGATGCCTTGGCCCTGCCCCCAGGGCATGGCGACATGCCACCTCCTGTGCTCCGAGCCCGGGGGAAAGGGGAGCAGAGGGCCTGGTGTCCTTTGGGCTGTTGCACCAGCCCAACACCAGGAGCCTGTGGGAGGCCACCAAGAGAGGTCATGGATTCTTAGAATCCTAGCATTGTTTTGGTTGGAAGAGCCCCTCAGGGTCATTGAGTGCAACCATAACCCAACTCTGGCACTAAACCGTGTCCCTAAGAACCTCATCCAGATGCCTTTTAAACACCTCCAGGGATGGTGAGTCCACCACCTCCCTGGGCAGCCTTTCCCAGTGCCTGAGAACCCTTTCCCTGTAGAATTTTTTTTCTACTAGCCCATCTAAACCTCCCCTGGCGCAACTTGAGTCCATTTCCTCTTGTCCTGTCACTTGCTGCTTGGGAGAAGAGACCAACACCCTCCATGTTACAACCTCCTTTCAGGGCGTTGGAGACAGCAATGAGGTCTCCCCTCAGCCTCCTTTTCTCCAGGCTAAACAGCCCCAGTTCCCTCAGCCGCACCTCATCAGACTTGTGCTCCAGGCCCCTCACCAGCTTTGTTGCCCTTCTCTGAACTCTCTCCAGCACCTCAGTGTCCTTCTTGTAGTGAGGGGCCCAAAACGGAACACAGGGTTCAAGGTGGGGCCTCACCAGCTCCGAGTACAGGGGGACAATCGCTTCCCTAGTCCTGCTGGCCACACTGTTCCGGATACAAGGCAGGATGCTGTTGGTGCCTTTGACCACCGGGGCACACGGCTGGCTCATGTTCAGCCGGCTGTCAATCAACACCCCCAGATCCCTTTCTACCAGGCAGCTTTCCAGCCCCTCTTCCCGGAGCCTGTAACGCTGCCTGGGGTGATGCGCCAAGCGCAGGACCCAGCACGTGGCCTTGTTAAACCACATACAACTGGCCTCAGCCCAACGATCCCCCCGGTCCAGATCCCTCTGTATGGCCTTCCTACTCTCCAGCAGATCAACACTCCCAGCCAATTGGGTGTCGTCTGCCAACTTACTAAGGGTGCCCTCAATCCCCTCATCCAGACCATTGATAAAGAGATTCAACAGAACTGGTCCCAACAGTGAGCTCTGGGGAGTGCCACTTGTGACCGGCCGCCAACCGGATTTGGTTCCATTCACCACAAGTCGTTGGGCCCGGCCATCCAGCCAGTTCTTTATCCATTGCCGAGTACACCCACCACGAGGCCATGAGCTGCCAGCTTCTCCAGGAGAATGCTGTGGGATACAGTGTCAAAGGCCTTACTGAAGGCTTAAGTCCACGAGATCCACAGCTTTTCCCTCATCTACTAGGTGGGTCACCTTGTCAGAGAGTGAGATCAGGTGGGTCAAACAGGACCGGCCTTTCATAAAGCCATGTTGACTGGTCCTGATCACTGGGTGTTCTCGTATGTGCCGTGTGATGTCACTCAGGATGATCTGCTCCGTGACCCTCCGCAGCACCGAGGTTTGACCGACAGGTCTGTAGTTCCCCGGATCCACCTTCCAGCCCTTCCTGGGAGATGGGCGTGAAGTTTGCCAACTTCCAGTCAGCTGGGACCTCCCCAGTTAGCCAGGAGTGCTGATAGGTAATGGGAAATGGCTAAGTGATCCCTTCCGCCAGCTCCCTCAGCACTCTTGGCTGTATCCCATCTGGTCCCATAGACTAGCGGGTGTCCAAGTGGGGCTTCATTCTGCTCGCCACGCCTGCCTTCTGGCTCAGGGGGCTGGGTACCTGGAACACAGCTGTTCTGACTATGAAAGACCGAGGCAAAGAAGGCATTTGGTAGCTCAGCCTTTTCCTCATCTTCTGTCACCATGTTTCCCCCCACATTCATCAGGGGATGGAGGTTCTCCTTAGCTCTCCTCTTCTTGCTAATATCTTTCTAGAAACATTTCTTGTTGCCTTTCACAGCGGTGGGCAGGCGCAGCTCTAGTCGGTCTTTGGCCCTCCTAATTTTCTCCATGCATAACCTCACAGGATTCTTGTGTTCCTCGTGAGTAGCCTGCCCCTCCTTCCAAACGTTATACATTCTCTTTTTATCCCGAAGCTCCAGCCGCAGCTCCCTGTTCAGCCACGCCGGCCTTCTTCCCCGCTGGCCTGCCTGCTCCTGCGCCTCTAAGATGACCTTCTTGAAGAGAGACCAGCCTTCCTGGACTCCTTTATCCCTCAGAACTGCCTCCCAAGGGATTCTGCCAACCGGCCTTCAAAACAGGTCAAAGGCTGCCCTTTGGAAGTCCAGAGCAGCACTTCTGCTGACCACCCTTCTAACTTCTCCAAGGACAGAAAACTCTATCATTTCGTGATCACTATACCCTAGGGGATTTCCGGTCGACGCGCTGCCCGCGCGTCCTTCTCCGTTTACAAGCAACAGATCCAACGGGGCTCCTTCCCTGGTAGGCTCACTAACCAGCTGTGTCAGGAAGTTGTCTTCCACGCGCTGCAGGGGCCTCCTGGACTGCTTCCTTTCTGCTGTCTTGTATTTTCAGCAGACACCTGGCAGGTTGAATTCCCCCATAAGCACAAGGACTAGTGGTCAGGACACTTGTCCTAGCTACCCGCAAAATATTTCATCTGCCTCTTCATCCTGGTTGGGTGGTCTGTAACAGAGCCCCACCAGGATGTTCTGCCTTGTTGCTCCCAGGTCCTTGGGGCCTGGAGGTGGGTGTGGGTTCGGGCGGAGGTGCACCCTCGCTCTCTTGGCTAGTATGAAGGTGAAGGACAAAAGCTTCTCATGGCTAGTCCTCAAGCAGAGGAACTAAGTCATACTCCTGTCAAACCCGAGTACGTGGCACTTCTGCTCAAGTGGGTAGAGTTCCTCAGACTTCTCTGGCTGGGCATATCCACAAGTATCTGCTAGAACGGGCATCGGAGTTTTAGCAAAGTCAGGTCATAGTATGGGAGAGTGAAGGGCTGTCTACGTGTGTGCATATGGGTAGGAGAGAGGCAGGTGGACAGTCCTTCTGAGCACGCTGGCTTTGGAAGGTATTTAAAAACGATGACCTGTGCGCATTCCAACGTATTTGATCCTCACGCAGCGGTCAAACTCTGAGGCTCGGTATTCAGTCAGGCATTGACCAAAATGGTGTTCTAGAAAGGCGTGACCAGTAGAGATGGCAGGAACCACTCCAGCACTAGGAGAATGTAGCTTTGGATTGCTGTTTTTCAGCTGGCCTGTATCCAGTCAGGCAGCAAGAAGCTTCGTGAAGAAAGCCTAAGGTGCCCGAGAAACTTCCAGGATGGTGCCCTGGCATCCGTCAGGAACCAGAGAGCCCTGAAATTGCGTGGGAGCCCAGCACCCTGATCATGCGGGCATGATGTACTTAGTACCGTTGGCGACATGAGTACACCTCCCAGCAAAAGCATGAGTGGGACCATCTCACTACCTGGTTAGATCTCCAGGCTACGGTGATAGCTACTGGCCCTGAGGTAAGATCGCAAGTTTGGAATCCAGAAATTCCTAGGCTTCAATGCTGTTTCTAGGAGAATTTGACTCCCTTTAAAAAACGGTTATCCAGTTATTGATGTTGCAGCCTTGAAAAGCCACCCAGAGTGTAAGGCAGCAGCAAAGCAGGAAGGTGGGCATGGGAATGGAAAGTTTCCAAAAGGGGCCTCCTAGTCAAAGACAGGGACCAGGAGGTGTCACAGGAGTGCAGACGCAGTCAGCCACGTGTCAAGTAAGCTTGGACACAAGCATTTTTATTCTTTTCTTGTAATTTATTGTCCGGTTATGAAGGTGTGGAGGATGGGAGTGGGGAGCCGTCCGGGAGCTCCTGCGACGCTGGTAGCCGCCGTGTCACGCACGGGAGCCTGGATGGCTGGGGAACTGCCAGACGATGCCTGTGGCAGGTGGAGCCAGCGCCATGGATGGATGGTTATTGAGGTGGGTCCACCTCCATGGGCTCCTCGCTGTCCTGTGGTGGCTGAGCAGCCAGTGGCCTCATGCCATAGTCTGGCGGATCCACCTCCATGGGCTCCACGTCGTCCTTTGGTGGGATGTCACACCGGGTCCTCGGCAGATGGACACGCCGCGGCCCCATGCTGTTCCCCTGCCTGCCCACGGCTGCACGCTGCACGACGTCGTTGGCGTGAGCGCGGGCAATGGCTCTCATTGCACGAGGGGGAATGTTCCTCTTCCTCCTCTGCTCCTTTGCCTTCCTCAGGCTCCCGGGAGGTCCCAGTCGCACGGTGCGTCTCTCGCGCGTCCTCCTCCAGGGTGGGCAGCCATCCACCTTGCTGCTCGGGCTGCTGCCTGGCAGGCAGACACGCTTGGGCTGCACGCCGCCGGTCACTGGTGGTCCCACAGTCATGCGCTGCATGCCGGAGATCAAAGATGTAATGTCCCTTGTGGTCGTGGCATGCGGGGTGATGTTGCTCTTCCTCCCCCTCCTCCTCCTCCTCTGCTGCCTCGGCTTCCTCCTCCGGGGACGTGTCTTGCTCCTCCATGGTAGCGGGGAGAGGCTTTGTGGCTTCCCACGCCAAGCTGGGCAGCCACCCGCCTGGCTGCTCCCGCTGCTGCCCGGCAGGCAGACACGTTTGGGCTCCACACCGTTCGCTGGTGGGCCCAGAGTCAAGCACCGCATGCCATCGATGAGAGTAGCGAGATCGACGGCGCTCGCGGCACGAGGTCCGACATTGCTCCCGGTGGGAGGTGCCGTGCTCCCCTGTGGTGTGGGGATGTGGCTGTGTGGCGTCCCACCCTGAGGTGGGCAGCCAGCCGCCTGGTTGCTCAGCGTCCTCTTCCTTCCAAGCATGCTTGGCGTCCGAGGGCCTCGCACTGTGGGCCAGCTGCAGGGGCCCCCGCTTTTATAGGGCCGGAACAAAGGGCAGTGAGGTGGCTGGTGACAGGCACGAGGTCACCATGGTGGCGATTGTGACGTCAGAGGTGGCAGGTGTGGGCGCGGGGGCCTGTGTTATGAAAGATGCCTGAATGTGGGAGAAGGAGGAGGGTGGTTGGGTCTGAGGGCCCCTCTCCTGGGGCTCGCTCCTACCTGTCGTGGTTCTTGCCCAAGAGAAAGGCTGCCCCGTGGGCACAGGGACTGCCCGCCACCTCGCCTCCTGAGCCCTGGGCTCCAGGGCCTTCTCAACCCGTGCCTGGGATGGTCTTGACGAGACGGTGGCAAGAACGTTCCAGGAGGGTTGGGGTTCCTCAAGGACCCCCCGTTGACCTTACGCCCTGCAAGTGGCACGGCCCCCTGCGCTCAACAGTGGCTGAGAGGCAGCAAAGCATCCAGAGATCCCCCCGGTGGGAACGGGGGGCCCAGTCGCCTGCACACGGTCTCCCAGCGCTCCATAAAGGAATTGCTGACTGCCAAGTGTTGCGTGGACTCTTCTTCCCTGGGGATGCCTTGGCCCTGCCCCCAGGGCATGGCGACATGCCACCTCCTGTGCTCCGAGCCCGGGGGAAAGGGGAGCAGAGGGCCTGGTGTCCTTTGGGCTGTTGCACCAGCCCAACACCAGGAGCCTGTGGGAGGCCACCAAGAGAGGTCATGGATTCGTAGAATCCTAGCATTGTTTTGGTTGGAAGAGCCCCTCAGGGTCATTGAGTGCAACCATAACCCAACTCTGGCACTAAACCGTGTCCCTAAGAACCTCATCCAGATGCCTTTTAAACACCTCCAGGGATGGTGAGTCCACCACCTCCCTGGGCAGCCTTTCCCAGTGCCTGAGAACCCTTTCCCTGTAGAATTTTTTTTCTACTAGCCCATCTAAACCTCCCCTGGCGCAACTTGAGTCCATTTCCTCTTGTCCTGTCACTTGCTGCTTGGGAGAAGAGACCAACACCCTCCATGTTACAACCTCCTTTCAGGGCGTTGGAGACAGCAATGAGGTCTCCCCTCAGCCTCCTTTTCTCCAGGCTAAACAGCCCCAGTTCCCTCAGCCGCACCTCATCAGACTTGTGCTCCAGGCCCCTCATCAGCTTTGTTGCCCTTCTCTGAACTCTCTCCAGCACCTCAATGTCCTTCTTGTAGTGAGGGGCCCAAAACGGAACACAGGGTTCAAGGTGGGGCCTCACCAGCTCCGAGTACAGGGGGACAATCGCTTCCCTAGTCCTGCTGGCCACACTGTTCCGGATACAAGGCAGGATGCTGTTGGTGCCTTTGACCACCGGGGCACACGGCTGGCTCATGTTCAGCCGGCTGTCAATCAACACCCCCAGATCCCTTTCTACCAGGCAGCTTTCCAGCCCCTCTTCCCGGAGCCTGTAGCGCTGCCTGGGGTGATGCGCCAAGCGCAGGACCCAGCACGTGGCCTTGTTAAACCACATACAACTGGCCTCAGCCCAACGATCCCCCCGGTCCAGATCCCTCTGTATGGCCTTCCTACTCTCCAGCAGATCAACACTCCCAGCCAATTTGGCGTCGTCTGCCAACTTACTAAGGGTGCCCTCAATCCCCTCATCCAGACCATTGATAAAGAGATTCAACAGAACTGGTCCCAACAGTGAGCTCTGGGGAGTGCCACTTGTGACCGGCCACCAACTGGATTTGGTTCCGTTCACCACAAGTCGTTGGGCCCGGCCATCCAGCCAGTTCTTTATCCATTGCCGAGTACACCCACCACGAGGCCATGAGCTGCCAGCTTCTCCAGGAGAATGCTGTGGGATACAGTGTCAAAGGCCTTACTGAAGGCTTAAGTCCACGAGATCCACAGCTTTTCCCTCATCTACTAGGTGGGTCACCTTGTCAGAGAGTGAGATCAGGTGGGTCAAACAGGACCGGCCTTTCATAAAGCCATGTTGACTGGTCCTGATCACTGGGTGTTCTCGTATGTGCCGTGTGATGTCACTCAGGATGATCTGCTCCGTGACCCTCCGCAGCACCGAGGTTTGACCGACAGGTCTGTAGTTCCCCGGATCCACCTTCCAGCCCTTCCTGGGAGATGGGCGTGAAGTTTGCCAACTTCCAGTCAGCTGGGACCTCCCCAGTTAGCCAGGAGTGCTGATAGGTAATGGGAAATGGCTAAGTGATCCCTTCCGCCAGCTCCCTCAGCACTCTTGGCTGTATCCCATCTGGTCCCATAGACTAGCGGGTGTCCAAGTGGGGCTTCATTCTGCTCGCCACGCCTGCCTTCTGGCTCAGGGGGCTGGGTACCTGGAACACAGCTGTTCTGACTATGAAAGACCGAGGCAAAGAAGGCATTTGGTAGCTCAGCCTTTTCCTCATCTTCTGTCACCATGTTTCCCCCCACATTCATCAGGGGATGGAGGTTCTCCTTAGCTCTCCTCTTCTTGCTAATATCTTTCTAGAAACACTTCTTGTTGCCTTTCACAGCGGTGGGCAGGCGCAGCTCTAGTCGGTCTTTGGCCCTCCTAATTTTCTCCATGCATAACCTCACAGGATTCTTGTGTTCCTCGTGAGTAGCCTGCCCCTCCTTCCAAACGTTATACATTCTCTTTTTATCCCGAAGCTCCAGCCGCAGCTCCCTGTTCAGCCACGCCGGCCTTCTTCCCCGCTGGCCTGCCTGCTCCTGCGCCTCTAAGATGACCTTCTTGAAGAGAGACCAGCCTTCCTGGACTCCTTTATCCCTCAGAACTGCCTCCCAAGGGATTCTGCCAACCGGCCTTCAAAACAGGTCAAAGGCTGCCCTTTGGAAGTCCAGAGCAGCACTTCTGCTGACCACCCTTCTAACTTCTCCAAGGACAGAAAACTCTATCATTTCGTGATCACTATACCCTAGGGGATTTCCGGTCGACGCGCTGCCCGCGCGTCCTTCTCCGTTTACAAGCAACAGATCCAACGGGGCTCCTTCCCTGGTAGGCTCACTAACCAGCTGTGTCAGGAAGTTGTCTTCCACGCGCTGCAGGGGCCTCCTGGACTGCTTCCTTTCTGCTGTCTTGTATTTTCAGCAGACACCTGGCAGGTTGAATTCCCCCATAAGCACAAGGGCTAGTGGTCAGGACACTTGTCCTAGCTACCCGCAAAATATTTCATCTGCCTCTTCATCCTGGTTGGGTGGTCTGTAACAGAGCCCCACCAGGATGTTCTGCCTTGTTGCTCCCAGGTCCTTGGGGCCTGGAGGTGGGTGTGGGTTCGGGCGGAGGTGCACCCTCGCTCTCTTGGCTAGTATGAAGGTGAAGGACAAAAGCTTCTCATGGCTAGTCCTCAAGCAGAGGAACTAAGTCATACTCCTGTCAAACCCGAGTACGTGGCACTTCTGCTCAAGTGGGTAGAGTTCCTCAGACTTCTCTGGCTGGGCATATCCACAAGTATCTGCTAGAACGGGCATCGGAGTTTTAGCAAAGTCAGGTCATAGTATGGGAGAGTGAAGGGCTGTCCACGTGTGTGCATATGGGTAGGGGAGAGGCAGGTGGACAGTCCTTCTGAGCACGCTGGCTTTGGAAGGTATTTAAAAACGATGACCTGTGCACATTCCAACGTATTTGATCCTCACGCAGCGGTCAAACTCTGAGGCTCGGTATTCAGTCAGGCATTGACCAAAATGGTGTTCTAGAAAGGCGTGACCAGTAGAGATGGCAGGAACCACTCCAGCACTAGGAGAATGTAGATTTGGATTGCTGTTTTTCAGCTGGCCTGTATCCAGTCAGGCAGCAAGAAGCTTCGTGAAGAAAGCCTAAGGTGCCCGAGAAACTTCCAGGATGGTGCCCTGGCATCCGTCAGGAACCAGAGAGCCCTGAAATTGCGTGGGAGCCCAGCACCCTGATCATGCGGGCATGATGTACTTAGTACCGTTGGCGACATGAGTACACCTCCCAGCAAAAGCATGAGTGGGACCATCTCACTACCTGGTTAGATCTCCAGGCTACGGTGATAGCTACTGGCCCTGAGGTAAGATCGCAAGTTTGGAATCCAGAAATTCCTAGGCTTCAATGCTGTTTCTAGGAGAATTTGACTCCCTTTAAAAAACGGTTATCCAGTTATTGATGTTGCAGCCTTGAAAAGCCACCCAGAATGTAAGGCAGCAGCAAAGCAGGAAGGTGGGCATGGGAATGGAAAGTTTCCAAAAGGGGCCTCCTAGTCAAAGACAGGGACCAGGAGGTGTCACAGGAGTGCAGACGCAGTCAGCCATGTGTCAAGTAAGCTTGGACACAAGCATTTTTATTCTTTTCTTGTAATTTATTGTCCGGTTATGAAGGTGTGGAGGATGGGAGTGGGGAGCCGTCCGGGAGCTCCTGCGACGCTGGTAGCCGCCGTGTCACGCACGGGAGCCTGGATGGCTGGGGAACTGCCAGACGATGCCTGTGGCAGGTGGAGCCAGCGCCATGGATGGATGGTTATTGAGGTGGGTCCACCTCCATGGGCTCCTCGCTGTCCTGTGGTGGCTGAGCAGCCAGTGGCCTCATGCCATAGTCTGGCGGATCCACCTCCATGGGCTCCACGTCGTCCTTTGGTGGGATGTCACACCGGGTCCTCGGCAGATGGACACGCCGCGGCCCCATGCTGTTCCCCTGCCTGCCCACGGCTGCACGCTGCACGACGTCGTTGGCGTGAGCGCGGGCAATGGCTCTCATTGCACGAGGGGGAATGTTCCTCTTCCTCCTCTGCTCCTTTGCCTTCCTCAGGCTCCCGGGAGGTCCCAGTCGCACGGTGCGTCTCTCGCGCGTCCTCCTCCAGGGTGGGCAGCCATCCACCTTGCTGCTCGGTCTGCTGCCTGGCAGGCAGACATGCTTGGGCTGCACGCCGCCGGTCACTGGTGGTCCCACAGTCATGCGCTGCATGCCGGAGATCAAAGATGTAATGTCCCTTGTGGTCGTGGCATGCGGGGTGATGTTGCTCTTCCTCCCCCTCCTCCTCCTCCTCTGCTGCCTCGGCTTCCTCCTCCGGGGACGTGTCTTGCTCCTCCATGGTAGCGGGGAGAGGCTTTGTGGCTTCCCACGCCAAGCTGGGCAGCCACCCGCCTGGCTGCTCCCGCTGCTGCCCGGCAGGCAGACACGTTTGGGCTCCACACCGTTCGCTGGTGGGCCCAGAGTCAAGCACCGCATGCCATCGATGAGAGTAGCGAGATCGATGGCGCTCGCGGCACGAGGTCCGACATTGCTCCCGGTGGGAGGTGCCGTGCTCCCCTGTGGTGTGGGGATGTGGCTCTGTGGCGTCCCACCCTGAGGTGGGCAGCCAGCCGCCTGGTTGCTCAGCGTCCTCTTCCTTCCAAGCATGCTTGGCGTCCGAGGGCCTCGCACTGTGGGCCAGCTGCAGGGGCCCCCGCTTTTATAGGGCCGGAACAAAGGGCAGTGAGGTGGCTGGTGACAGGCACGAGGTCACCATGGTGGCGATTGTGACGTCAGAGGTGGCAGGTGTGGGCGCGGGGGCCTGTGTTATGAAAGATGCCTGAATGTGGGAGAAGGAGGAGGGTGGTTGGGTCTGAGGGCCCCTCTCCTGGGGCTCGCTCCTACCTGTCGTGGTTCTTGCCCAAGAGAAAGGCTGCCCCGTTGGGCACAGGGACTGCCCGCCACCTCGCCTCCTGAGCCCTGGGCTCCAGGGCCTTCTCAACCCGTGCCTGGGATGGTCTTGACGAGACGGTGGCAAGAACGTTCCAGGAGGGTTGGGGTTCCTCAGGGACCCCCCGTTGACCTTACGCCCTGCAAGTGGCACGGCCCCCTGCGCTCAACAGTGGCTGAGAGGCAGCAAAGCATCCAGAGATCCCCCCGGTGGGAACGGGGGGCCCAGTCGCCTGCACGCGGTCTCCCAGCGCTCCATAAAGGAATTGCTGACTGCCAAGTGTTGCGTGGACTCTTCTTCCCTGGGGATGCCTTGGCCCTGCCCCCAGGGCATGGCGACATGCCACCTCCTGTGCTCCGAGCCCGGGGGAAAGGGGAGCAGAGGGCCTGGTGTCCTTTGGGCTGTTGCACCAGCCCAACACCAGGAGCCTGTGGGAGGCCACCAAGAGAGGTCATGGATTCGTAGAATCCTAGCATTGTTTTGGTTGGAAGAGCCCCTCAGGGTCATTGAGTGCAACCATAACCCAACTCTGGCACTAAACCGTGTCCCTAAGAACCTCATCCAGATGCCTTTTAAACACCTCCAGGGATGGTGAGTCCACCACCTCCCTGGGCAGCCTTTCCCAGTGCCTGAGAACCCTTTCCCTGTAGAATTTTTTTTCTACTAGCCCATCTAAACCTCCCCTGGCGCAACTTGAGTCCATTTCCTCTTGTCCTGTCACTTGCTGCTTGGGAGAAGAGACCAACACCCTCCATGTTACAACCTCCTTTCAGGGCGTTGGAGACAGCAATGAGGTCTCCCCTCAGCCTCCTTTTCTCCAGGCTAAACAGCCCCAGTTCCCTCAGCCGCACCTCATCAGACTTGTGCTCCAGGCCCCTCATCAGCTTTGTTGCCCTTCTCTGAACTCTCTCCAGCACCTCAATGTCCTTCTTGTAGTGAGGGGCCCAAAACGGAACACAGGGTTCAAGGTGGGGCCTCACCAGCTCCGAGTACAGGGGGACAATCGCTTCCCTAGTCCTGCTGGCCACACTGTTCCGGATACAAGGCAGGATGCTGTTGGTGCCTTTGACCACCGGGGCACACGGCTGGCTCATGTTCAGCCGGCTGTCAATCAACACCCCCAGATCCCTTTCTACCAGGCAGCTTTCCAGCCCCTCTTCCCGGAGCCTGTAGCGCTGCCTGGGGTGATGCGCCAAGCGCAGGACCCAGCACGTGGCCTTGTTAAACCACATACAACTGGCCTCAGCCCAACGATCCCCCCGGTCCAGATCCCTCTGTATGGCCTTCCTACTCTCCAGCAGATCAACACTCCCAGCCAATTTGGCGTCGTCTGCCAACTTACTAAGGGTGCCCTCAATCCCCTCATCCAGACCATTGATAAAGAGATTCAACAGAACTGGTCCCAACAGTGAGCTCTGGGGAGTGCCACTTGTGACCGGCCGCCAAGTGGATTTGGTTCCGTTCACCACAAGTCGTTGGGCCCGGCCATCCAGCCAGTTCTTTATCCATTGCCGAGTACACCCACCACGAGGCCATGAGCTGCCAGCTTCTCCAGGAGAATGCTGTGGGATACAGTGTCAAAGGCCTTACTGAAGGCTTAAGTCCACGAGATCCACAGCTTTTCCCTCATCTACTAGGTGGGTCACCTTGTCAGAGAGTGAGATCAGGTGGGTCAAACAGGACCGGCCTTTCATAAAGCCATGTTGACTGGTCCTGATCACTGGGTGTTCTCGTATGTGCCGTGTGATGTCACTCAGGATGATCTGCTCCGTGACCCTCCGCAGCACCGAGGTTTGACCGACAGGTCTGTAGTTCCCCGGATCCACCTTCCAGCCCTTCCTGGGAGATGGGCGTGAAGTTTGCCAACTTCCAGTCAGCTGGGACCTCCCCAGTTAGCCAGGAGTGCTGATAGGTAATGGGAAATGGCTAAGTGATCCCTTCCGCCAGCTCCCTCAGCACTCTTGGCTGTATCCCATCTGGTCCCATAGACTAGCGGGTGTCCAAGTGGGGCTTCATTCTGCTCGCCACGCCTGCCTTCTGGATCAGGGGGCTGGGTACCTGGAACACAGCTGTTCTGACTATGAAAGACCGAGGCAAAGAAGGCATTTGGTAGCTCAGCCTTTTCCTCATCTTCTGTCACCATGTTTCCCCCCACATTCATCAGGGGATGGAGGTTCTCCTTAGCTCTCCTCTTCTTGCTAATATCTTTCTAGAAACACTTCTTGTTGCCTTTCACAGCGGTGGGCAGGCGCAGCTCTAGTCGGTCTTTGGCCCTCCTAATTTTCTCCATGCATAACCTCACAGGATTCTTGTGTTCCTCGTGAGTAGCCTGCCCCTCCTTCCAAACGTTATACATTCTCTTTTTATCCCGAAGCTCCAGCCGCAGCTCCCTGTTCAGCCACGCCGGCCTTCTTCCCCGCTGGCCTGCCTGCTCCTGCGCCTCTAAGATGACCTTCTTGAAGAGAGACCAGCCTTCCTGGACTCCTTTATCCCTCAGAACTGCCTCCCAAGGGATTCTGCCAACCGGCCTTCAAAACAGGTCAAAGGCTGCCCTTTGGAAGTCCAGAGCAGCACTTCTGCTGACCACCCTTCTAACTTCTCCAAGGACAGAAAACTCTATCATTTCGTGATCACTATACCCTAGGGGATTTCCGGTCGACGCGCTGCCCGCGCGTCCTTCTCCGTTTACAAGCAACAGATCCAACGGGGCTCCTTCCCTGGTAGGCTCACTAACCAGCTGTGTCAGGAAGTTGTCTTCCACGCGCTGCAGGGGCCTCCTGGACTGCTTCCTTTCTGCTGTCTTGTATTTTCAGCAGACACCTGGCAGGTTGAATTCCCCCATAAGCACAAGGGCTAGTGGTCAGGACACTTGTCCTAGCTACCCGCAAAATATTTCATCTGCCTCTTCATCCTGGTTGGGTGGTCTGTAACAGAGCCCCACCAGGATGTTCTGCCTTGTTGCTCCCAGGTCCTTGGGGCCTGGAGGTGGGTGTGGGTTCGGGCGGAGGTGCACCCTCGCTCTCTTGGCTAGTATGAAGGTGAAGGACAAAAGCTTCTCATGGCTAGTCCTCAAGCAGAGGAACTAAGTCATACTCCTGTCAAACCCGAGTACGTGGCACTTCTGCTCAAGTGGGTAGAGTTCCTCAGACTTCTCTGGCTGGGCATATCCACAAGTATCTGCTAGAACGGGCATCGGAGTTTTAGCAAAGTCAGGTCATAGTATGGGAGAGTGAAGGGCTGTCCACGTGTGTGCATATGGGTAGGGGAGAGGCAGGTGGACAGTCCTTCTGAGCACGCTGGCTTTGGAAGGTATTTAAAAACGATGACCTGTGCGCATTCCAACGTATTTGATCCTCACGCAGCGGTCAAACTCTGAGGCTCGGTATTCAGTCAGGCATTGACCAAAATGGTGTTCTAGAAAGGCGTGACCAGTAGAGATGGCAGGAACCACTCCAGCACTACGAGAATGTAGCTTTGGATTGCTGTTTTTCAGCTGGCCTGTATCCAGTCAGGCAGCAAGAAGCTTCGTGAAGAAAGCCTAAGGTGCCCGAGAAACTTCCAGGATGGTGCCCTGGCATCCGTCAGGAACCAGAGAGCCCTGAAATTGCGTGGGAGCCCAGCACCCTGATCATGCGGGCATGATGTACTTAGTACCGTTGGCGACATGAGTACACCTCCCAGCAAAAGCATGAGTGGGACCATCTCACTACCTGGTTAGATCTCCAGGCTACGGTGATAGCTACTGGCCCTGAGGTAAGATCGCAAGTTTGGAATCCAGAAATTCCTAGGCTTCAATGCTGTTTCTAGGAGAATTTGACTCCCTTTAAAAAACTGTTATCCAGTTATTGATGTTGCAGCCTTGAAAAGCCACCCAGAATGTAAGGCAGCAGCAAAGCAGGAAGGTGGGCATGGGAATGGAAAGTTTCCAAAAGGGGCCTCCTAGTCAAAGACAGGGACCAGGAGGTGTCACAGGAGTGCAGACGCAGTCAGCCATGTGTCAAGTAAGCTTGGACACAAGCATTTTTATTCTTTTCTTGTAATTTATTGTCGGTTATGAAGGTGTGGAGGATGGGAGTGGGGAGCCGTCCGGGAGCTCCTGCGACGCTGGTAGCCGCCGTGTCACGCACGGGAGCCTGGATGGCTGGGGAACTGCCAGACGATGCCTGTGGCAGGTGGAGCCAGCGCCATGGATGGATGGTTATTGAGGTGGGTCCACCTCCATGGGCTCCTCGCTGTCCTGTGGTGGCTGAGCAGCCAGTGGCCTCATGCCATAGTCTGGCGGATCCACCTCCATGGGCTCCACGTCGTCCTTTGGTGGGATGTCACACCGGGTCCTCGGCAGATGGACACGCCGCGGCCCCATGCTGTTCCCCTGCCTGCCCACGGCTGCACGCTGCACGACGTCGTTGGCGTGAGCGCGGGCAATGGCTCTCATTGCACGAGGGGGAATGTTCCTCTTCCTCCTCTGCTCCTTTGCCTTCCTCAGGCTCCCGGGAGGTCCCAGTCGCACGGTGCGTCTCTCGCGCGTCCTCCTCCAGGGTGGGCAGCCATCCACCTTGCTGCTCGGGCTGCTGCCTGGCAGGCAGACACGCTTGGGCTGCACGCCGCCGGTCACTGGTGGTCCCACAGTCATGCGCTGCATGCCGGAGATCAAAGATGTAATGTCCCTTGTGGTCGTGGCATGCGGGGTCATGTTGCTCTTCCTCCCCCTCCTCCTCCTCCTCTGCTGCCTCGGCTTCCTCCTCCGGGGACGTGTCTTGCTCCTCCATGGTAGCGGGGAGAGGCTTTGTGGCTTCCCACGCCAAGCTGGGCAGCCACCCGCCTGGCTGCTCCCGCTGCTGCCCGGCAGGCAGACACGTTTGGGCTCCACACCGTTCGCTGGTGGGCCCAGAGTCAAGCACCGCATGCCATCGATGAGAGTAGCGAGATCGACGGCGCTCGCGGCACGAGGTCCGACATTGCTCCCGGTGGGAGGTGCCGTGCTCCCCTGTGGTGTGGGGATGTGGCTCTGTGGCGTCCCACCCTGAGGTGGGCAGCCAGCCGCCTGGTTGCTCAGCGTCCTCTTCCTTCCAAGCATGCTTGGCGTCCGAGGGCCTCGCACTGTGGGCCAGCTGCAGGGGCCCCCGCTTTTATAGGGCCGGAACAAAGGGCAGTGAGGTGGCTGGTGACAGGCACGAGGTCACCATGGTGGCGATTGTGACGTCAGAGGTGGCAGGTGTGGGCGCGGGGGCCTGTGTTATGAAAGATGCCTGAATGTGGGAGAAGGAGGAGGGTGGTTGGGTCTGAGGGCCCCTCTCCTGGGGCTCGCTCCCGCCTGTCGTGGTTCTTGCCCAAGAGAAAGGCTGCCCCGTTGGGCACAGGGACTGCCCGCCACCTCGCCTCCTGAGCCCTGGGCTCCAGGGCCTTCTCAACCCGTGCCTGGGATGGTCTTGACGAGACGGTGGCAAGAACGTTCCAGGAGGGTTGGGGTTCCTCAGGGACCCCCCGTTGACCTTACGCCCTGCAAGTGGCACGGCCCCCTGCGCTCAACAGTGGCTGAGAGGCAGCAAAGCATCCAGAGATCCCCCCGGTGGGAACGGGGGGCCCAGTCGCCTGCACGCGGTCTCCCAGCGCTCCATAAAGGAATTGCTGACTGCCAAGTGTTGCGTGGACTCTTCTTCCCTGGGGATGCCTTGGCCCTGCCCCCAGGGCATGGCGACATGCCACCTCCTGTGCTCCGAGCCCGGGGGAAAGGGGAGCAGAGGGCCTGGTGTCCTTTGGGCTGTTGCACCAGCCCAACACCAGGAGCCTGTGGGAGGCCACCAAGAGAGGTCATGGATTCGTAGAATCCTAGCATTGTTTTGGTTGGAAGAGCCCCTCAGGGTCATTGAGTGCAACCATAACCCAACTCTGGCACTAAACCGTGTCCCTAAGAACCTCATCCAGATGCCTTTTAAACACCTCCAGGGATGGTGAGTCCACCACCTCCCTGGGCAGCCTTTCCCAGTGCCTGAGAACCCTTTCCCTGTAGAATTTTTTTTCTACTAGCCCATCTAAACCTCCCCTGGCGCAACTTGAGTCCATTTCCTCTTGTCCTGTCACTTGCTGCTTGGGAGAAGAGACCAACACCCTCCATGTTACAACCTCCTTTCAGGGCGTTGGAGACAGCAATGAGGTCTCCCCTCAGCCTCCTTTTCTCCAGGCTAAACAGCCCCAGTTCCCTCAGCCGCACCTCATCAGACTTGTGCTCCAGGCCCCTCATCAGCTTTGTTGCCCTTCTCCGAACTCTCTCCAGCACCTCAATGTCCTTCTTGTAGTGAGGGGCCCAAAACGGAACACAGGGTTCAAGGTGGGGCCTCACCAGCTCCGAGTACAGGGGGACAATCGCTTCCCTAGTCCTGCTGGCCACACTGTTCCGGATACAAGGCAGGATGCTGTTGGTGCCTTTGACCACCGGGGCACACGGCTGGCTCATGTTCAGCCGGCTGTCAATCAACACCCCCAGATCCCTTTCTACCAGGCAGCTTTCCAGCCCCTCTTCCCGGAGCCTGTAGCGCTGCCTGGGGTGATGCGCCAAGCGCAGGACCCAGCACGTGGCCTTGTTAAACCACATACAACTGGCCTCAGCCCAACGATCCCCCCGGTCCAGATCCCTCTGTATGGCCTTCCTACTCTCCAGCAGATCAACACTCCCAGCCAATTTGGCGTCGTCTGCCAACTTACTAAGGGTGCCCTCAATCCCCTCATCCAGACCATTGATAAAGAGATTCAACAGAACTGGTCCCAACAGTGAGCTCTGGGGAGTGCCACTTGTGACCGGCCGCCAAGTGGATTTGGTTCCGTTCACCACAAGTCGTTGGGCCCGGCCATCCAGCCAGTTCTTTATCCATTGCCGAGTACACCCACCACGAGGCCATGAGCTGCCAGCTTCTCCAGGAGAATGCTGTGGGATACAGTGTCAAAGGCCTTACTGAAGGCTTAAGTCCACGAGATCCACAGCTTTTCCCTCATCTACTAGGTGGGTCACCTTGTCAGAGAGTGAGATCAGGTGGGTCAAACAGGACCGGCCTTTCATAAAGCCATGTTGACTGGTCCTGATCACTGGGTGTTCTCGTATGTGCCGTGTGATGTCACTCAGGATGATCTGCTCCGTGACCCTCCGCAGCACCGAGGTTTGACCGACAGGTCTGTAGTTCCCCGGATCCACCTTCCAGCCCTTCCTGGGAGATGGGCGTGAAGTTTGCCAACTTCCAGTCAGCTGGGACCTCCCCAGTTAGCCAGGAGTGCTGATAGGTAATGGGAAATGGCTAAGTGATCCCTTCCGCCAGCTCCCTCAGCACTCTTGGCTGTATCCCATCTGGTCCCATAGACTAGCGGGTGTCCAAGTGGGGCTTCATTCTGCTCGCCACGCCTGCCTTCTGGATCAGGGGGCTGGGTACCTGGAACACAGCTGTTCTGACTATGAAAGACCGAGGCAAAGAAGGCATTTGGTAGCTCAGCCTTTTCCTCATCTTCTGTCACCATGTTTCCCCCCACATTCATCAGGGGATGGAGGTTCTCCTTAGCTCTCCTCTTCTTGCTAATATCTTTCTAGAAACACTTCTTGTTGCCTTTCACAGCGGTGGGCAGGCGCAGCTCTAGTCGGTCTTTGGCCCTCCTAATTTTCTCCATGCATAACCTCACAGGATTCTTGTGTTCCTCGTGAGTAGCCTGCCCCTCCTTCCAAACGTTATACATTCTCTTTTTATCCCGAAGCTCCAGCCGCAGCTCCCTGTTCAGCCACGCCGGCCTTCTTCCCCGCTGGCCTGCCTGCTCCTGCGCCTCTAAGATGACCTTCTTGAAGAGAGACCAGCCTTCCTGGACTCCTTTATCCCTCAGAACTGCCTCCCAAGGGATTCTGCCAACCGGCCTTCAAAACAGGTCAAAGGCTGCCCTTTGGAAGTCCAGAGCAGCACTTCTGCTGACCACCCTTCTAACTTCTCCAAGGACAGAAAACTCTATCATTTCGTGATCACTATACCCTAGGGGATTTCCGGTCGACGCGCTGCCCGCGCGTCCTTCTCCGTTTACAAGCAACAGATCCAACGGGGCTCCTTCCCTGGTAGGCTCACTAACCAGCTGTGTCAGGAAGTTGTCTTCCACGCGCTGCAGGGGCCTCCTGGACTGCTTCCTTTCTGCTGTCTTGTATTTTCAGCAGACACCTGGCAGGTTGAATTCCCCCATAAGCACAAGGGCTAGTGGTCAGGACACTTGTCCTAGCTACCCGCAAAATATTTCATCTGCCTCTTCATCCTGGTTGGGTGGTCTGTAACAGAGCCCCACCAGGATGTTCTGCCTTGTTGCTCCCAGGTCCTTGGGGCCTGGAGGTGGGTGTGGGTTCGGGCGGAGGTGCACCCTCGCTCTCTTGGCTAGTATGAAGGTGAAGGACAAAAGCTTCTCATGGCTAGTCCTCAAGCAGAGGAACTAAGTCATACTCCTGTCAAACCCGAGTACGTGGCACTTCTGCTCAAGTGGGTAGAGTTCCTCAGACTTCTCTGGCTGGGCATATCCACAAGTATCTGCTAGAACGGGCATCGGAGTTTTAGCAAAGTCAGGTCATAGTATGGGAGAGTGAAGGGCTGTCCACGTGTGTGCATATGGGTAGGGGAGAGGCAGGTGGACAGTCCTTCTGAGCACGCTGGCTTTGGAAGGTATTTAAAAACGATGACCTGTGCGCATTCCAACGTATTTGATCCTCACGCAGCGGTCAAACTCTGAGGCTCGGTATTCAGTCAGGCATTGACCAAAATGGTGTTCTAGAAAGGCGTGACCAGTAGAGATGGCAGGAACCACTCCAGCACTAGGAGAATGTAGATTTGGATTGCTGTTTTTCAGCTGGCCTGTATCCAGTCAGGCAGCAAGAAGCTTCGTGAAGAAAGCCTAAGGTGCCCGAGAAACTTCCAGGATGGTGCCCTGGCATCCGTCAGGAACCAGAGAGCCCTGAAATTGCGTGGGAGCCCAGCACCCTGATCATGCGGGCATGATGTACTTAGTACCGTTGGCGACATGAGTACACCTCCCAGCAAAAGCATGAGTGGGACCATCTCACTACCTGGTTAGATCTCCAGGCTACGGTGATAGCTACTGGCCCTGAGGTAAGATCGCAAGTTTGGAATCCAGAAATTCCTAGGCTTCAATGCTGTTTCTAGGAGAATTTGACTCCCTTTAAAAAACTGTTATCCAGTTATTGATGTTGCAGCCTTGAAAAGCCACCCAGAATGTAAGGCAGCAGCAAAGCAGGAAGGTGGGCATGGGAATGGAAAGTTTCCAAAAGGGGCCTCCTAGTCAAAGACAGGGACCAGGAGGTGTCACAGGAGTGCAGACGCAGTCAGCCATGTGTCAAGTAAGCTTGGACACAAGCATTTTTATTCTTTTCTTGTAATTTATTGTCCGGTTATGAAGGTGTGGAGGATGGGAGTGGGGAGCCGTCCGGGAGCTCCTGCGACGCTGGTAGCCGCCGTGTCACGCACGGGAGCCTGGATGGCTGGGGAACTGCCAGACGATGCCTGTGGCAGGTGGAGCCAGCGCCATGGATGGATGGTTATTGAGGTGGGTCCACCTCCATGGGCTCCTCGCTGTCCTGTGGTGGCTGAGCAGCCAGTGGCCTCATGCCATAGTCTGGCGGATCCACCTCCATGGGCTCCACGTCGTCCTTTGGTGGGATGTCACACCGGGTCCTCGGCAGATGGACACGCCGCGGCCCCATGCTGTTCCCCTGCCTGCCCACGGCTGCACGCTGCACGACGTCGTTGGCGTGAGCGCGGGCAATGGCTCTCATTGCACGAGGGGGAATGTTCCTCTTCCTCCTCTGCTCCTTTGCCTTCCTCAGGCTCCCGGGAGGTCCCAGTCGCACGGTGCGTCTCTCGCGCGTCCTCCTCCAGGGTGGGCAGCCATCCACCTTGCTGCTCGGGCTGCTGCCTGGCAGGCAGACACGCTTGGGCTGCACGCCGCCGGTCACTGGTGGTCCCACAGTCATGCGCTGCATGCCGGAGATCAAAGATGTAATGTCCCTTGTGGTCGTGGCATGCGGGGTGATGTTGCTCTTCCTCCCCCTCCTCCTCCTCCTCTGCTGCCTCGGCTTCCTCCTCCGGGGACGTGTCTTGCTCCTCCATGGTAGCGGGGAGAGGCTTTGTGGCTTCCCACGCCAAGCTGGGCAGCCACCCGCCTTGCTGCTCCCGCTGCTGCCCGGCAGGCAGACACGTTTGGGCTCCACACCGTTCGCTGGTGGGCCCAGAGTCAAGCACCGCATGCCATCGATGAGAGTAGCGAGATCGACGGCGCTCGCGGCACGAGGTCCGACATTGCTCCCGGTGGGAGGTGCCGTGCTCCCCTGTGGTGTGGGGATGTGGCTCTGTGGCGTCCCACCCTGAGGTGGGCAGCCAGCCGCCTGGTTGCTCAGCGTCCTCTTCCTTCCAAGCATGCTTGGCGTCCGAGGGCCTCGCACTGTGGGCCAGCTGCAGGGGCCCCCGCTTTTATAGGGCCGGAACAAAGGGCAGTGAGGTGGCTGGTGACAGGCACGAGGTCACCATGGTGGCGATTGTGACGTCAGAGGTGGCAGGTGTGGGCGCGGGGGCCTGTGTTATGAAAGATGCCTGAATGTGGGAGAAGGAGGAGGGTGGTTGGGTCTGAGGGCCCCTCTCCTGGGGCTCGCTCCCGCCTGTCGTGGTTCTTGCCCAAGAGAAAGGCTGCCCCGTTGGGCACAGGGACTGCCCGCCACCTCGCCTCCTGAGCCCTGGGCTCCAGGGCCTTCTCAACCCGTGCCTGGGATGGTCTTGACGAGACGGTGGCAAGAACGTTCCAGGAGGGTTGGGGTTCCTCAAGGACCCCCCGTTGACCTTACGCCCTGCAAGTGGCACGGCCCCCTGCGCTCAACAGTGGCTGAGAGGCAGCAAAGCATCCAGAGATCCCCCCGGTGGGAACGGGGGGCCCAGTCGCCTGCACGCGGTCTCCCAGCGCTCCATAAAGGAATTGCTGACTGCCAAGTGTTGCGTGGACTCTTCTTCCCTGGGGATGCCTTGGCCCTGCCCCCAGGGCATGGCGACATGCCACCTCCTGTGCTCCGAGCCCGGGGGAAAGGGGAGCAGAGGGCCTGGTGTCCTTTGGGCTGTTGCACCAGCCCAACACCAGGAGCCTGTGGGAGGCCACCAAGAGAGGTCATGGATTCGTAGAATCCTAGCATTGTTTTGGTTGGAAGAGCCCCTCAGGGTCATTGAGTGCAACCATAACCCAACTCTGGCACTAAACCGTGTCCCTAAGAACCTCATCCAGATGCCTTTTAAACACCTCCAGGGATGGTGAGTCCACCACCTCCCTGGGCAGCCTTTCCCAGTGCCTGAGAACCCTTTCCCTGTAGAATTTTTTTTCTACTAGCCCATCTAAACCTCCCCTGGCGCAACTTGAGTCCATTTCCTCTTGTCCTGTCACTTGCTGCTTGGGAGAAGAGACCAACACCCTCCATGTTACAACCTCCTTTCAGGGCGTTGGAGACAGCAATGAGGTCTCCCCTCAGCCTCCTTTTCTCCAGGCTAAACAGCCCCAGTTCCCTCAGCCGCACCTCATCAGACTTGTGCTCCAGGCCCCTCATCAGCTTTGTTGCCCTTCTCCGAACTCTCTCCAGCACCTCAATGTCCTTCTTGTAGTGAGGGGCCCAAAACGGAACACAGGGTTCAAGGTGGGGCCTCACCAGCTCCGAGTACAGGGGGACAATCGCTTCCCTAGTCCTGCTGGCCACACTGTTCCGGATACAAGGCAGGATGCTGTTGGTGCCTTTGACCACCGGGGCACACGGCTGGCTCATGTTCAGCCGGCTGTCAATCAACACCCCCAGATCCCTTTCTACCAGGCAGCTTTCCAGCCCCTCTTCCCGGAGCCTGTAGCGCTGCCTGGGGTGATGCGCCAAGCGCAGGACCCAGCACGTGGCCTTGTTAAACCACATACAACTGGCCTCAGCCCAACGATCCCCCCGGTCCAGATCCCTCTGTATGGCCTTCCTACTCTCCAGCAGATCAACACTCCCAGCCAATTTGGCGTCGTCTGCCAACTTACTAAGGGTGCCCTCAATCCCCTCATCCAGACCATTGATAAAGAGATTCAACAGAACTGGTCCCAACAGTGAGCTCTGGGGAGTGCCACTTGTGACCGGCCGCCAAGTGGATTTGGTTCCGTTCACCACAAGTCGTTGGGCCCGGCCATCCAGCCAGTTCTTTATCCATTGCCGAGTACACCCACCACGAGGCCATGAGCTGCCAGCTTCTCCAGGAGAATGCTGTGGGATACAGTGTCAAAGGCCTTACTGAAGGCTTAAGTCCACGAGATCCACAGCTTTTCCCTCATCTACTAGGTGGGTCACCTTGTCAGAGAGTGAGATCAGGTGGGTCAAACAGGACCGGCCTTTCATAAAGCCATGTTGACTGGTCCTGATCACTGGGTGTTCTCGTATGTGCCGTGTGATGTCACTCAGGATGATCTGCTCCGTGACCCTCCGCAGCACCGAGGTTTGACCGACAGGTCTGTAGTTCCCCGGATCCACCTTCCAGCCCTTCCTGGGAGATGGGCGTGAAGTTTGCCAACTTCCAGTCAGCTGGGACCTCCCCAGTTAGCCAGGAGTGCTGATAGGTAATGGGAAATGGCTAAGTGATCCCTTCCGCCAGCTCCCTCAGCACTCTTGGCTGTATCCCATCTGGTCCCATAGACTAGCGGGTGTCCAAGTGGGGCTTCATTCTGCTCGCCACGCCTGCCTTCTGGATCAGGGGGCTGGGTACCTGGAACACAGCTGTTCTGACTATGAAAGACCGAGGCAAAGAAGGCATTTGGTGGCTCAGCCTTTTCCTCATCTTCTGTCACCATGTTTCCCCCCACATTCATCAGGGGATGGAGGTTCTCCTTAGCTCTCCTCTTCTTGCTAATATCTTTCTAGAAACACTTCTTGTTGCCTTTCACAGCGGTGGGCAGGCGCAGCTCTAGTCGGTCTTTGGCCCTCCTAATTTTCTCCATGCATAACCTCACAGGATTCTTGTGTTCCTCGTGAGTAGCCTGCCCCTCCTTCCAAACGTTATACATTCTCTTTTTATCCCGAAGCTCCAGCCGCAGCTCCCTGTTCAGCCACGCCGGCCTTCTTCCCCGCTGGCCTGCCTGCTCCTGCGCCTCTAAGATGACCTTCTTGAAGAGAGACCAGCCTTCCTGGACTCCTTTATCCCTCAGGACTGCCTCCCAAGGGATTCTGCCAACCGGCCTTCAAAACAGGTCAAAGGCTGCCCTTTGGAAGTCCAGAGCAGCACTTCTGCTGACCACCCTTCTAACTTCTCCAAGGACAGAAAACTCTATCATTTCGTGATCACTATACCCGAGGGGATTTCCGGTCGACGCGCTGCCCGCGCGTCCTTCTCCGTTTACAAGCAACAGATCCAACGGGGCTCCTTCCCTGGTAGGCTCACTAAGCAGCTGTGTCAGGAAGTTGTCTTCCACGCGCTGCAGGGGCCTCCTGGACTGCTTCCTTTCTGCTGTCTTGTATTTTCAGCAGACACCTGGCAGGTTGAATTCCCCCATAAGCACAAGGGCTAGTGGTCAGGACACTTGTCCTAGCTACCCGCAAAATATTTCATCTGCCTCTTCATCCTGGTTGGGTGGTCTGTAACAGAGCCCCACCAGGATGTTCTGCCTTGTTGCTCCCAGGTCCTTGGGGCCTGGAGGTGGGTGTGGGTTCGGGCAGAGGTGCACCCTCGCTCTCTTGGCTAGTATGAAGGTGAAGGACAAAAGCTTCTCATGGCTAGTCCTCAAGCAGAGGAACTAAGTCATACTCCTGTCAAACCCGAGTACGTGGCACTTCTGCTCAAGTGGGTGGAGTTCCTCAGACTTCTCTGGCTGGGCATATCCACAAGTATCTGCTAGAACGGGCATCGGAGTTATAGCAAAGTCAGGTCATAGTATGGGAGAGTGAAGGGCTGCCCACGTGTGTGCATATGGGTAGGGGAGAGGCAGGTGGACAGTCCTTCTGAGCACGCTGGCTTTGGAAGGTATTTAAAAACGATGACCTGTGCGCATTCCAACGTATTTGATCCTCACGCAGCGGTCAAACTCTGAGGCTCGGTATTCAGTCAGGCATTGACCAAAATGGTGTTCTAGAAGGGCGTGACCAGTAGAGATGGCAGGAACCACTCCAGCACTAGGAGAATGTAGCTTTGGATTGCTGTTTTTCAGCTGGCCTGTATCCAGTCAGGCAGCAAGAAGCTTCGTGAAGAAAGCCTAAGGTGCCCGAGAAACTTCCAGGATGGTGCCCTGGCATCCGTCAGGAACCAGAGAGCCCTGAAATTGCGTGGGAGCCCAGCACCCTGATCATGCGGGCATGATGTACTTAGTACCGTTGGCGACATGAGTACACCTCCCAGCAAAAGCATGAGTGGGACCATCTCACTACCTGGTTAGATCTCCAGGCTACGGTGATAGCTACTGGCCCTGAGGTAAGATCGCAAGTTTGGAATCCAGAAATTCCTAGGCTTCAATGCTGTTTCTAGGAGAATTTGACTCCCTTTAAAAAACGGTTATCCAGTTATTGATGTTGCAGCCTTGAAAAGCCACCCAGAATGTAAGGCAGCAGCAAAGCAGGAAGGTGGGCATGGGAATGGAAAGTTTCCAAAAGGGGCCTCCTAGTCAAAGACAGGGACCAGGAGGTGTCACAGGAGTGCAGACGCAGTCAGCCATGTGTCAAGTAAGCTTGGACACAAGCATTTTTATTCTTTTCTTGTAATTTATTGTCCGGTTATGAAGGTGTGGAGGATGGGAGTGGGGAGCCGTCCGGGAGCTCCTGCGACGCTGGTAGCCGCCGTGTCACGCACGGGAGCCTGGATGGCTGGGGAACTGCCAGACGATGCCTGTGGCAGGTGGAGCCAGCGCCATGGATGGATGGTTATTGAGGTGGGTCCACCTCCATGGGCTCCTCGCTGTCCTGTGGTGGCTGAGCAGCCAGTGGCCTCATGCCATAGTCTGGCGGATCCACCTCCATGGGCTCCACGTCGTCCTTTGGTGGGATGTCACACCGGGTCCTCGGCAGATGGACACGCCGCGGCCCCATGCTGTTCCCCTGCCTGCCCACGGCTGCACGCTGCACGACGTTGTTGGCGTGAGCGCGGGCAATGGCTCTCATTGCACGAGGGGGAATGTTCCTCTTCCTCCTCTGCTCCTTTGCCTTCCTCAGGCTCCCGGGAGGTCCCAGTCGCACGGTGCGTCTCTCGCGCGTCCTCCTCCAGGGTGGGCAGCCATCCACCTTGCTGCTCGGGCTGCTGCCTGGCAGGCAGACACGCTTGGGCTGCACGCCGCCGGTCACTGGCGGTCCCACAGTCATGCGCTGCATGCCGGAGATCAAAGATGTAATGTCCCTTGTGGTCGTGGCATGCGGGGTCATGTTGCTCTTCCTCCCCCTCCTCCTCCTCCTCTGCTGCCTCGGCTTCCTCCTCCGGGGACGTGTCTTGCTCCTCCATGGTAGCGGGGAGAGGCTTTGTGGCTTCCCACGCCAAGCTGGGCAGCCACCCGCCTGGCTGCTCCCGCTGCTGCCCGGCAGGCAGACACGTTTGGGCTCCACACCATTCGCTGGTGGGCCCAGAGTCAAGCACCGCATGCCATCGATGAGAGTAGCGAGATCGACGGCGCTCGCGGCACGAGGTCCGACATTGCTCCCGGTGGGAGGTGCCGTGCTCCCCTGTGGTGCGGGGATGTGGCTCTGTGGCGTCCCACCCTGAGGTGGGCAGCCAGCCGCCTGGTTGCTCAGCGTCCTCTTCCTTCCAAGCATGCTTGGTGTCCGAGGGCCTCGCACTGTGGGCCAGCTGCAGGGGCCCCCGCTTTTATAGGACCGGAACAAAGGGCAGTGAGGTGGCTGGTGACAGGCACGAGGTCACCATGGTGGCGATTGTGACGTCAGAGGTGGCAGGTGTGGGCGCGGGGGCCTGTGTTATGAAAGATGCCTGAATGTGGGAGAAGGAGGAGGGTGGTTGGGTCTGAGGGCCCCTCTCCTGGGGCTCGCTCCTACCTGTCGTGGTTCTTGCCCAAGAGAAAGGCTGCCCCGTGGGCACAGGGACTGCCCGCCACCTCGCCTCCTGAGCCCTGGGCTCCAGGGCCTTCTCAACCCGTGCCTGGGATGGTCTTGACGAGACGGTGGCAAGAACGTTCCAGGAGGGTTGGGGTTCCTCAAGGACCCCCCGTTGACCTTACGCCCTGCAAGTGGCACGGCCCCCTGCGTTCAACAGTGGCTGAGAGGCAGCAAAGCATCCAGAGATCCCCCCGGTGGGAACGGGGGGCCCAGTCGCCTGCACACGGTCTCCCAGCGCTCCATAAAGGAATTGCTGACTGCCAAGTGTTGCGTGGACTCTTCTTCCCTGGGGATGCCTTGGCCCTGCCCCCAGAGCATGGCGACATGCCACCTCCTGTGCTCCGAGCCCGGGGGAAAGGGGAGCAGAGGGCCTGGTGTCCTTTGGGCTGTTGCACCAGCCCAACACCAGGAGCCTGTGGGAGGCCACCAAGAGAGGTCATGGATTCGTAGAATCCTAGCATTGTTTTGGTTGGAAGAGCCCCTCAGGGTCATTGAGTGCAACCATAACCCAACTCTGGCACTAAACCGTGTCCCTAAGAACCTCATCCAGATGCCTTTTAAACACCTCCAGGGATGGTGAGTCCACCACCTCCCTGGGCAGCCTTTCCCAGTGCCTGAGAACCCTTTCCCTGTAGAATTTTTTTTCTACTAGCCCATCTAAACCTCCCCTGGCGCAACTTGAGTCCATTTCCTCTTGTGCTGTCACTTGCTGCTTGGGAGAAGAGACCAACACCCTCCATGTGGGACCACCCTTCTAACTTCTCCAAGGACAGAAAACTCTATCATTTCGTGATCACTATACCCTAGGGGATTTCCGGTCGACGCGCTGCCCGCGCGTCCTTCTCCGTTTACAAGCAACAGATCCAACGGGGCTCCTTCCCTGGTAGGCTCACTAACCAGCTGTGTCAGGAAGTTGTCTTCCACGCGCTGCAGGGGCCTCCTGGACTGCTTCCTTTCTGCTGTCTTGTATTTTCAGCAGACACCTGGCAGGTTGAATTCCCCCATAAGCACAAGGGCTATTGGTCGGGACACTTGTCCTAGCTACCCGCAAAATATTTCATCTGCCTCTTCATCCTGGTTGGGTGGTCTGTAACAGAGCCCCACCAGGATGTTCTGCCTTGTTGCTCCCAGGTCCTTGGGGCCTGGAGGTGGGTGTGGGTTCTGGCGGAGGTGCACCCTCGCTCTCTTGGCTAGTATGAAGGTGAAGGACAAAAGCTTCTCATGGCTAGTCCTCAAGCAGAGGAACTAAGTCATACTCCTGTCAAACCCGAGTACGTGGCACTTCTGCTCAAGTGGGTGGAGTTCCTCAGACTTCTCTGGCTGGGCATATCCACAAGTATCTGCTAGAACGGGCCTTCTGGCTCAGGGGGCTGGGTACCTGGAACACATCTGTTCTGATTATGAAAGACCAAGGCAAAGAAGGTATTTAGTAGCTCAGCCTTTTCCTCATTTTCTGTCACTATTTTTCCCCCCACATTCATCAGGGGATGGAGGTTCTCCTTAGTCCTCCTCTTCTTGCTAATACCTTTCTAGAAATATTTCTTTTTGCCTTTCACAGTGGTGGCCAGGCGCAAATCTAAATTGGTCTTTGGCTCTTCTAATTTTCTCACTGCGTAACTTGACAATATCATTGTACTCCTTCTGAGTAGCCTGCCCCTCATTCCCAAAGTCATGAATTCTCCTTTTATGTTTTAATTTGAGCGAAAACTCTCTGTTCAGCCAGGTCGGTCTTCCTCCTCATGGGCTCATGAGTCGGCTTAACATATGACATAGCTATACATAGCCACGTCAAACAGAAAAGGAGTGTCAAACTCTTTTTCACCGGAGGCAACATCCGCCTCGCTGTTGCCTTCAAAGGGCCGAATGTAATTTTAAGATTTTTACATTCGGCCCTTTGAAGGCAACAGCGAGGCGGATGTGGCCCCCGGTGAAAAAGAGGTTGACAACCTGGAAATCGAATATTTATCAGTGTTCACTGTATTCTCTGCCTTTCAGCTGGTAGTAGCCCTATTCATGTTATCCACCCATGGATTGTTTTTCTCCCTGTTTGCATTAGCAATTAGAGATATCATGATCTACTGTTTGTTAAATATTTTGATTGTCGTCCTCTGCTTTGGTTGCAGATGGAACAGTTTACTATTTTACTGGTTTACTAAACTTGTTTCTAATTACAGATATCCTGGAGTTGCACATGATTGTAGACACTTCCTATAAATAATATTTATAATTTTATAATAGTAATAGTGATTTGGTTTATATCCCTAAATAAACAGTATCTTGCACCTGAAATGTAAACTTCAGTTTCCTGGAGGGACAGCTTTTGATTAAATCTTAAAATGAATATGCATATGTATGTGTAAATATGTTTGTATATATAAAACATATATATATATATACACACGCATGTCTATAAATATTCAAAGATAACTTTGATTTTTTTCTTTATAATAAAAAAATATGTTTTCTCTAATAATTACTCTTCATTATTGTGTTACTGAGTCACAAGACAGAAATGCATGTCATTTTTTCAGCATTAGTATCTTGGTAATATAAGTGAAGAGTACATAGCCATCTAACATTTAGCATCCGGTAACTTTACTTGTAAGCTTGGTAATCTTAAGAGTTTGCTGCCAGGGCCTCCTTAGCCAAAAAAGAAGATATAATAATAGCAGAAGTCAAAAACACTGTGATAGTCAGCTGATCGGAGCCAGCCCAGCGAGAGCTGGAGCCGGCGGGGTTCAGCCGACCACGAGGTTCAGCCGAGATTAGGAACTCAGAGGGAAACGTACAGGGACAGCGTATTCAGAACTTTTTCAAATACATAGCAGATAAAACTAATACCAGAGGCAATGTAGGCCCACTGATGAATGGAGTGGGTGCCCTGGTGGCAGAAGATACAGAGAAGGCAGAATTACTGAATGCCTTCTTTGTCTCTGTCTACTCTGCTGGAGGCTGTCCTGGGGAGCCCTGTACCCCTGAGACCCCGGATGAAGCCAGGTCAATGGAGGAGTTTGCTTTAGTTGATGAGGACGGGGTTAGGGAGCAATTAAATAGTCTGGACATCCATAAATCCATGGGTCCAGATGGGATGCATCCGTGGGTGCTGAGGGAGCTGGCTGAAGTCATTGCTGGACCGCTCTCCATCATCTTTGCCAAGTCTTGGGAAACAGGAGAGGTGCCCGAGGATTGGAGGAAAGCAAATGTCACTCCAGTCTTCAAAAAGGGCAAGAAGGAGGACCCGGGTAATTATAGACCGGTCAGCCTCACCTCTGTCCCTGGGAAAGTAATGGAACAGCTTGTCCTTGGTGCCACCTCAAGGCATATCAAGGATAAGAGGGTTATTAGGGCAGTCAGCATGGCTTTACCTAGGGTAAGTCATGCTTGACCAACCTCATAGCCTTCTATAAGAATGTAACAAGGTGGATGGATGATGGCAGAGCGGTGGATGTGGTCTACCTTGACTTCAGTAAAGCCTTTGACACAGTCTCCCACAGCATCCTCACAGCTAAGTTGAGGAGGTGTGGTCTAGACAATAGAGTAGTGAGGTGGGTTGCAAACTGGCTTAAGGAGAGAAGCCAGAGAGTGGTAGTCAATGGTGCAGAGTCTAGTTGGAGGCCAGTATCTAGTGGAGTGCCTCAGGGGTCAGTGCTGGGGCCAGTATTATTCAATATATTCATTAATGATTTAGACGAGGGAATAGAGCGTACTATCAGCAAGTTTACTGATGACACTAAGCTGGGAGGAGTGGCTGACACGCCAGAAGGCTGTGCTGCCATCCAGCGGGACCTGGACAGGCTGGAGAGTTGGGCGGGGAATAACCTGATGAAATTTAACAAGGGAAAGTGTAGAGTCCTGCATCTGGGCAGGAACAACCCCAGGTTCCAGTATAGGTTGGGAAATTACATATTAGAGAGCAGTGTAGGGGAAAGGGACCTGGGGGTCCTGGTGGACAACAGGATGACCATGAGCCAGCACTGTGCCCTTGTGGCCAGGAAGGCCAATGGCATCCTGGGGTGTATTACAAGGGGGGTGGTTAGTAGATCGAGAGAGGTCCTCCTTCCCCTTTACTCCGCTCTGGTGAGACCACATCTGGAATATTGTGTCCAGTTCTGGGCCCCTCAGTTCAAGAAGGACAGGGAACTGCTGGAGAGGGTCCAGCGTAGGGCAGCGAAGACGATTAAGGGAGTGGAGCACCTCCCTTATGAAGAAAGGCTGAGGGAGCTGGGTCTCTTTAGTTTGGAGGAGACTGAGGGGTGACCTTATTAATGTTTATAAATATATAAAGGGTGAGTGCCACGAGGATGAAGCCAGGCTCTTCTCGGTGGCAAACAATGATAGGACAAGGGGTAATGGGATCAAGCTGGAACACAAGAGGTTTCACTTAAATTTGAGAAAAAACTTCTTCTCAGTAAGGGTGCCAGAGCACTGGAACAGGCTGCCCAGGGAGGTTGTGGAGTCTCCTTCTCTGGAGACATTCAAAACCTGCCTGGACATGTTCCTGTGCGACCTCACCTAGGCGTTCCTGCTCCAGCAGGGGGATTGGACTAGATGATCTTTTGAGGTCCCTTCCAATCCCAAACATACTGTGATACTGTGATTTGAGGTTTTTTTCATGGAACAACCTGTCAGTAAACTGCAACAGATAACTTGTTTCTGAGAACAAATTCACCAAAGGGATATGTCTTAGAATATGGCAAAACCTGAGAGAATGGTGGAACATAATCAAACACAATGGACAGAAATAAGAGCAGCCACTTCTGTGGTAGTCATGGCAGTAGAACTACGTACACCTAATATAAACTGAGTGCTCATTAGTTTTAGGTGAGGAGGTTGTTTCACATGATATACTTGCAGGCTAGCTGCTCTCAGTTTCAAAAATTGGTGAATATTAAACAGTCTGCACAAAGTAATTGTGCAGGCATCTAGTAGGCACATTCAATTCAGTGGAAGGAACTGAGGTACCGCTTTCATTAAGGATTTTGTTCAAATATTTCAATCTAAACTGAGAACGTTAATATGTCATAACTCTTAAAATTTTGCTCCTTGTATTCATCACACGATACACTTCTTGTTTTCCTTCTGTTACTCTGCTGCACCATGTTCTTAAGTAGTAAACCTTTCATTTTATGTAATTATTCGTATCCCTATTCCAGTATTCTGAAATTCAGTTTCCCAAGTCATAAGTTCTACTTACAAAATTTAACAGTGATTTCTTCTATTTACAAAATTTAACAGTAATTTCACAGTTTTCATTAATAAAGTTTTAATTAATTAATAAAGGCTTTCCTTTACTTCACAAATTGAATTTACATCTTTCTACAAGCATATGAGAACAGAGGTTTCCTTCCACTTATCTTCTAAAGAGATTTTTAAAGGAAGCTCAATAATTTAATAATGTGGGGACCATACATGTGCATGTACACTTACATAAATGCGATTAGGTAACATTTTGTTCTCCCACGTTGCATTCTGTTTCATTACCAAATTAGCAATCAAGAAGCAAGGACTGGTAAAACAAACTTTAGTAACAAGATTATATTTATACTTAATTGTAATGAATAACATTACCATTCCACTATTAAAAATTACAACATTGTGCATGGCGTATCTGCCCAAAATAAAACTTGAAAAAGAAGACTCTAATGCGATTCAGAAAACTAGTGATGTGATTTCAGAACCACAGGGGAAAAGTCAACTGATTTTAACTTCCATGTTTTACAACACTATTGTAAATCTAGAAAATACTTACGAGAACTGGCGGTGACTGTCAACAGAGTTTAACTTATTTTAATGATGCATATAATTTATAATACTGTCTCATATTTAAAATCACCCCAATTTCCCTGCACACCAGAGCTGTTGCCCAACACTGATGTACTAGCTCATCACCTTTTTAGTATTAGTATTGCAGACTAAATTGTTAACTCCTTTCCATCAAGCAGTGATAAGTTTGTCTGAAGATTTTATTTAAAAATTATGGGGCTCCCATCTGAGTTCCTGGGAGGGGAGAAGGCTGGAGCAAGTTTTCGCATTCCCTGGAGTTAAGATGAGAAGCTACTTAAGTGGTTCTAGCAAAGCAGAAAAGTTGCTTGAGGAGAAAGAAACCTGCTGAGCCCCTTTGGGCCCTTCTGCTTGCTGCGAGTCTCTGTTTAGCTCCTTGCTACCACTTCACACATAGGGGGTTTGTGATGGAGTTTTAATCCATCACTCCACTTCCAGCAACCTGCCAATCGGTTTGTCACTTGCTTGAGTGTTTTTTTGGCTTTTAGATAGTTTCACAGGTGACAGCTGTAGCATAGACTTGAAACAGCTGGCTGGGGCAGCAGGTGGCCAGAAGCATGTCTCACAGATGGTTGCCTTCCACAGGGGGATTGAATAGCAAGCAGTGTAGCGTCCTCCAAGAGCTGTTGCAGCTGCTTGAAGGTGGTGCTAAGAAATATGTTTCATGGTCATGGAAGAGTACAAGTGTTTGTAAATTTTGGTGGAGCATGAGAATCTGATATGGTTAGTACAAGAAAAGATAAAGTTAGGAGAAATCCTTGCTGAATTGTAGCTTGTCTTCTAAGTTCTCTTACAGTTTTAGGTTACTAAGACTTTACAGAACATTTCTAGTTTATAATATTTCCCTGCATTTTGACTGACAACCAAGAGGAAAGGGAGTAGTCTTCTGTCTTTTCCAGTCCACATCTTGTAGATAAACAAGAATGTGAAATTTAAAAAGAACTCTTGGTGAAATCTAGCACACTGAAAACAATGTGAATTAGACTATTGATTTAAAGGCTAGGATATAATATTTTATTTTTATATCATTTTCTATATACAGACAACTGCAAGAATAAAAAAAAAGGTCATAGTTAATGTATAAAAGTTTTAAAAGACTACAGTTAAATTCTCTAGTGTTGGGAGTTTTATCCCTTGGTATTGTGTTTTCCAAAATTGTTACCACTTAGTTTAATTCAGCACTCCGGCACTGAAACAATAGGTTATTGCTTCATGTTTTCTGAAAGGAAATATTTTTTTCACTGTCAGAGCTAGCTTACGTTAGCTATCATTTACTTGAAGACTTCAAAAGAAGGAATAAATTAAGCAGATACTTATCTGTCCAACACTTGTAATTATCTGAACATTAAACAGACAGCCATCTTCCAGCTCCTTCTCTTCCCACATTATGGTGTCTTTCTCCCACAGTCAGAAGTTGTTAAGTCTGCTAATTATTAATGAACTTCCTAAGTAGCTGTATAGAGCAGGCTGAAATGCCCAAACCATTAACATGGCATTAATGTAAATACAAAATAATTTTATTATGTTTTGTGTTAATTTGGTCCTTCTTACTGATCAGAATCAGAAGATCACTTAATCATGCTTGTGGTTTTAAACCTGTGATTAACTGGTCTCAGTATGTGTTTGATCAGTTGTTTGCTTCTCTGCATTAGGATTTGAGTTCAAGTCTGGAGATGCTCAATCTTACAAGCTTCTGAGGTAACACGTCATTCAACCAAGTGATGATTAGAAATTTTATCTGAATTTGGAGTACTTGATGTGGTCATCAATGCTGTGGATGTCAGAGAACCTCAACCATAGAGTGGATTCAGATCTAGGGATTTTAATTCTGAAATTGTAATTGTTACTCATGAAATGCCAATAATTTGGTGATTTATTTTCTCTAGTTACTTATGTGTATAGTAAACAACACCGTTAGAACGTTATTTTTGTGGGATAATGATTCAGCTGTCTACAGCACTGTTTCATTATTAACCATGTGGGACTTGGATTATTGCCTTGAAAAACAGATAATTATTTTGTTTCCTAATTTACAGACTTTTAATTTTCTCAGACTCCAGTTTTAGAAAAAGATAGAGTCAAATGAAACAAGGAGATTTTGTTGTGAAGTTCAAAGAAGTACCATAACTCATTGGTTTTGACCTTCAGTATTTACAGACTGAGTGAGCAAATCAAGAAAACCATGCCTTGCATTTAAGTCAACACATTTTAGTTTTTAGAAAAAAAATGCTATTTTAGATTCACCTTTTTTCTAGCTCTAAAGAAGGAAAGCTGGCTGTGACCACAGCTGAACTTAATAAAAGGAGGTAGTATATTGCAACTCTGGATTGTCAATACCAGTTACTGTCAATGTCTAGCTATCTTGGGTCTGTCAATGCTGCTCAATATAAGAGGACCAGGAAGCAAGACCAAGTGCTAGACCTCTGCTCTGCCATGCTTTGTAACTGATGCCTTCCTCCCTGGACAGCTTTCTCTGAAACAGCACTGGAGCACAATTTGGGAATAGTTCACTCCAGGAACCACCCCTAAAAGACAAGATGGGCAAAAGTGCCCCAGCTTTGACAAACTCTGTCCTCCAGCACTGCTCTGCCAATACTTCCAGGCTCTTGTGAATCATCGGAGTCACTGAATTTCAGTCTCTTTTCATTTCTCTGCCATTTGTGGGCTATAACATAACCATCACATGGTATTTCTGAAGCTATGGGCTCCAGCATACACACACAAAATCTTATGACTGCAGGGTACAGCACACGGAGCACCAGGGAGTCCCAAAGCCCAGTGGTGGGCAGTGAAGAAGCAGTTTGTGTGCTGCAGAGGGAACTCGCCATACTACGTTAGTGATGTTTGACTTCAAGTCCAGAAAGTACCCCATGTGTCAATCTTATAAATGCACCCTGCAGAACATACTGACATTGAGGTAATCCAAAGGCTGGATGGCCTGGTTTGCATGCTAGAAATGATATTTTCAGGCAAATCTACAGACAGATCAGCAGATGTTCTATCTTTTAGTAGAAGTATTTATAGAATCATGAAGTACCAGGTTGGAAGGGACCACAAGGATCATCTGGTCCAACCTTTCTTGGCAAAAGCACAGTCTAGACAAGATGGCCCAGCACTCTGTCCAGCTGTATCTTAAAAGTGTCTAATGTTGGGGAATCCGTCGCTTCCCTGGGAAGGTTACTCCAATGGCTGGTGTTTATCAGCATCTTGTGTCCAGTCAGAATCTCCGCAGGAATAACTTGTACCTATTATAAAGTTGTTGTCTATACTGTTCCATGTACAAAGGAAAGAAGTCTGAATCCATACCTCTTTGCAATTTATGAGACTCTTTCCATTGTTTCTAGTGGCCTTTTAATCAGGCAGTTATTCTCTGGGACTAAGAGTGTGACATGGTTTGCTAAAACTAAGTTCATTTCTTTAAGGGGTTTTGCACATACCCTCTATGTGCCAAAGTTGTTGCAGATATTATGATTTCTCTTTACAAACTGAAATAGTCTGACTAAGTAATGAACACTTTTATCTTCTAAATTTCCAACTGAAAGGAAACTGAAAAAGGTTCCAAAGAATTTAAAAAAATTACAAACGCAACTGAGGTTAACCAAGAACCTACAAATGACATTCTAACATTTGAAATATAAAAAGGGAGTTATTTTTCTCACTGTGTTAAAAATTACGACTTTTAAAAAAATCATGTAAAAATTAATAAAGCAGTCAAAGCACTTCCTTTTTGTAATTCAGTGAATCTGATATAGTCTGGCGAATCCTTGACAAAGGACATAAATAACATAGTTGTGCATGCATCTGTTTTAAATTGTTTTAAGGATTCTTTGTAGAATGAATGCGTTCTTGAAAGATTAGAAATCTAGGAATGCTATGTGTTTTTCCAAATTGGGTGCAAGCATGAAAAAGAAGAGGCAAGGCGTCCTTGTGAACATATATCAAGGTGAGAATGGAGTGAATCGTGATTGTTCACATCTTTGATTGTATTTGTCCAGGCAAGTATTCAGCTGCAGCTAAATAAGCTACAGAACACAGTGATAGCTAGGGAGGGGTGTATGTGTGTATCCTCTGTGGAACAGAGGAAATTCCATAGTGAAAATCATGTTTGAGGAGGATTAACATTGTCAAGTGCAACATAAAAATGTCTGCAAATGCCAAAGTTATCAGTGGATGTTACTGTAATGAAAAAGTACGGCACTATGTGTGTGTACAAGAGAAGCTACTTAATGTTGAAAAGATAAACTAAAAAGGTGAAAGATTTCTGAAAATAAAAAATAAACAAGAGCAACTACCTTAAATTCTTTTAGTTGCTTTGTGATTTATATGGTAGCATCAAGGAAAATGTTTTTCAGTACATTGTTTTTCAGAACATTGCTTGTCTGATTTATTTTTGGTTTGGCTCCGTTTACATTTAGAAATGTTGAAGCTGACAAATCTAGTTTTTCAGTTATGCTGGAAAACTCGCTGCTAGCTTCAAGTCATATCAATTGTAACCTTTCCAATAATGTAACCAAATGTGAAAGATGGGTGTTGTCATTTGGATGTCCTCTGCAGAAAGGCCTGAACACTCAATTTTGGGGGTGTGTTACTGTGTCTCCAATGTTGGGACAGGGTAGGCTATAATGACACGCTTGTGGGGTTGAACAGGACTGAGGAAGCAGAGCAAGTGTTGCCAAGGAAGGGATTCAGAGCAGGGCTCTGTGCAGATGTCACACCAGGCTTTCATCTGTGCCTTTCATCCTTTTTCCATTCAAAATGTTTTATTATTGCTTCCTTCAAAAACAAAACAGAGAGCCAAAATCTTTCCTGACAGATACCTCACATAATCTTTGCTTGTCCCAGAGGAACATTTGGGGATGTAAACCAGTGTAGTAATAAATCAGAAAAGATTTTGACAAAACATTCATCTAGTTCTGTCACTTCAAATGGATAATTTTCAGTCATGAATTTAATGGATGTGGAGGAGTTGTTTTGTTTTTTATACTGTGAAAGAGTGCTGGAAGAAGACTGAAAGTAATCCATGAAGCTGTGTCTTTACACTGAGATTTGCTTTAGGTATTCGTTGAGCTAGACCAACATATGAAGAGTGACCAGCTGTAATAATATGAAATGTCCAAATCATGAATGATAACAGCTGCAATGTAAAGATGATACAGGTTTCCCAAATCAGACTGCAATGACTTTGGAGAGCGAAATCCTCAGCAGTCCCCTCCAGTGGGCCGCTTCCCTGCGACACAGCTGTGGGCCTGCCTCATCCTGACTGCTGAGGAGAAATGTTAGGAGAGGATGCCTCACTTTAAATTTGTCAGATATAATATCTAAAAAGATTATTTTCTTTGCATTTCATGCTTGCACTTTCACTTTTTATCTTTTGTGAATGTTGGGAAACTATTTAATTATGATCTCCTTTGTATAAAGCTTTTTTTCTATGGGAGGCAATTGTATGCAAAATGAATTTGAACATGTTTCAAAATTGCATCTGATTATGTAGAACATTTTATAAGTCTTACTCTGTTGTAAGTCTTTTTCTCTCCAGCTTAGCAAGTTTTTGTGTTTTAACTATAGCTGTTTGAACCAATTGTTGGCAAAATTTGTCCTGAGCCTAGACGACCCTAGAGAGTTGTTTTTAATCCATTATTCTTTGTGTGTCGCAAAATTCATAACACATGATTTAAATAAATGCAGTGCAGGCTCTGAGTTTCTTGGATTGTTATATTGGGAGTCCCCATTTATAGTTATCATGCAATTGATCATAGCCTTGTCTGGCAGGTTTGAGTTTAGTAAATCATTCCTATTTCTGAACACTTTCAGTGGCGTCTTTAGGGAGAAGTATGAATAAACAGAGAGAGGCTTCAAGTGGATACAGGGCATTCAGTGTAATGAATTATTGGTCATCTTAATGTTGCTGTCAGTTGTATGTTTCTGTGGGGAATATTTCTGGGTTTAATCATCATTTTCCACCAGAATGAAAGCTAGGTCTTGGACCCTTGTCTAAATGACTGAAACATTAGAAAAAGGAGAATCATTAATTGGTCTTTGTTGAATATGTTCCATCAATACAATACATTATTTAATGAAAAATAACTTTGTGACTAATGGGATTTTTTCTAACAAAAGAAGTTCCTAATGTAAACCCAAATAAAATTCTTAGAAGGTTTTGAAATTAAAAAAAAATCAAAAATTATAATGAAAAACAATATTTCTAAAGGTGGAGAGACAGAAGGATTGGTAAAAGGTCTTTCCATGTCAACAGTACAAAATTATTGTGGTTCAGTATTTTTAGATATTTGCAGATTATGAGTATTTCAGGATTAAATTCATAAAACCTTTACTATTTGAAAATATTTTCTTAAGCATTAATTGCTTTCTGAATGCTCACCCATGCTAAATGGTATATTACTCTGTAATCATAATGTTGTCATTTGGACAGGGACCAAATTAAAAATAAACTGAGAGAGGAAAGAAAGAACTGTTAGATGGGTTGTCTTTGTGTGGCTATTTTGCTTGAACAACACTGCTAACATGTTGTAATAACCTTCTTTTAATCAAGACAACTATGCAACAGACCATGTCTCACATCGTCTCATTCAGTGTTTTCTAAGCAAAGAGCCCACTTGGTTAAAACTGATGTGTTTAAATTAAATAACAGAAAGTGACTATTGAATCTAGAGGAATTAAGATTCTTTCCAAATCTAAAACCTGTAAAGCTCTACCCAATAGTTTGTACAACTGGTAGACATCTCAGTCAAAAGAGAGCAGGATAGTTCTTTAGCTTCCACTGTGGTGTCCCTCAAAAACACAGAACATTGTTTGATAAAGTTCATGACATTATTTCTTTGTTTCAGAAAGAAAATCTGGCTACAATAAATTACTTTTGTCTCTGTAAGACCATTATTACTGTATAAGGATATTCAGAGATATGTTATCACAACATTATACCAATAGTGGGTGGCTGTTGGTGTAAGGTGGTAGGGGATTTTTCACTGCTGTGTTGTTTCTCTGTTTGTTTCTTTTTGTTTTCTTGTTGATGTTTTGGTGGGTTTTGGTGGTTTTTTTTCGGTTTTTCTAGATGTTCATCAAAATCAAAGCTTTTCACAGAAACATTGGGCTTAGATACAGACATTTAGATGAGGTCTGAAGTGCCAAATGAAGTTGAAAAAAGTCTTAATACTTACTAGTCACTGGAGATCTAACAGTAGAGAGTTATGGCTGAAGTGATCCTGCAAATGCCACACTGAGCTATTTTGAATGTTTTATCTTCTCCCTCCCCCATATTGTTGAAAAGTACTCATTCTAAATGCAGTCACTTTTTTTAAACTCAATCTAGACGAGGTGCAATGCATATTTTAAGGCAATCCCTGATACAAAAGTTGTTATGACAGGTACTTCTCCTCCTCTTGGTGTTCATTGGAATTGCTCAATCCTAAACTATTAACAGATTGTCTTACTTCTTAGCTGGAAAACAGGCTGTCTTTTAAACTTAGTGATTTATGAGAAAAAAAAAAGGTATTATTAAGTGGCTATTAAGTGCAAGGTAGGGTTTAAGAGAGAATAAATTGCTGGCAGCAGGTATACAAGAAATTATTTGGTTATAAATTTGATCAAAGCTTCAGTGCTGGAGTAGCTATTGTTTTTCATTTCTCTGTCTTTCTTTCAAAGAGCTAAACCAAATTACCGATACTGAAAAATTTTAAAAGGTGAATATGAATTTGTTTCTATTCATACTTTGTTCCTACTCAGTTTAGGATTTTAGTAGACAGAAGCAAAATAAAATGCTAGATGTTAGTCTAAAAAAACTAATCAGAAACATCAGAAAAAAAACAATTAGAGGACCAAATTTCCAAGGTGTGGTTGAGCCATTTAAGCCAAGTGCAATGGAGCACTGGCAGTTCTAGGGTGCTGCAGGTTCTGTTGTGTGGATAAACAGACATGGAAATAACGCCAACATATTTTGTTGGTATAATTAACATTATTAATGATGAGAAGAACTGCAGAGGTGATCAGTTTTAAGAAGTTTTAGGAAATGGCTTTTAGAGATTGCCTGTCGTGAATTAGAAAAAGGATTTCTCTACTTGCTTCCCTTCAAAGGAATTAGATAAACTGTACTGAATGAGCAAGTAAATGAACCATTTTGATAGTAAAACTAAGAAGAGTAAAGTCCCCCTCACTAAAAGGAGAGAGAGCGCTGAGGTAGTTATTATAATAGTATAACATAGTAACAAAAAAGGTAATGGTCACGTGAATAAAGTAGCAATGGCGCACACAGAAATGGATGATCTTTTCAAATCAGCACCTCCCTCTCTCACAAACTGAGATTTCCTTTCTCATCTCATCTAATAAATGGCTTTGAGAGTTCAAATCCTTAGACATGAAAGGTGACTCTAAGTATTTCAGTGTAAACAACAAAGCAGCCCTCAACATCTCTCTTAATAAAATCCTGTTTTATGCTTCTTACGCTGCATTTTGCTAGCTTGTGTAGCAGGGCTTATATCCAAATAGATTAAATATATATATATATATATATATATATATATATATATATATATATATATCTTTTCCCTTACGTAAGTCCTCAGTTTTCATGTTCCCAGCAATTGTTAACAGTCTATCATCCAATGAAATTAAAATAATTCTTCCCCCAAGACCTCCTTACACTCGATTCCCAGACCAGAGCTTTCTCACATGTGTGCAGTGGTGTTTTTATGTTTACAGATATACATACACTGGTGCACATGCTTTCCTGCGTGCAGTCTTTATAATCTAATCTAATCTAATCTATCTATTGTGTTTCATATTTGAAAACGGAAAGCTTTCTTTGAGATTCACTCAGAGATGGGTAGAAGGTCTAATGTACAAAGCAGCATGTTCCTAGAAGTTGCAAGGGTTGAAACTGGGAATTTCCTCCACCTCGCTCTGCAAACATTTCTGTCTCTCCTGCTTCAAGATCCCAGTTCTTCTCCCAGGCTCAGAAGCCAAGACAGTCTTCACTGCTTTGGGAAGGGTGGGAATTGCCACAATATTCCCAGTGACTGCACAGAAGAGTGAAACTACACTTGAAGTGATGCAAAAGAGGCTTTAGGCAGGCTGAGGGACAAAGTAGTCACTGAGGAAATTGAGAAGGGTAGCAAAGCAAAATATCTTTATAGGAGGAAGAATACAGAAAAGCAAAAGAGGAGAGCAGAGGTAAACATTACAAGAAGTAATATAGTTCTGCTGTTTTCTCTGAGTAAAAAAAGAGAGTTCATTTCTCCTAGCTATGAAGTTTAGATTCAGGTGAAGACCTCCTGAGAGAACTGGGAGATCTAGAGCTGTTTCCACAAAAAAGCATTATTGCCAAGTATAACCTGTATGGTTGCTTTCCCCTCTCTATATAGTGTAATTTTGATTTGATTGCCTATATTGCTACATATTCCTCTGGAGACCCTTGTGTCTATACATGTAGCCACTCTGTGCTTCTACCTCAGGATAAATTATTGATTCTAGAAAACAAAGAACCATCAACTTCACTTTCAGAGGAGCCACTGGAGGCTCATACGTGATCATTTCACATAAATTCTGACTCTGAATGAATTGTCCTCCTTTGCCTGACATAGCTTTTCTAAGGACCTAGAAGTCTGTAGGCCAAATAGTGGTAACTAAATATTCAGCTGTTCATTCAGAGAGAAGCTCTTAAATTTTTTGCATTGCAAAATGAATGTTACCCAGGCAGTGGCACAGACAAACCCCCTGTCTCTGCTATTCTGTACCCAAGGGTAATTCTGGCTGATGTTCTTTAGACAGTGTAAAGGATAATATAAAGCCTTTGTTCATATCCTCAAATTAATCTGTGTCACAGAAATTTTGAAAAATTTGCTGTTCCTGTGACATTTGGGCCCCAGCTAGAAGTGTTTTTGCCAAAAAATGCCTTTCAGTTGCTGTGTGGTTGATGGGACTGAAGGCAGACCAGAGTGATGTTTACAACCTAGAAATGCAATTCTTTGCCTGTTTATTCATGTTACTACTTCCAAAAAGTTATGATGGTCAACAGAATTTTAAATCTTCCTAAGGTGAACCACCATATCCTTGAAGACCTGCGTGCCATTAGGTTGTATCTTTTGAAACCACCTCGTGTTCTGGAGACTCATCATCATATGGTCAAATTGCACCTTTGCTCCTTCCCCTGTCTCAGAAACTCTCCCAACCTGCTGCTGAGGCCAAGCCCTCTGAACAACCTGGTCCAATATCAGAGCTAGCTCTGCTTTGAACAGGGAACAGACCAGAGGACCTCCTGAGGTTCCTCCTGACATCAGCTGTTACGTGTTTCTGTAAATTACAAAGGAGTTCTGTAACTTTATTGGCTTCTTTACTGGTTCAGTTTCCATGGTCCTTCAATTACTGAGCCATCAGGGTGGTCCTTAGAAAATGTCTTGCAGAAAGGGCACTCTCATCTTAGGAAGGATTGAGGATGAGTGTTTCCTAAGTAAGCAACTTGGTAATAGGTATCATCTGTTGGATGGAGACTTTCGTCAGTAACTCTTTGTAATGTGTCCATGCAGGTCATGATACAGCTGAAAAGATAGTATCATGATGAAAATCACAGGGTGGGATGCCAGACAGACAAGGATGGTCAAATGATATGTTCAGCCCTGAGGAATTCCACTTGCCACCAGCAATGGCAGTGCTGGGCCACTGCAAACACTCCATCGCGTCTGTTAATACCAGAAGTGTAATGATATATGCTCCTTCCTACTTCTCGTCAGTTCCTTGATATATAGATACTGACATTCAATTGTAGCCAGTAAGGGATTCTATCTTTTACGTTAGAATAAGAGCAAATGGCATAGCAGTAGGGATGTGCACTTTCTTCCGTAGCATTTGAAGAAACCAAGCCTAAAGGCAAGCTGAACAAAACCAAAGTTATTTAGTAAAAAAAAAAAAAAAAAAGAAAAACCAACTAACAAAAAAAACCCTAGAGAGCCTAAGATCAACACTGCTTATATGATGAGTTGCTTTTATTTGTTTCAGTCAGAATTTTTACAAATATATAATGGAAAATATGAAGAAAAAATGCTAAAAATGTAAACCTTTAAGAGAAATTATGTGATTATTCTGCCCACATCACCAGTCACATGCTTGGGTATAAAAGTTCTGCAACTAGGCAGGAAACATAAAATTTGATGATGATATTATTTGAAAAATAGCTGTATAAAAAGACATAAGTTATAAGTGACAGCAAATGCTCCCTGGAATAAGAAACCAGTAGTTTTCAATTAGTGTTAAATGAAAAAGTATGTTATGTCAGCTGATATTAAATGGGTATAAATGGCTGGATTAGTACAAAATTATCTGATGTCTGGAAAAAAAATTAATTTACTGAATTGATATTAATCAGGCTCATTAGCTTTAGTGTGGCAGCTGCCATTTTGGCTAATGCTGAGGGGACTGAACAGAGATTTCCACAGCCAAATCCATGGTCATGGATTAACTTAAAAGAACAGTCCCTCATTGTGAGGGCTGTAACATGTTACACATTTTAAACTGATGGAAGACCTTCTTTGTACATTATCAAGGGAAGTCGAGTTCTGTCCAGGAAATAGGGTATTGGTATCTGTAATAATTATCCTATGAGCACTGGGCATAGAGGAGGTCAGACAGTAAACAAGATTTCAACTCATCTTGGGGCTGGGCATGACAGCAGCTGATAAAACTCTGCTTAAGTAGCTCAGTTAATTTCTAGTGTGACCTGTAATGCTTCCTTTGTCAAGTCTGGTACCAGAAGTCAGTATTTATTCTTCTGCTTCACCTTCTCTGCAATGTCATTCCATTGTGTGTGATGATTTCTTTCAGGAGAAGTATTTTTACTAATCAAGCTTTTCTAATAGGCACTGCTTAGCCAGCTTCTGAGTGACTGCCATAACCCCCAGATCTCATGTATGTGTTTTTGTTGATAGGGCAGTTTGCTGAAATGAATTTAAGCAGCCATCATGGCAAATTTTCTTGCAATTGTCAGTGCTTTGTGCTGTGTGTCCCTCAGAAGTGCGTTGCTTCGTCATGGTATGAAAATGGAAAGTCACTTAAATAACAGCCCATTTTAATATCATTTTTTGCATCAGTTTAAAGCTGACACATGCAGTCTTTGGCTATTGCCCTGCTTTATCATTGGGAGTTTTTTTAAACAGGAATTTGAAGGAGTTTTAAATGGTCATTTGCCTGCCTTTGCAGGGCTTGCCCATGGCTGCCACCCTGTGAGTACTGCCACTGTTTTGCTGGTAGAAATAATATGGCAGTTATTTGTATTAATTTTTGGCACGCACAGATTTTTGCTCACTCAGCAGAGTACAAATCTAAGGAGAAATGTGGTTGATTCAGGGGTATTCACGCAAAAAGAGAATGAGCACGTCTGTGGTGAGAGAAGGGAGGAAAGTTATGTTTTCTGCCTCTCAGTCCACTATCCAGCTGCAGTCTTGTGTAGACTGAGCATTAGGACAGCATTTTGATTGCAAGAAAGGAACCTATAACAGAGACAGTGAGTTTTGAAGTCCCAGCAGCATTTTGTGTCAGGTGGCTGATCTATATTTATTCTGCCAATGCAGAAGCTGCCCCTGGAGAGCACCCTCTGCTCTTTACCTGACTCAGGACATATGGAAATATGACATCTGCTTACTGCAGTAATAAGTCCACAAATGTGATTGTGAATCTTGGAACTAGAGTTGAACTTTTCATCACAACAACTAAATCTTAATTCTGCTTTTCTCATGAGCGAAAAATTGCCCATGGCTGCTCTTTTCTTTCATATGATTGAAAAATGCTAGCTATACAAGTACCACATGGGAAGGAGGTGGCGATGTTATTAAATAGACCTATTTGCCATGGCATTTACCTCTGTGGCATAAGAGCAGCTTACAAACAAACACAGCATCCTATGAGAAGGTAAATAATTATTTCAACTTTTGAAAAGGAAAACAAAAGCATAGAAAAAAAATAAAATTGCTAAGGTTACCCAGCAATTAAAATCAGGAATTCATTATGGATTTTCATTCCTATATCTGCCTTAAATTTTTCTGACATTCAAGTATATGAATTTTAACGCCAAATCTATACAGTTTGATCTGAAGACAGTAATGTAAGATTTCCTTGATAAAAGCTTAAGAAGTAATGCTTTCTTGGTTAGGGGTTCATTAAAAGGGATTTTGGCTTATTAGAAAGTTTATGCAGATCTGGTCCCACAGTTGAAGATGTCTTGACAGAGCTGAGATGGGCTTTTAAGCCTAGGTAAAACTTAATGGCTACTACCCAGCAATGAAAGAGCAACAAGCTGTCTGAAATGAGAGATTAATTTCAGCAAGCCTCTGCAAACTAAGCCAACCTCATTTCACATAGGTCTATGCCTCACTTCCTACTGTGCCTGCCCTCCAGCTCTTCTGTTTTCCATGGTAACTAGGCCAGCTGTCGACTAGGAAAATACCCCTGGGCCAACTAAAAAAGAAAAGTTTTCTCTTACTAATATCTTACAGCAAGCTTTCCCTGGTATATGAGCTTAACTTCAAATTCCCACTTCTCTTTTTACAAAGCCAATATTTGGTGGGAATAAAGTGGTAAAACGGAAGGAAGATCAGAACCAAACCAGTATTTAAAAAAGAGAAATCTAAAGATATTTCCTTCTCTGCTTTGCTTTTCTGCCCTTCCAGAGGATGCTATTGCTGTATATAAGGTGGAGCAAAAATTTAACAGAGACAAACAACACAAGACCTATGGGGAAAGGCTGAGGAAGCTGGGGTTGTTTAGTCTGGAAAAGAGGAGGCTTAGAGTTGACCTCATCACTCTCTATAACTACCTGAAGGGAAGTTATAGCCAGGTGGGGATTGGTCTTTTCTCCCAGGCAGTTCGCAATAGGACAAGGGGGCATGGGCTTCAACTCTGCCAGGGGAAATTTAGGCTGGATATTAGAAAGAAATTCTTTACAGAGAGAGTGGTCAGGTATTGGAATGGCCTGCCCAGGGAGGTGGTGGACTCACTGTCCCTGGAGGTTTTTAAACTGAGATTGGACATGGCACTTAGTGCCATGATCTAGTAAACGAACTAGAGTTGGACCAAGGGTTGGACTTGATGATCTCTGAGGTCTTTTCCAACCCAGTCGATTCTGTGATTCTGTGTGATTCTGTGAAAAGAGGAAGAAAAATAAAACTGGAGAGGATGAAAGAAAACAGGCCGAGAAAAAAGGGATATGAAGATAACATAAACACTCTTCTTTACAATGTGAATTCTTGCTCTTCTGTTCCACCACTGACAGAAATGAGCTGACACGAGCCATCTCTCATGGTCTTCTCTCCTTTAACTGAATGAAAACATGGCAGGCGTCATCTTGTTTGAGGAAGACTGCAGAGTAGCTTTATGCATAAGGAAAGCCACAGTCTGAAGATATTTCTCTCTTGGAAGAGTCAGAATCGTAAAAAGATGAAAAAGTATTGTTGGGATGTTAGAGACTCCCCTACTGAAAATTCTGATTCTCTGTCTTCTGTTCCCTGAAAACAAATGAGTTTTTCTAGTTATTTCTGAAGTGTAAAGGACCGTATGTCTTCATTATGATATTTTAGTTGAACAATGGAGGTTCTCTCAAAGTTATGCTTTTGACAAAGTCACACACACATGCATGCAGAGAGGTAAGCAGGTTGCTGCAATCTGATGATTTGATCCATGCATCCTTTGTTGTTGTTCAGCATTGGTCCTACTACTGAAGCTGTACTCTTCAGTAGTCTTCTCTAATGATATGCCACATGGCAAATTGCCAGAAAAAAGAAGACTCAACATCTACAGAAAGCATATTATGTCAGACATGAGAGGAATACTTAAAACTGAAAGTTTTGCAATCCTATAATTATGCTGTGGTACTGTCGAGGGTTAAGATTGCGGGGTGACAATAAAACCCTGGCAGATGTATTGTTAACCTCCTCTCCCCCCACTTCCCCCTCTATGTCCCTCCCTCTCCCCCCCCTTCCACTAAGGACAGGCGACTGGGAGGAAAAGAAGGACAGAGAGAAGAGAGTTGGAAAAAATTAAAGATGTTTTACTAATGCTACTAATAAGAATAGAGAAAATAATACAAAATATACAAAACCAATCTTGAAAGTCTCAGCAACTGCAGAGCCGGCACCCAAAGTCCTGGATTAGACTCTGCAGCCAACCGGAGCTGGATTCAGTCTCTCACTAGGCCTCAGTTCGCAGGGACGACCAGCAAGATCCTCTCCTAAGGTCAGCCATAAGCAGAAGGGAAAAAGGCAAAAGGCAAAAAGGGGCGAGATCCTCGTGATCTCCCACTTTTATATGAAGTATTCACGTGAATGGAATGTTATACACAGTTGGTCAGTTTCTTGGTCACTTGTTTCTTGTCGCCCCTCTCGCGAGATGTCCATCCATGCTTATCAATAAGTTTGCATTCCATTGCTAGGTTTACCAAAACATGTGTCTGGTTCTCCAGGAAAATGCAGTTAATATGAAGGCTTTAGCTGACAGGCAAAATTCACTGAAAGAGAAACTTGTTTTTAACAAAACCAGGACAGGTACCATCATTGCTGAAACAGCTAAAGCGGTGCCTGCTGAAGGATCATTATACCACCCTGTTCCTGTGTGTGCAGTGATCTGAAAGAAGTTCCGTTTTTTAGATATGGGGAAAAGAAGATAAGCAGGGCCATTATTTGAAGCGGAGATGTCCAGATGAAAGTAAAGATCCAGAAAAGACAGACGTGTCAGGAAGTAATGTGGGATCAGGATTGTAGTAGATCTAGATCTTGCATCTGTTTTACCTGAACTTACAATACAGATAATACAGACACGTTCTTTCCAGAGAGGTGGACGTGATGCTGCCTTAAAAGAAACATTAACTCCACATGTATTTGGAATGTATCAAGTCTAATCTATCCTTCCTCAGTTGTTGGCATCTGAGCAACTTGTCTGTAAAAATCTGAGACTCTACTTGAAAGATAAGAGCTTTGGTTGTAGATACTGTGAAACAAAGCAAACCCTTGTAATTGAATGCAGAGAAAATAGGAAAATTAACAGCCGATCTTAAGATCTACCGCTCTGCAGAATAAATTTTTTGAATGATGTAATATCTGCAAAACAATGTCACTCTCTTTTCCTATTTTCCCCACCATCTACCCCAAAAACCTAACTCATACCTCCCCATGCCCAGGCTGAGTCATAAGAATGGTAATCTGAAAACCTGAGGATTATGAAGCACAGATCTAGCTCAGAATGTATGAATAAAATCTGGAACTGCTCCTAATATGAGCAGCCAAAGGCCTTAATGACCTTAAAGAAAGACAATTTTTGTGTTCTCCCTGAGTCTACTTCTGTATTAGTATGTTGAAAAAGTAAAAACAACAACAAAAGCAGAAAAGGTGCATACAGCATTTTAGAGTGAGGTTAACCAAAGTGTTGCACCGTAATTCAGGTTTAATGCTGCGGTTTTGTGTAAATCTGGATTTCCCAGTGCATGCAGAGCCATACATAATTAGTTCCATGTCATATGTTTTGTTTTGTAGTGTCATGAGGGATTTTTTTGTTCCAGCTATGAAGCTAATGGGAAGCTACAGAAGCTATCCAAAGCCATTTTGGTAGACATGAATAACCCAAACAACAGACAGATGAAGAACAACATTTTCAGATTCTTCTCAGTGTATTGCTGTGGTAACTGTGGCCTAAATTCAGATACAGTACAAAGCTTAGCAACTCCATTGGCTCTAGTAGACTACTTGAACCTGGATTAATTTTTGCAATTTATTTAGATGGTTTGAATGCAAAGTAGCTTAGTCACTTCCTGTATCCAGTTAATTGCTGGCATATTTGGATATCATCCCATTAAAGCCATTGGGTTTGCTTATTTTAGTGGTGATTATCCCATCTAATCTTGTTTATTGAAAGCTTCCAATACAGTCACCCACTGGGAGGAATGCAACAATTTCTGTTATGCCTGGAATGAATGGTGTATTTCAGTTCCTGTGCCACAAATTTACTCTTAGCTATTGCAAAGATAGATGGCTGTAGCTTCCAGGCTTTCTGGTTCTGGTATTAAGCAAGATACTGCATGGAATTCTGACAACAGTATGTCATTTGTTCTGAGGAGAAAATCTGCAGTTTTGAAATAAGCACAGACAAGGGTGTACCTGGTCACATGAGGAAAGCACTGGCAAAGATAGAACCAGACTTTTCAAAATTAATGCCAGACTGACTTGAATGCCATTTTTCTCATTGACTGCAAAATAATACTGCCCCTTTGGTAATTTTCATGCAGATATTAAATGCAATACATTTTTCAACTAGATTTTTTTATGGTAATTATTCAGCATACAGGTTTTAGAGGGTAAAGTTAATCATTCTCTTTACTGAAACAGTGGTACTTTTTCTATTGATACTTTAGAGCAGTTATACCTATAGTTGTAAGCCTGAGCTTAATTCACTCTCAGCCTTAATGTGAAGGCATTTAATTTCTGTAGCTTTGGATTAATGCTTGTGCTGGTTTGACTGAAAATGGGTTGATTTTCTTCATGCGGTTACAAACCTTTCTTTTTCATAGCTAGCATGCTCATTATTTGGACTTAGTTTGAGAACAAGCAGGTAACACCCCAGCACAGATTTAATGTTTTTAATTGCTCTGGCCTGAGAGCCAACGACATTCTGAGCACTTTTCTTACAGGTATGAGGCACCAAGGAAGAGGGGCAGATATGGGGCAGAGCTTGACTGACATCCAGACTGATCAATGAGAGTATTCCATCCATTACTGTCATGCTCCAGAGTGGGACCTTCCGGTTGGCTCTTCAACTATCTCTTGCTCTCTCTCTGGGGCAGGTCTGTGTGGGACATTTAGTTTGGCTTTTGCTGTTTTGCAGAGGCCTCTGAACCTTTCCTCCTTTTTCCATTTTTTTTTCGCTTTTGGGTGCTGCTTTCAAAGGACTGGCTGCTTGGTGTGGATGGAGTTCGTGAGAAATTGCCTTGAGTATCTTTTATTTCTCTTATATGTATATATATATATTTATATATATTTACTAGTAGTGTATTAGTATTTTGTTATTTTATTCAGCTGTGCTTATCTCAATCCATGTTTCTCCCTTCCCTTTCAATTCTCTCCCCTGTTGCAGGGGGGGCGGTGAGCGAGTGGCTGTCATGGTTGTATTGCTAGCTCAGGTTAAACCATGACAATGCTTTATTAGCAACTGTGAACCCTCACTCGTGGATTCTGAAGTTATCCAAGGTCAGCACTGTTGTATACAGATGTTGTTGGAAACAACCACTAATTCTGTTGTGTTGCTGTTCTGCTACAGGTATTTCTTGTGTTCATGATAGCATGTTAATAAATTTGGTCCCCAAATCAAATGAAGAGAAATAGACTAGAAAGGGACCAGCTTTGCCAACAATTCATTTTATTTATTTATTTATTTATTTATTTATATTTTTTTTACAAACTGAAGCAGAAAGAGACACGCTATTAGCACTTCTTTTTACTAGACAATTCTTGTAGCATTTATATTGATGTTAACGTGTCCATTCAACAAATTGGAGAAGACATGTTCTGAGGGTGACTTTTTCTTGTTTAGACCTTACACCAGCTAACATCTGCTGTCCGGTAGTGATAGTGGTACCTGTGCAGCATTATACTCTCCTATTAATTCTTGATACAATTAATTTTTAAGGTAAATGCTCTTTCTTCTCCAGATAACACCAGTTTTATCTGTGGTTTAATTTCTTAATACAGAAGTACATGCAACTAACTATATTACCTATTGAATAAAACATTTTTCTGCTAGGCAGCCTTAGCACGGCTTGGCAACTTACTTGCATAGTGTAGTGCAGCCTCTGTTTTCATTGTTCTGCTAATTTTTGTGGGTAAGCAGGACATGCATTCCACATGTTAAGGCATTCAGTGGGTGTGGGGGGAACTGGGTTGATTGAATCTACCAGATCAAGTGATTTGTTTGGATGCAAATTGTCTTGCCTTGTTCATAAAGATATTTGAGAGGAGATTAGCAAATAATGACAATTAGTTCCTTGTCTGCTATAGAAATGTTGTGTTTCTCAAGCATACCAGCATACTTTATAATAAGTCTGCAACAATATTTTGTTGTCCAACGGAGACCAATGTGTTAGATCCCTGTTCTATTAAAAAAAATCAGAAAAAAAGGAAAGCAAATGTTTCGCATGGCTTTTTAAAACCAAATTTCACTTTAAGCAGAGGTATTTTCTGTTCAAGGGTAATGCTTTGAAAAATGAGTCTATAAAAGCAGCTCTGTTATATGAGAAGCAGCAGGTGAGACTGACTGCAGGTTTCTTATGTGAGAGGTGTGAAGAGCCAAAAGTGGACAGATGCTGCAAACCACTGAACAGCTGCTGCTCTTCCATTCTGGTGACTTAGTTGGTTAGGAAGATTCAGAGAAAATATTGCACCACATTTCACTCAGTCTACTAAAGAAATCTAAACTTACCTTCTCCTCTTGTCTGGAATAGAAAGATCAACAGACAAGGCAGAGTCCTGCCAGGTCTCTGGTGCCTCTCTCTTTCTGTTGGCTTTGTACTCAGTCAAAGAAAAGGAGAGTGAAAGGGAGTTCAGTCTTGGTCCTTCCAGTCAACCGGATGACCTTGCACTGTATTTCTGTAAAGCTGTGGAAAATGCCCAGTGCTACGGTCATTTGGGAGAGCTGCTGTGTCCCTTCTGTCTTTCTTGTACATTAACTCTTCTGCCTAATTGACTTTGTTCTCCATCCTCCCCTGCAGAAATTGCAATGCTCTCAACATGTTAGGCATTTGTGCTTTTCAGTTGTTCATTTGTTTGTATGTCTTTTGCTTTGTTGGTTGCCATACCCAAATAGGTCTACACAGAACAGTGCCGCTGTTTTCTAGGTTTTCCTTTCTGACTTGTAATACATAAATCACACCTTCCTAGAATTTGGGGTTAGTTTAAAAAGGGAGGTACTGTCCTGTATCCATTTTTTAAAGGAAGTTGACAGAGATACATACAGGCTATCTCTTGAATAAAAGAGGACCATGAGAGTAGAGCCACTTTAAGGCCTTCCAGTAAGTTTATTTAAATTTTGCTGTCCAATTAAGTCTTATCTCACCAAGGCCGTGAAGGAGGTGGAGAACAGAGATTACATTGCAATGAGTGCAAGCGTTCCTTTCTGTTCTCTGAAGCAAGAGCTGCCATCCTATGGACACATTCCGGGGAGCTTCAGCAAGTTGAGTCATCCATCCTAGGCATTAGAAAAGAGATCAGAAAAGCCACAGTCATATTTGCCAGCTTGGCACTCTGCCACCTTAGAGTTTGGCTGTGTCTAAAGAAGCCATGCCTGAGTGACCCAGCTCACAAGTGAAAAATACGAATTCTACAGACTTGGCTGTGCTCTTGAGAGGATTAAGGGGAGTTGCAGGTGTAGGGGAAGAAGGATGACGGGTACTTGTTAGAATCTGGAATTCACTGGAGTTCACAGTGTTTGTGTGGTACTTTCTATGTTGATATCTCTGTCAAAGGGATTATTTCTGTTATCACTTCCAGGGAAGTAAAAACCTTGTCCAATGTATCTCTTGGGGAGATAAAAGAAAAAACTAAGAAAAGTTTAACTTGCAACTCAGTAATTAATAGCAGAAGTTGCCCACTCATCCTCATGGCCAATCACAGGCTCAATGGAGGTATTAATCTTCAGTTGCGCAGTTTTGTCATCTCTCTCATCCTTGTGTCTGTGAGTAACTTGCAGTAGGATTTAAGAAGCTGCCAAGCCTAAATGCAACCCCACTGGCAAATCACCCCTCTTACTTAATCTCCTGATTAAGAATGCAAACGATAAAATGTTTTCTTCAATGAGCTGAATATTAAATCCATCATGTGCTTCAGGTTTGTGCCATAGCTGCATGACACAAAAGAGCACAAAGGACAGCTTGAGAGTGTTGCAGGGTGTCTAATGAAAATCAGAATGGATGGCAACCTCAGACGTGGAAGCTGTGCAGTGGTAGAGAAGTGTGCTTGTGTGCTAATCTTTTATACAAAGGGCTGTGGAGTATAATTTTAAAACAATTATTGCTATTATGAGCAGCAGTTTTGTACTAATGTTATCTTCTTCCATGACTCGTCCTGCCTCCAGCTTAGTGAAACAGAAAACAAGCATAAAATATACCTTCACAACAAAGCATAGTGGTTTCCTTGGTCAAGTTTACCAGAGATTGACCAATGACAGTAAGTACCTCAGCACTCATCTTAAAACCCTAAGGCACCTCATTTTCATTGTGTGTCTCTGAATTAAAAACACCTTAAGCAAAGAGTACGCAGTGTGTGTGCTGGTAGGCACAGCTTTTGTGTAATAAATACCAGACATCCCTTGGAAAAAAATCAACTAGGGTCACTACTCTGACTTTGACACCACGTGTAAATAACCCAGTCAAACTGTACCTCACTCGCTCATAGCAGGTAGGGGCTAAAACCTCTAGTAAGATACTGGAGATCCTGGCTTTTTCTTAGATTTCTTTTGCTGCAGTGTGGTTTAACAGGCTACCTGCAAGCTAATCTGTCCTGTCAAGCATTACACTCTGGTTCACCCTGCTCCCTTTTCTGAAGGAGACAAGGAACAGATGTTCACACAGCAGAGCTGTCTGAGCAGCCTCACTCTTTCTTTTGTCTGCCAAATCCAACTCAGAGAACAGACTGTGCTGCAAGGCCTTTAGAGCACCAGCTTCCCTCTATCTCCACACCACAGGAGTAAGAGGACAGCTCACCTGTTTTGGTACCAAGTTCCATCCCATCACATTCCTTTCCTTCCTTTTTTCTTTCTCCATAACTGCTGGTTGTAGCCCTGTTTCTCCTTCTCTGACACAGCAGCCAACTCAGCCTGATTCAACCCCACCTTCAATTCTGCCCTGTGCCAAAAATTTCTCCAGGACACTTGTGTTTCTGTACTCAGAAAAAAAGACATAGGCATGTTTCTGCAAGTGCTAGAAAATGCGGTTGGAGACACCTTGCAGGCATGGAATGGGGGCATGCAGAAAGGAAAAGAAGCAGCTGCTTGCATAAGGAAGTTGGGGACATCTTTCAGGGCACCCTAGAATGTGACTTGGACCTTCCGACTGCTGCTAAGCGGGGCAGCTTAGTTTACTTCTTTACTAGATTTCAAGCCAGCATCCTTCTGTTTCCAGTGCTGTTGTGGTATTTCCCAGAAAGTGCCCTTGGGACAGGGTATCTGAATTACCCTGGTCTGGCTGAGAACGATGGCATTTGTCCCCAATCAGAGAACCCTGAAGAGTGAGGAAATCTATTCTGTATAGTCCTGGATTTTTGTTCTGTCTTGCAGAAACCTGTAAAAATTGTCAGGAAAAACAAACAAACACCCAACACCTTCACAAATTTCCCTACTGACACCCTTGAGTTTTAAATCATTCCAATTTAGTCTTCCTCTCTCACAGCCTGGTATCTTGTCCTAACTTGAAAATTTCATTAGTGTCTTGAGTATTTCTCCATCCTGCAACCTGAGAAGTTGCAGACTTTCCTGTCTCTCTTGAATTCTGGCAATGGCAGGGTGAAGATATGTGGGCCAGGAAACTGGGAAGACAGATTTACAACTACATATTTGTTCAGTTGTTGAATAAACATTTCAGCAAAGCCTGTAATGAGTCATCACATTAAAAGCTGTCCTTTGTGTGCTCCTAGAGACTGCTTTTTTAAAAATGAATATAGAAGTCAGACCCAGTTAATCCAAATCATTTTGCAAGTTAAGGTCTACAGGCTTTTAAAAGCACACCTACCCCAGTGGGCAAGCAGAAGTAAGTTGTGCTGCCCGAACTGTAGCGGCCAGAAACATGTTGAGTGCAGAACCCCGAGCTCCTCATGGGGCTGCTGAGGAAGCACATGTGCTGTCAAAAGCTGCCACGTGGGTTCAGCTTTTGGGGTGTATGCTGAGCTGCAACTGACATGGAAATGGATTTTAGCAGTGAGATTGTGATGACTGCCTGCACTCTTCACATGGACTGGGCTCGAGAAGCACATGTGAGAGTATTCAGACTCTATACATCCTCTGTCCTCACGTACATCTTATGCATAAGCTATCTGAATCTGGCACATAATCCTTTCTCAGATTGAAAAGAAATCTTTGTATCATATATATATATATATATTATATAAATAAAAGCTTTTTTTCTGTGAACACTCAGCCATAAGAGTAATCAAAAAATGGATCTTCTAAGTTGATCTGCCTTACGCAGGGAGTAGCTCTGTTTAAAATAGCAAAACATGTTGGTTTTAATATTTTGCTTCCTGTACGTGAAGTCCTAAGGCTTTTATTTTAGGGAAATAAAAGTTGTTTCAATGTTCTCTATATCTGAAAGGATTAAAAGGACATCTCAAACATGAAAAGGTAGCCTATCTCGATTCTCTAAATATGTACTGTTAAAAATTGAATAGGTGAATTAATATGATTTAGATTCTCAGCTCATTCCAATGCAAGCCTAAGTGCTGGCAGAAGATTCTGCACCAACATAACCTGACCAGTTCAAAATAGATATCACAGTGATGTCATCTTTTCTTAGGTGCAGTTGCACTTATCTTTCCACAGCAGAAGTGTACAAGTTTGTTTTGCCTGTGCTCCAAGAGAAATGCAAGCTGTTTAGCTGGACTTAGACTGAGCTGGGCTCTGCTTCAGCAGACTAAAATCCCTGCCTATGTGACAGTTTGCACTGTGCTGGTAAAGCTTTTGTTTGAAAAATAATCATCAAGCCTGTTCCTGAAGTGGACAGAGGATTTTTTTTTTTTTTTTAATCACCTTGTTTACTTATAACTGAGCTAAAAAGCCACTGCAGAGTGTGATTCAGTACCCTAGACATAGGCTATTTTATACACCATAGGGCATCTGAGGCATCTACATGCACACATAAGGTATTGTCTCTAGTGGACCCATGCCTTTCCAAGGCAGATGCTGGAGGCCGAATAGGATTTCTGAGGATATCTAAAATGGCACAAGGTATCATCTACATTTAAGCAAATGAATCCCAGTCTGTGGAAACCTGGGCTTACTTTACTCAAAATCTGGAAAAAATCCGTTTATCCACCACCATATATGCATGTGCTCTCAGCCTTCTTCATTTTGGGGAGGGTTCATGGTAAGAATACAGCTGTTTGCCTTCCATCAGGCACTGCAATGCAATTTGTATTTCTTTCTGATCCAAAAAGTAATTATTTGTTTTTACCAGTCTACAGAAAGAAATGTCATTTCAGTCTCCTCCAGAGTGTGATGATGATAAATTTCTCTTCTGTTTCATGTCTAGGCACTTCTGACAGAAACACCACACATTCTTTAAGATTTTCAATACTTATAAACCTTTAGATATTCAGAGGTTTTGTGTAACTGGAAAAGCTTTTGAGAAACCAGTAGATGATATTATTCTGCATAGACTTATATAAGAAAAGAGGACCTAGAAAAATCATTGCCTCATAAAAAATGACAAGAATTCCTCATCACCAAAAGGTGCATGGGCTACAGTGGCAATATTGTAATGCCTTATATATGATTTGAAGGAGTTTAAGTGTCTATAGGAATTATTTTTTTTTCCTTTAAATATCAGTGCTTTGTACTTATCGTGTTCTTGCTTTTTTTATGTGACACTCGCATGTACTGTGCCTTGGAAGTCAACAGCTTCTCTGATTTCTATCCTGTGAAAAGTAGCATTATTAGTTAGGTTTGTGTAACCTCATCAGGTAAAGGAAACTGCACGAAGATTCAGGCATTTAAGGTTTGAGATGTTCTTAAGGATGAAGTTGTGTGGAGGAAAGTTCGGACAAAAGCAAAGAGACGTTCGTCCATCCTTCAGGCAAAGGGAAATCCCAGGAGATGGGCAGGATGTTAGTAGCAATATAAAGCTGATGAGTCCATCTGCATTTATAAAAATTAATAAAATGTGTACAAAAACTCTGGCCCACATAAGGAAGAAAAAATCACAGTAATTAATTCAATTAACTAAAAAATCCCTAAACTCCACAATTTTCGTAGGCCAAATGAATGTGTAGTTACATAAGAGTCTATGGCAAACATGAAGGAAAAAAAAATGTTTTTAGTTTTAGTTCTGACTTTTATGTTAGTAATAACTCCATTTCCAAAGCTTTTACAAACTTCTATCAAATTAAAAGCTGAGTTTTTGCTTTAGACCAATACTTACCAGTAAAGAAGGGTTCATTTCACTCTTTAGCAGTATAGCCAATTTCAGGAATGTCTCCTCAGCTTAAAATACTGCAAGTTTCTAAAACTGATGAAATGTCTGAGACTAAAGTGGTCTTTAAATGCACTTCCAAGCTGAAAGATGTGCTTCATTGTGTAAGTGTACTGGCAGGAGACAAAAACATCATAGATTTAGAGATATATATTTAAGACTAGACTTCAAAAAATACAACATATTCACTTTGTAAACTTTTCTTGCAGAAATAACAAGCAATACAGGTGCTGCACTATGTATGACAAAAAGAAATGACAGGTTCCTATTGATTCAACACACTTGGAATCTCATTAGTTATCAAATGGGACTTGAGTACAGCCAAAAAATAAACAACATTTTGCTTCATTCTCTCCTGCCCAAAGTCACCAAACAGGGATTAGTCTGGAGTGCATTTGTTGTTCCTGCTAGAGGTGATATAAAATAAAAATCAGTTTTAGATACACAGATGCTTTTTTTTCCCTCCTTCCTTCAGGCTGTTGAAGAATGCACAGAATGAAGTTCATTTCAAAATCTGGTATCAGAAACTACTGGCTGCTCTCCAATTCTGTGCTGGAAAAACCCTGAACCATGAGTTTTCTAAGGAGGGGAAACTTATCAGAATTCTGGAAGACATTGCCAAAGAAGTAAAAGCTGCCAGTGACGCAAAAAGAAAGGTTTGTTAAAAAATACCTCCCCTTCCATCTAAGTTTTTTCAGGTAATTTTATTTTTTCCAAAGTGACACCTCTTTCCTATAATGCCTTTGCATAACCTAAGATTTCACAAAAGTTTATAAAATTTTATGCTGCTCTGAAAACAAGTAAAACACGTATTTAATAGGACAACTCTCATCACTGTTATTCTTCAAGTCAGCAGATCTTTTAAGCCATTTAAATTCCTTCGTCAATTCCTTCTCAACCAGACTTGAAGCTGGTCGGAAATAATGGCAACAGAGCTGATTAGCATTTTACTGGAAGGAACGTCCACATTCAGCACCTCATCCCCAAGTATTTGACTCCTATAGAGCTTCATTGTTTCTTGAAAACTTTACTAATATTTGCCCTTGACAGGCTGAACATCCTTCTTTCTTAGCAAAGCCAACCAGAGTGGACTCTACTTAATATCTAAAATATAGCATTCGGCAACTAATACGGTATGCATATCTGCAGAGATGCTTTCGTGGCAGTATAAGGCTTGCAGTCATCTTCTCCAGCGGGTGCAGCTTTTATATTGCTTAGGTACATTTCCAATTCAAAACTGTTAATTTTCCAAGACAGTTGTTGTTACTTACATGATGTATAAAACTGCTTCTTGCTGAGATCTCAGCAAGACAGACCAGAAAGCCAAATAAAAATATACGTGCCGCTGCTGGTTATCATGAAAGTTATAATGAATTCTTTTTGCTTTGTTAAGGATTCAAAGATTTTCAAAGGTTTTTTTTCAGAAAACTCAGTGTTGCTACTGAGAGCAGCAAAGCAAACATGGAAGTAAAAAGGCAAAAAACATTTGCAAAGAGAAAAATCCATGTAAAGAAAAAGAAAGAGTAGTGATACATTATACATTACTGATGCATAATTCAGATTGTAGAGATTAATCTCAAGGCTGCAGTTACTGTGATACTGAGAAACTCAGAAACCTTGCAATTAATACACCTACAGTTAGGTGAGGGAGATCAGAGTGTTGAGGCAACAGGCAACAAATTGCAGAAAGGCAGAAAAAGCATGAATGTGGAGTAAAATGACAGTGCTTATTTTTAATAACTGCACCTCAACATGACCTCATTAGCTGTTATAAGGTTACATGGATGCTACTAGCTCCAGAAGCTGTACTGCTAGCTTAAAATATAGAAAGCCAGTAAATGGCTCAAAAGTTGCTGTTATGTTCTTTCATGTTGCAATAATGACTCACATGTTGCAGGAGGTGTTAAAGGTGGAACTCAATAGGCTTTCGCAGTTCTTCCAGGAGGTAAAGTTTTGTCGGCTTCCCCTGAATCCTGCGCTTGTTGTCCTAGGCATAGAGGAAGACGTAAGTATAGCTCATGTAATGGATTTTTTGGTTTGGTTTTTTTTTTTTTCAGTATAAAGAGGGAGAAGGAGTGTACAGCTGCGTTGACTGGGGATTAATCTTACTGGTATTAAGCATAAGTCATCCAGTAAAGTGACATCCTTCCTAATTCCTTTGAAGCTGAGGGCCTTTGTTGGAGGCAGAAGTACAGGGGACTGGTGGGGTGGGTATTGCATACATGTCTCAGCTTGTGCAGCAGCAGGAGCAACAAAGATTTAAAACTCTGGGCAACCTGCTCCCAGCTCAGCTCCCCTACCATGGCATTGAATGGCAAAGGCACCTGGCTCCACTGAAGCTGAGACCTGGTAACCATCCTGCCCAGGTAGCTCTTGATGGCAGTTTTCTTCTCATCCAAGACTCTCCCTTGTCATGGGTAGGAGCAGCTAAAGTTCTAGAGCTAGCTGTCTTTCTGCTGAGGAGAGAATAGGCACATGAATGATAATTGCTAAAATATTAAATATTGACAGTAACTTACCTCTATGGCCCCTATTAAAATGTCTTAAAGGAAACAACAATGCTCATTAGTGTTACTTTACTTTGACCACAGTACTGAGTTATTCATTGCTTAGAAATGTTTTCATAAACAATATTATGCCAGGAATATGCTCTTCCAGCTCTAGAGAAGGAAAAGGTATCCAGCAGCAAGAGAAAACAAACCTGAAGAGCCGTATATATTAACAGATATGGCTGCCTAATGACAGCAATTTGTGCTCTATTTTTATTCTCTGGCTCATTATCTACAGTGGACCTGATTCTAGGAGGTGCTGATCCTTTCAATTGCCTTTGACCTGTGATTCTCTGAGTAATTGCTATTCAGCCTTGATCTCACTGAGAATAGAAGTCTTCCAGCACCCCACAGGCTTGGGCCCATTGTGATATAAGTCAGGAGAATCTGAAGCCTTCTGCTTCTCACTGCTTTCAGGCTTTTTGGAAATAATGACTAATGAGAAAGTATCTCACCATACAGTCATTCTATTTATACTGCACCAGCTTGGCTGGACAGATACAAAATGTTTAAATAATCTGAAGAGAGATTTTTTTCATTTTTCTTGTATCATTATAGGCCATTATCTTGCTATAAATATATGCAGCTTCTTGATTGAACTGTATGTCAGTATAATCATGCAAATTAGAATTTTTAAGTGCTTATAATTACCTAAATTTAATTCATTTTGGCATCATCTATTGATTTTACTTGAAGCAAGCACTGCTCCCAGCTCTGTCAGTAATGCATTATCTCACAGCAACCTTTCAAGCACTTACTGAGACATTTCAATTGACAAAATTCCATAGGGGGTCAGGATTTCATCATCACTAATAGCTATTGCATGCCACAGATGTATGATGTGGCTCAGACAATATTTGCTTGCTTGTACCATGCTTTGAGATGTTTTGATGAAAAGCAAGAGACAGCTGTGTCTAGTAGCAGTTTTGTTCAAATTAGCCTCCATTGCACTCCACCCAGTCAGGACAGCAGTAGCTCCTGTGAGGCACTCATTATTTCTAGAGACCAGGCCATTAATTTACCGTTGCCTTTGGTTGTTTTTTTCGGTTGTTTTTTTGCAACCCCTCCCAGCCCTCCCCCCGCCCTTTTTTTTTTTTATTAATGATGTTAATAATACCACTCTAACTCACACAGGATTTGCAGTGCTTGGCTCATTAATGCTTTTTGAAGCCCTTTCAGGTCTTCTGGTGGAAGGAGCTGTAGGGCATGAGAAGTCAGAGTTCATGTTTAATTAAGATAAATTCCACATAAAATAGATTGTGATTTTCAGAATTTCCTATATTCTCAGCCAGAGTGAGATCACCAAAGAAATTAGCAGCTTCTTTGCTCCCAGTAAAACTGTATGCTTGGGCAATATTTTTTGTGTGCATGTGTGTAAAATAATAAGACCTGAGACTTCTCAATGCTGTATGGATTCTCATTAGATCAGTCTTTTGTACTTCGTCCACTCAGTCCCAGCCAAAGTTCATCATTAATAGACGTGGGTGAAAATGAAAAACAGTATGGAAAATATTATCTATTTGTGTAATCTGATTATTGAGTGGAACAAATTGTCTAGGAAAAATAATTTCTTATTTTCCTGACCCAATTAAACAGTCAATAATATCAAGAATTATTTATTTTTGTTATTGGTGCTACTGATCAATATTTAAAGATGGCATCCTTTTTGGAGGCACTGTATTAGCCTGATGTTTCATATATGTGACACTGTTATTCTCTCTCATTTTCTTTTTCCCTGAAGTCATGTTCATATTTTACATCCAATGCTTTTCCATTAAAAATCTCCTTCATCAATGCAAATGCTCCAAGTGGAAATATCAATGTTATTTTTAAGGTATGTTCTTCCTCTAATCTTCAGTTCATTTTGTATGCAAAGTGTTGATTTGTAATTCTCCTAATTTATATTAGTCCTTGAGCCTAAGGATGTTAGATTTGGCTCTGCTGTTCACTTTTCCCAGTTATTTTTAATAGCAGAACTTATAATGGAATATGCTGAGGCAATGAACTGAAGTATCAACTTTTCGATTGGTAGAGAATCAAACAAGTTCTTGCAATTCTTTTTCTTAGTGGACACAACCAGGATAAAATATTAAGTTTATCTTATGAACGTAGTTTATTTATCACACTGGAGTCAGAGGGCAAGTCTAAGAGGAGAGATAATTCAGAATGTCTAAATCCAGTAGTCTTGTACACATGCATCTAACGTATCAAAATACTGGAGTGTTAGAGGCTGCATTTGCTGCACAGAATTAATGCAGCCAGCACAGAGGAGTGAGCTGAGGAAGAGGGAAGTGGAAAGAACTGCAGAAGAATTCCGTCTCTTTAGAGTTACTGAAAGGACATGACTCTGAAAGTAAACTCCAATTTATTTTCCAGTTGTCACCTTCAAAGCGTCAGAGTTGATGAGAGTGCTGTGTCCATCCGCAAAAGAAAATAATTGTAATCTAAAGTTACTTTGAAAGAAGAAAATGTCTTCCATAGCAGTGCATGCTGTTTTCAGAGAATACTGAAGTTCATAAAATGGCTGATGGATACAAAATGCTCAGCGTTGCAAAAAATATTATTTCTCAGTCTTTTGCAGTATCATGTTCCAAACCAAAAGGCTAAAAATTGATAAAAATAAATAAAATTAAAAGGATAAAAGATATTTCTAGGCCTTCTTGTATTAAATTGACTTTTAGAGCAGCTGTGATTCTCAGGAACAGAAGTATGCTTTCCAGGCATGTTTGGAGGAGGCTAGCAATGTTAAGTTGTTCTGGTTCTTATGCTATTTCATCTGAGAATCAATGTTAAATAGACAAGCTCCTGCTTACTTGAGCAACTTCAGCAAATGCCTACCTGTGCAGCATTTAAACATTTGTGCTGGTTTTACCGAGACAGTGTTTTCCCTGCTCGGTAACATTCAACAAACAGCCAGCTCTCCAGTTGCTGTAGAAGTATTATAGCTGATGTCGCCTTCCCCTGTCAGCAAACCATAGTGCTAAAGTAGCTTTTACTTGTGCTGCAATTCCATTGTTTGTTCATGGTGGATAATGCATGCATAAAATCGTAACCACTGGTGTCATACTAAATTGTCTACTGACTCTATACATGAGGGAAGGAGGGAAGATAAGTGGAGAGAACAAGGTTTTTCTCATGTTTGGGTACTAAGAATAATTGATTGGAGTTAAGATTACCTTTAAATGAAAGAAATATATATGTATATATTTTTAAAGAATAGTTATGTGTCATTAAGGATTCATTTCATAGCATTAAATGTTCATTGATTGGAATGCTTGTACATAAAGAGTGTAATAAAAGAATAGAGCACTTAAAAATACCAGTAAAAGTCACATGTATTTTAGATGAGGTGGGGAGGAGGTGGCAACAAAAAAAGCAGGTCTTTTGTTTTCACAGGCCATTTGCTCAGCCATGGTTGAAGATAATCTCTTCATTACCTCTTGTGGCTACAATTAAAGCCCCATTTCACTAAGATTGTTGTTTGACTGGCTCAGTGGGGAGAGCAGTCAACACAGCATCACTGTTTGAAACTGAATATGCATTATATCATGGATAAAATATAAATTCGTGATAAAATTCCCTTTCAGTCTGCTGCAAATACCAAGTTGTGAAGCTTAACATTAGACAAATGCTGTCATTTGTGAAAAAGGATCTAGCATTAGGTAGACTTTAAAATGTAACTAAATTAGGATCCTACCTACGGATTAAATTTTCAAATTCTAATAATTATATAGGAATAATAAGCAGAAAGGCTGCTGTTAATCAGGGAGCATTTGTTATCATCTCAGTGGCTGCCAAAACTGTTTCTGCCTATGTGTCCCATTTACTCTGTCCTCTTCTGATACTGAAAGATAAGTAGCAACTTTGAAAAGGGGTTTACTGTAAAATGAATGCAGCTATTTTGGTGAGGGAAAAAAATCTAAATGAAATAGCATGTTATTTCTATGTGGCATTGAAGTTGAAACCTGAATTTTTTGTGCAATTTTCACAGATAGGCGATGATCTACGTCAAGATATGCTGGTTCTGCAAATTATTCGGGTGATGGACAGCATTTGGCTCCAAGAGGGACTGGATATGCAAATAATCACTTATAGGTGTTTATCTACAGGAAAAGGCCAAGGTCAGTTTTACCTTATGAAAGTTACCTCTATTACATTATTCATATCTCATGTAAACAGCAGTAAAGGAAAATCTACCCTTTAGCTTTTATTTTAATGGGTGCCTTATTTATATTCCCCCCAAAGAAGAAAAAATGCTCAGAACTTCTGTTACTCAGGCCCTAAATTGTATACTTGCCTACTCCTGCATGTTCGTTTTGTTTATTCATTCTGCCTTTCCAGAATACATACCACCAAACTCATTGAGTTTTTAGTAATGTAGGCTAGAATTTTCCAAAAGCCTCAACACCATCAGCTTGCACCAGATTCTTAATGGTAACTTCACACATCAAAAGAAGAGTTTTGGAGAAAATTTGCTATTGCTACTAAAGTTTTAATCCAGTGTGATCCTTCACAGATGCTTAAATTAACCTACTTGCATGTGGCTGTGCAAAGTACCTGTAGACAAGTGATGACAACTTCGCAGTGTTGATTTTGAAATATTACTCTTGTGATTTATGCTGCTTAGGGCAGGCCTGACTCATCTGAAATCTTTATTTCCCTCTTTTATGGTTGTTATAGCAGAGCTGTAGCAGGGATACCAATTGCTTGCTACAGAAATTTACTGACAGCAATAAGCTTACTATTTTTTACTGACTCTCCAGATCTTTTATAAAAACAATCCTTGCACAAGTAGAAGACTGATGTATTCAGATTACCTGCTGTACAAAAACTAAAAACTTAAAAAAAAAATAAAAAAAATCATTGCTTTCTGAGCCACAAAGAGGAAATGAGAGAGGATGAAGGATCTGGAGGAGATAGCTAGGAGAAAACAAAGATGAGTTCACAGATGTGGTGGGTGGTTAAGGTGACCTGGAAAAGACTCCTTCCTTCTTTGTAGGGGTTGGGGTTAAAGCTTGAAGGCTTCTACTTCAAAGGCAAATAATACAAGAATACCATTTCTGAACATAATATTATTGTCTCTCTTATATACTAACACTTAACTTGATTTTTGTCAAGGAAGATACAGGGATCATCTGCAAATAATATTCTCTGCCTGACAGTCTCTCAGTGTCAGACAGATTTTCCTCACAATGTCTTTGCTTATGAGCTACATAAGTGTTAATATAATTGTTTTAAAGTTGATGATTAAGGATAAAAGGACCAAGTGACATACCTGTAACCCACATAGGACGTGCAGAAGTAGTCTTGTACACGCAGGTCTTCCAAATCCCAGGCTAACGACTTGCTTCATGGGCCACCTTTTCTATACAAGGCAGACAGCAAGTGATAATTTCATAGTCAAGGGAAAACAGAAATCAGGTTTCATAGAAAGGTGAAAAGCAGATGAAGCACTGGTAGGATCCCACTTTCCAGGCAGGGTATCATAGAGGAGCCTGTCACCAACTGAGATTGTTAAAGGAAGCCCTTCCTGTAATATGAGTTGTGGGATGATGTGCCAGGGGACCCACACACAGAGACAGGGACAGAAGGCTGGCAAGCCAGGTCTCAGTTCCAAAACATTGCATTAAGTGCATGCAGTAGAGGCAGAGGATTCAAGTGAAGCAATGAAAAATGCTTGGCTTCTCTCTGCGCTTCAAAGTGCCAGTTTATGTCATCTTGGATCAGACTAATTTCTGCACCATCTAGTATCCTCTCTCCCAGCTGTGATCAGTATCGCATACTGCCAGAATATTTGTGGAACATTCTTGGCAATAAACACATATGAAATAACTTTATATTTCATACTAAGTATCTGATCCTATATTTTATAGATTTTTGGGGATTTGTGTCCATATTGTACTCACTTTGAATCTTGTTAAATTTTTGGCCTTGTTGGTACCTTCAGGCAGTTATTTCCTCAATATTGTTATTGATGTTTTGATTTCTCATTTGCAGAACTGCCACTTTTTACTAAGTGTCCTTTGGTTTTTGTCTCCAAAGAGAAAAACAATCCTGATCTCTATTTTCTATTGCATTCATTATTTTAGAAGCTTTTAAGCATGTATTTTTTCTGCATGGAGTGATCCAACAATAAGCCATATTCGTTGATGGTCTTCATATTTTTTAAAGTTGAAGGTTTTTCATTTGAACTCTTCTTCTGTCTGATTAGGATTGGTACAGATGGTGCCAGATGCTACTACACTAGCGAAGATCCACAGGGAGTCTGGTCTGATAGGACCATTGAAAGAAAACACAATTAAAAAATGGTTCCGTCATCACCATCCTCTGGAAACAAGTTACCAAGAGGTAACGTCGTCATGAAGCTTATTATATATTTCATGGTTTACCATAGGAAAAAACCCAAATGAAATGACAGTAAGCAGCAAAAACAAATGACTCAGACACAAGACAAACAAAGCAAATGCATAGAAGCCAGGGAACTGACTTAAATGCCACTGTCTGTCTAAGGAGATATTGCTCTGAATCAGGTGCATTGTAATAGATTTTCTATAAAAATATCATAGAGATGTTGTGAGGTTTACTACTAAAGTGAAGAGAAGCTAAGTAGAAATTAAGTAGTGAAGTCAAAAACATTTCTTTTTTAGCTCAGCTCTCTAAATACTTTATTTAAATATAACACATGCAAAGTCTCAGTGGATTTCCTGTATTTGGAAATAACCATGTCAATACCTACAGCTTTAGAAAGCTGTTTTATCAAAACTGCCTAGTCATATGATACGTAAGATCATGCTTTTCATATCACTCTGTGGGATGCCATATAATACATCTGGTTTTATGAAAGTAGAAATTATGCATGAGCCAAATATTTTGAGATTTTATTTATAGAAGCAGAAGTTTCCCCGGCAACTCTTTCTATTCATTCTTTGTTGTCTGAGCATGTTCTGAGGGCCATGAAAAACCTTTTAATGTTTGTGTTGCTGGTTCAATTTTTAGAACCCAACTCCATGCCCACAGTATTTACCACTGTGAAAATAAATTGCTTTTTCTAACAGTCTTAGTAGATGTATAGCATAAATATGTTTGATAAACTTTAGTAATTTTGTAATTACAGTGTTACATTAGAAGTGAGATACTATTAGTTATTGATTGAAACTCTGATTTCTTGCTGCTGTTTTTAAAAAGTACCATTAATGTGAAATATTCTAAACCCAATTTCTACCTATTTTCTCTCAATTTTTAAATGTATGAAATACAGTCCAATCTGATTGCATAGGGTGTGCATAAAATTACTACTCTACATTCACCTTGTTCTCACTGGTGAATAAACCTTTCTCTTTTACTCCTTTATAATTTTTTACTCATACAATACTATTTCTAAGGTGCTCAAAGAGCTCATGTGGAGTAAGCTTTAATATCCTCGTTTTACAGTTGAGTGAACAAAATCACAGGTCACCAAAGAGAGTAAGTAGTACAGTTAAACATAAAATTCACCAAACTCTTGTGATGCGGCCTAAGTCTTCCACAGTGCTGCCATCCCTATCAGCCATCACAGACAACACCCTGCATTTGCAGGGAAATCCTTGATGCCGAAATAATGATTTACCTTGGCTAATGCAATTTTTGTCCAGATCACAGTTTAGGGTTGTTTGGGTTTCTATATAAATGAACCACATTGTGACTGAGATTCATGGGAGATTAAAACTTCTGAACAAAAACTACATTTTCAGTTCGTAAACTGTAGTAGGTAAAATTAAAAAGAAAACAAGAGCTATTCCTTATCCTTTGGGATAGAAAAGTGATCATTATTTGAATCAGGAATACCTCTCCCCTGAGAGAGGATACTGAGTTTGTGTGTTGTCAAAGAGGTTGGGTAGATTTTTCTACTAGGAGAAGTTGCATTTTTTATATACTTCACACTGAAGTTAGCAGAAAACGTGGAATCCTCCTATGAGTGTCTGATGAGCAGATCATTACCCTGAACGTTTTCCTGCGTTTGCCACGGGCACATTTTTGGCAAACAGCAATGCCACAATGTAATATTATAAAGAGATTAATGAGATAAATCTGAATGAGCCAATCTACTTACATGAAGCAGACTAACCATGAAAGCAGACATCTCCGCCATGTAAACGAGCATCAGATGAATAGGTTATATTAAACACAACTGCTAGGCTGGGTTTTGGTTTAATCACTCTCTTGTATCTCCCTGCATGATACTGGGTTTGATCCCATAGTCTATTCAGATTCGCAGATGCTATGAGCAGAAAACTATTTAGCCTTTCTTTGTTTCAGTTCATTTCTGTAAAATGGGGTTTAATTCTTTGGGCTGGAATATTGTGAGACTTGATTAATTAGGATTTGAGAAAGGTAATGGAGTTCTGGACAAAAAAGAACCATGTAGGTACAGAACAGTACAATGTGTGTAAAATAACCTTTCTTTGCAAAACAAATGGTTACATTTGTAGATTTCCAACTAATTTCCAAACAATTGTTTTCACAATATACTGCCCGCTATTGAACAGAAAATGTCAGCTTTCTGCCAAGAAGCTTTCTTTTCTTAAGTACATTTCACCTTAGAAGTTTTCCATAGAGTTCCAAGTATCTGTAAAACAAAAGGTGAAAACCTCATGCATAAAATTGTTTTTTCATTGTTACTTTGAAATTCGCATATTACTTGTTTGAGTACCATTCCTACCAACACCTTGCTGTTACAATTTTAGCAACATAGCATTTATAGAACTACAACTTTTAGTTTTCTTATTAGTGTCAAAACCAAACACATCTCTGTATATTTCCAGTAAATGCTTTTGTTTTACTAACTAGGCAATAAGGAATTTCTTTTATTCCTGCGCTGGCTGGTGTGTTGTTACCTTCATTCTGGGAGTCTGTGACCGACACAGTGACAACATAATGCTGACAAGTGCTGGACACATGTTCCACATAGATTTTGGAAGATTTTTAGGTCATGCACAGACATTTGGAAGCATCAGAAGGTTAGTATCTACAGTAACACACATATTAAACTTTAAAGCAGTGTTCCAAAATTTCACAGTCCTATCAACACCCATGAAAAAAAGTAGAAGTGAGATCATGCTTTTTTTCACTTCTGAATTTTCCAGAACAACATCTTTTTGTTGTTCACAAAAACCTCCGAAAACATAGGAATGACTGGAAAAGGAATTCAAATGAGATGTTGGAGATGCCCTTTCAGTCTAAAACAAATTTCTAAATCCCTTGTTTGGGCAGAGATTTGAATGATGGAATTCAGTAATGACCAGAACAGTAGACTGACCTGTGCCAAAATAATTTTGATACCTGTTATTTTTTCCTAATAGATAAGTTTTCCTATGATGGATACAAAACTATAGATGTACCTAATTGACCACTTTCTTCCTGTATTCAGAGAAGAGACTACATTTTCCAAATAGACACGGAGAATAATTACATTGTGCTTCTGTGGGTAAAACTGCAATTTTCTCATTATCTTTTGAAGTTTTACATCTAACTGCACTGAGCTCAGGGGCTGTTTTGCAAATGTCTGAGTTTACCTAAACAAGACTGATTTTTCTGTGTTTATATCTATCTGTGATGTAACTGTCCCATGATAAAGATAAATACAACAATGTGATCCTACATTCTAGTTCCTAATGTGAACATACTAGGACAAATGAATTGGAATGGAATAAGAATAGTTAGGATAATGCCAATATGTGCAAAACACAAAAAAGCTGTTGTGGCAGAGTACAGAATGGATAAATGATCCCAAATTCCTCCATGTTTGCTAATAATTTCCAGAATTGTTCCTAGAATTAAGTTTGGACTAATTGTTCCCTTTTTTTAAAAAAAAACTATTTTTTTTAAATTTATTTTTTTAAGCTGGCCTTTGACTATTCTAGACTATCTCAGTGTGTTAGACAGAAATAACAGCGTGGGAGTATTGATATGAGAGAAGCTGATGGGGATAATAAGTACTTCTAAGCCAGGCAGTCAAAAGATTTAGTTGCAGTGCTCAGAATTATCATCAATCATTCAAGATCTGCTCCCTTAATCCTACTTATTTGCTGTGAAAGAATAAAGCAGAACAGAGTAATGAAAAAAGACACTCATGCACACTCTGAGTCAAGTGTTGCATCCCTCACTCCAGCAAACTTCCTTTTAGAACCTAACAGAAATTTTCTTGAGCAGTAGTTTTACGTAAGCAAAGAATTACCTAGTTTGAACGACAGGATGAAGCAAATATAGGGTGGACACAACAACCAAACTTAGACAGAAATGACGTAATAGCAATAATAAAAATAGATATTAATTTTACAGTTTTACAACACAGTCATACTACACCTTCTTATAAAGTCTAAGAAAATGGATTAAAATATAGTCACTTCCATACACAGCAGCCGTTTTTTCCTGTTTGTCCATGAAATATATTGCTTTAAAACTATTAAATAAAGTAATATATTTTAGGGTCTCCATTCATAGAGTGCACTTTTGGTTCTTTAGTAAAACTAGTACTCGTACTGAACAGCATGTTGTGAACATCATGGGACAATGCTCGTCTTCTTCATACCTACGTGCAACCGAGCTGATACAATATCGATGGCTATAGTTCTCATGAGCTGCATGCACCTTCATTAAATGTAGCATTTTATTTGTAACCCAGGAATACAGGGACGTCACGTTTCTACATCCCATAAATTTTGGGCTTTCTCAAAATTTGAAACCCTCAGTGCCATTTGTATCTATTCATTCCCACAAGGCAAGTCCTGAAATAGGCTTAGCCACTGGTTTCTTTAATAGCTCTTTATCTTAGGTTTTTATTTCAGTTCTTTACACCCCCAACAGTATCATACTCCTAAAATAATATTGATAAAAGAGCAGCACAATGCTTTCAAATCTTCAGAATTGTAAGTGCTGACATTTAGGGTTTTGTACAGTAGATGCTATACACATGCTTGTGAAGTTCTATAGGTGACTTTAAAGAATGAAAAGTATCCAGTACAAATCCCTATACATGCAACTGGTCTTCATGCACATTACACAAACTCCTTTTTTTTTAAAATGTAATTTATGCAAATTAATGAAGGCTTATAGAAAAGGAGTCCCCATCAAAACTGTTTAAAATAATCATTCTTTTGAGAATTTAGAAAGATAACTTCAAGCTGCATGAAGAAACTTTTCTCATTTAATTTCATATATCCATCCTCTTCTTTACCTACTGAGTATTCTGTGGTAATCATCTTAGACCAACTCTAACTGAAATAGGTGTAATATTATCCAGCTAATCATATGGGACCAGGTCAGTCATCAAATGGTACAGAAGAAGGTGTCTGGCTCATGCTTATACCTCCCACTCTTTCTTTGCTTTTGTTTTCTTCTTTTTAGTTCTGACCGGTTCCTTTTGAACATTTCTTCTTTGGTGAATTAAGCAACAAGAGATTTATTTAAATCCTGTGCTAACTGAAGTAATCCTAACCTCGGCAGTTTCATCCTCTCCACTACCAGTCACTTCCAGGACTGTCATCTACATTTTTTCAGTCATTGATATGTAGTCTGAAACCTGATGGCAACTTACGGAGTAGTCCAGTTCATGGCGCACTGTATATTCATCTTTTGATAAGCTAGGTGTCCATTTATTTTTATTTTTTTTAATACTCAGTCATTCTGATTATTTACTACATTCACTGGCCTTTTTTTTTTAGCCTGATCTGAATCACAGAGACTCTCTTGTCTCTTTGCCAAACTAATATTGTGTCTTAGTGTGGTTTTCCCAGAAGTTAAATCTGCTAAGCTGGTTTTCTTCTGCAAAGTTAATTACTAGAGGCAGCCTAACTATTCCATTGGGAAATTCCAGTTTTTTGGAAGAAGTTTACGAATATGGGAAAATTATATTTCCCACACTTTCTTCTTATGTCAGTGTTTTCCTATACTGAAAAACACTAAAGAAAATCTGAGCATGTAAAGAAGTAGAAGTGCCTTTTTAAATTTTAAAAGTAACACGTTTCATTTTTAGTGTTAATAACACAAAATGAGTGTTACTGTCTCACTGGAAGTGTTTATATGAAAAAAATACATTCTTTTCAGATATTTCTTTTTAGAACAAAAAAAGTTGGCTATATCCTGTCAGTCAGGAAAAAATACATTGTATCTATGTTCTTTGACTACTTGTTATCTATTTCATTTATTTTCTAAAAATAGGAAGAAAGGAATTAGAGAATTTTACTTTTTCTTTTTGCCTTCTTAAAGTTTTATTTAGGGTGCTCATCAAAGGAAGAGTCTAAAATTTGAAAGTAACACCTTAAAGTATAATAACTTTAAATTTTCTAAATTTGTACATGAAAATTGTTTTACCAACCTGTATTACCTGCTGAAAGATTTTGTTAACAATTTTCAATATGCCTATTTATTAATTAATTTTCTGCAGTTTCAATTTATTTTTCTGACATGATCATTCTGGAGTTATTAGTTTATATAACTCCTAATTCTTTGCCACCGTCCAAAAATCTCTGACTAAAATCCTGGAAAGAATTAATTTCATGACTTAAAGCACCTTAGTAGCTCAAATGTTTTTAATGAGACTATAGAGATGTTTAAAGATAGTCGTACGCATAAGTCTCTGCATAAGGACTGAAAGATGAAATATGCATAAAGACCTAAATATGAAACAATGTAACAGGACCTAAAGGGGCTTAAATTTATGAGGCAAGAAGTCCATCACTTCTGAAATTCAGGTGTATCTAATTGCCCCAAGTTAAACACCAAAAGTACAAGTCAAGTGTGAGAACATATGAGCAGTACAAGTTGCAGTCATGAGTTTCAGCACTTCTTTTATCTTTGTCTGCCTTGAAGAGTAGGTGTTTATTGTTGCCGTTTTGATGCTTTCTGTAATTATTGATTCTGGATAGTATAATAGTTTGCCCTTTGCAATTGGTTATTTATTTTCAGTAATAGCCTCTTGTGGAGGGCATTCAAGTAATGCTTTTAGAAATCAGAGTAAATTATGTTCACTACCCACTTTATATCCTTAATTTATTTTTGTTATCCTTTTCAAAGTACCGTGACAGTTAAGAGAGGCACTGCTATTCCCAGTGTCTCTACACATTTGACCCTATCCAGTTTCGTTTGCCCAAGCTGGTTGTTCTTCTGCTGAACTGAGTTCCCTGGAACTCAGTTTTCATCTGCTGCAACTGTCAGTATCTTTCTTGGCTTTTCGTTCATTTCAAGCATGACATAAACTGCTTTCCCATCTTCAGGAACAGCCGCTTTCTTGAAGGAGTTATCATGTGTTCTTGTTAACAATTATCTGGGCTAGAAAACTTGTTTGATCCCTTCAGAGCCACCAATGGAATTCCCTCTGCGCAGATTTATTGCACATGAGTTGTTTAGGTGATTCCGTATCATCATCCTGCTTTAGAGATTTCTTCCTGCCCTTCCCTCCTTTTCTTTCTGCCAGTCACTCCATGATTTTTTGTAGAATGTGACTCTAGAGACAGGAAGTTCAACAATAAAACAGAAGGAAAAGGGAAAGAAGACATCATGTTCACTGTCTGTTTTGATTATATTATTTTATTTGTTATTCTTTTCAAAGTATAACTCTTTACAGAGGCAAATATTTTCTCTTTCCTGCTCCCATCAGAAACATTTTATTGCATCATCTCTTTCTCCAAAAGCTTTCGGTACATACCTTTTTCAGGGGAAGTTGTTCTCATACACAGTCAAGTATACATCAAGCGCTTTTAAATTAATCTCTGTTGTTTGGTCTTGGTGTCTTTTTCTACTTGTTCTGTACATGATACCTTTGTCCTTCATCCTTAAATGAGTCCCCTGCCTTAAGCAATTTCTGTGCAATTCAGCTTCTTCATCACTGGTTTATTTATCTGTTTTGCCTGGTGACATACAAAACCGCTGCAACAATTTACTAATGTGTATTCCGAATAGCCATCTCATAATGAAAAGACCTGTTATGGAGTATTTGGTGGGTGTGGGATATAAGCCCACTTGTTCTATTTATTTTAAGGCAACTTATAGGCAAGGGTTTTAAAATCTTTTTTTCAGTAATGAAGGTCAGACAGAACACAAAAAGCAGTTGTCCAACAATCTCTATTAACAAGAAGAATTGCTCCAATCTCCCCGTGAATTAACTCCCAAGTGTTTTATCAATAGGGTTAGTACTAAGCTCCTAACAAACCTGTAAAATTTGATAGTCTTAGAAAACGGTATAAGGCATCAGGAATGCTGTACTGAGCACTTTCAAAGATAGGTATTGAACGTGAAGTTTAGAAAGGATTTAAATCCACCTTAACGTTGTTATGCAGTCTCGTTCCTGGTGACCCTGACTGCAGGCTGCTTTATATGTGTCTAACTGAACAGAGGATCCTAACTCAGCTCAGGAGGTGCCTGAGCTGGACACAGATTGCTTTTTAACCATCATGAGTCTATCGCAAATTTCTTGTTACAAGGTAAGCTTCCAGATGATCACCAGAGGCAATACACACTGCAAATGCGAGGTCTACACTAAGAACTGTGACCATGTCTAACCTCAGCTGTCAACATCTGTGTTAGCTATACTGTCACTTAGCAGAGTGGTCTTATGGGACCAGGTGTAATCAAATCTCCATGATTTACAAACTCACTAACTTCAATTGTCCCACAATGAAAGGGATTTTAGTTGTCACATTCATTTGCACTTTGCACAGGCAAAGGGGCACAAATAAAGATACTGTGGCTCATTTTACATGGGGAATCTAGATGTTAACAGAATGATGAATCAAAGCCCTTAGCTTAGACAAGCATTATAGCTTGTTTTCTACAGTATCTGGTAAGCATGATTAAATCTCAATGTAACCAATTCAATTACCACAGAAACAGATAAATCTTTCAAAACAGGCCAGTCCAATGTGTGAAATATTTCTTTCAATACTGATCAAAATAGTGGGCACGTCCAACACAGTTATTTTACTGGAAATCTAACATTAAGGCTCTGATAGTGAAAAAATAATTATCATAGGGAAGTTGATATATACATAAGAAGAAGTAACTTTACATATACATATATATCATATATATATGTGTATATATACGTAAGAAGTCATGAATAAATAAGACCATAATGATTTAAGAACTATCCTCAGTTACCAAAGCAATTCAGAAGATTATTTCTAGTTTGATGATTCTGCCTGTAAAGATAGATGTTAATATAAAAATAAAGTAGGTAAAACTGTAATAAGAAAGAGATTTCAAATTTGTGGTTAGAGAACTTTTTATGCAGTAGGTACCTCAAACAGCTGCAGAAATGGCAGAAAACAGATTTAAAACCATGTTTTCTGGAATAGACTTGACTTCTGGTCATTCGGTTGAAGAATATAGGTGAAAAATAGGAGATGCATGTTTTGAACATCCAGGTCACGTAGTTTACCTAAGTCAAGGGTGCTCATGACATTCAGAAATCTTTCTAAGTAATAAGTGGATAAGATTCAGACCAGTTTACCCAAGGCAATGTCCAGTGAAAACCTCTCCAGGCAACCTTTTTCAATATTTAATCATCCTTGTAGTGAAAGGGTTTTTTTCTTATGGCTATTTAGAACCTCAGCTGTTTCAATTTTCTCCCTTACTTTTGCCTGGATCCATCTGTTTCATAACCTCCTATGGATACTAGAAGATTGCTGTTTGATCTCCTGAAAACCTTCTCATCTCCTAGGTAAACAGGCCCACCTTTCTCAGCCTCTCCTCATAGGCAAGTGCTCTAACTCCCAAACATCTTGGTGGCCCTCTGCTGAACTTACTCCAGTTTAGTGACATCTTTCTTTTTTTGGCAAGATATGAACAAGTGCCAAGTAAAGGCCATCTACTGGCTGCTCTCTCACGAGTTCAGCCCAGGCTGCTGTTAGTCTTTATCACTTCCAGGGCTCATATTTGGCCCACCACTGTTTCATACTCAGCTCGCTGTCCACCACCTGGAGGGCCTTGTTAGTGAATCCTGAGGCAAAGAAGGCAACATGTATCTCAGCCTTGTCTGTGTTCTCATGTCACTAAATCTCCAGTCAGCAGCAGGTCCACATTTTCTTCATTCTCCTTTCACTGATGATGAATCAATAGAACTTATTATTATTGCATTTCATGTCCTCCACCAGTTATAAGTCCAGTTGAGCTTTGGCTTTCCTAACACCATTTCTGCATGCCCAGGCAAACTTTCTATATTTCTCCATTGTGGCCAGTCCTTTCTTCCACTTCCTATATGTGTCCTTTTTTCTTGGAAGCTTAGTCACGAGTTCCCGGTTTGAGCAAGCAACTCTCTATGTGTATGTTACTGGAAATAAAAGCTATTAAAAATACAGTTGAGATTAAATCTCTCAGGATAAATAAATCCTGGGTTTTTTGAGAAGCTGTTTCAAATTGCTAATTCACTTCTCACTTCTACTCCTTTTTATAGTACTGTAATTACTATAGGGCAATTGAAGTTTAGACTATCATTTTATTTAGACATGGATGGATATATGTATGTCAGGTCTGGGTGATTTGAGGAGTAAAGTCTCAGCAAGAGTCTGTTTAGTGTTGAGCAGACATATGTCTGTGGAAGTGTTAGCAAGATTTTTTCACTAAAAGAAATAGAAAACAAAAGTTTTCTAAACAAATGTGAAGATAGATTTACAGTACAAACCAGTGAAAATAGAAGTAGTATCAACTGTCATTGAAGTCAATGGGAAAACTGCTGTCAAGTCCAGCATTTACATTTTATACAAAGCTCAGAACTACTGCTCTGTTGCGAGGTCACTTAAAAGATATTTATCTCATTTAGATTCTATGCTTGCTGAGGAGACTGTCACCTTCTATGACAGGTTTGTGATGGGACTGACATCTTTCAATATTTTCATTATGAGGATATGTTTGTTCATTTTTAGTAGAGATCTGTTGTAAGAGGTTTTGACTGTGATGAAAGTTGGGATTAATAGTGATAGGTAGCTTTTCAGAAAGGTATCTGAGGGTTATACTACAGACAAGTTAAATATGAGTCAAAAATAGAATATTGAATCAGAAAGAATTAAATGTGAAGTAATCCTTTTGCTTCACGTGTCACTGGTGAAACTTCAGCTGGAGTATTTTCAACATTTTACTTTTAGAAAGATTTGAATAAGGAGTCCAGAGAAATTACAAGGAGTCCAGAGAAAAGCAATTAAAATTATCAGACATCTGGAAAACAAGATTTATGACAAACGGATGAAACAATTATCTATGGAAGATGGAGGAAAGACATAATAACATTTAGCAAGTACATTTGAGGCTGCTGTAAAGAAGATGGGATCTTCTTGTTCCCTTAGGAAAGAAGAAAAATTAGTAGGATAAACACACAGCAAGGTTAGGTTAGGCATTAAGGGAAAAACATGAGGGGAGATACTGGAACAGAAATTTGATAGGGAGGTTGGAGAAGAACTCTGTCACTAAAAATCTTTGAGAATAGGCTAAATAAGCATCTCAGAAGCATGTTTATGATTGATGTTGTCCTGGTAAGCAGAAAGATAAGGTATTGCTTGTGATTCCTTTCCAGGTATATTTTTTATGACTCTTTATGTGTTTGCTTGAGACTAATTGTATTGTGCTGTTGTTCATTGTTTCATTTTTAATATGTGAAAGGAATACATTTTTGCTTGTGGTTTTTTCTATGTCTACAAGTGCATATGATTCCTATGATTAGACATTTTCACTTGGCTTGCTGAATTATGCACTCATGTTCATTTACTTTGTGTCAGTGTGTTCTTCAATAAGCTCTTGGCTCTTGCTGCTGGGCAAATGATGTCAGCATTCAAATGCTCCCTAAAAGCTTCTAAATTCCACGTAGTCATGCTGAATACTATCAGTCACTCTTGACTCAGCCAAAATTATTTTAAAGCAGTCAGGGAATACACGAAGGCATATGCTGCTTAGCAGTTGGTTTTTAAATTGAAACAGTTCTGTATGGTTTCTCATGCACTTTCTACTATGTCCGTATGACAACTTGGACTACAACAGTTTTGATGTTGCATTACTGTGTGTGACTTGAACTTTTCCATAGGAAGTTTAGATTGGATCAGAGTAAAGGTCATTTGTTGCTGATGATCTCATCTGCTTTTTCGACTTAATGTAAAAGGAACTCAATGTATCATTCTTAATCCTTCTGTACCATGAGATTCATAGTAGGAAAAACTAAAACCGTTGTTGACCTTACAAACTTTGTTAATCAGTTTACATCCAGTGTTTCATAACAAATCCTGATGATCTTACTGGTCGTCTTGGAAGGCAGCGTATTTCCAGCCTACAGTGAAGTCTCAGTAAATGTTCCCATCACCCCAGAGAAAGTTTATTTTTGCATGATGATCTCTTCAGTTACTTGAGGTTTCCTTTCTTTCCTCCCTCTCATGACATATCATCCAAACATTCTTAATCTCCAGAGGAAGTGCAAAACACATTCCCATGAAAATCTTAAATTTCTAAAAGCAGTACACAATAAAGAAATAAAACAAAACAAAACAAACCCATAAAACTAGCCTTGCTTCTCACTGAATCACTTGAGTAAACTCTTTTGTCACAGCCATTGTAAAGTATGAGTCTTTAAGGTCCAGGACTGCAATCAGGTTCTGTCATAAGTGGGTATATTGCCTTTTTGACTGATTTCTGTTATAAAACCAAAGGACTCATTAATGTCATCCAGAGCTTTAGTGGGGGAGTAAAAAAAAAAAAAAGAGAAAGAAAAGAAATAGTGAGCAAGCTGTGGTAAGGTAGCTTTAATGATTTTGGGAGGCATATCTTTGATCTATATCAAGCCACATCAGATGGCTTAATTAGGCTTTTTTTTTTTTTCTAGAAATTATGGTACCAAACATTACCACTATACAGTAGGGATCATTCAATAATGCTTCAATTCTGTATTTCTTTAGAACATCATAAAGAAAAGGGGTTTGGTCTTCTACAGAGATATGGTAAAAGGCTCATTACACCTATTTTGTTAAACTGGTGCCAGTCATTTCATTAATTTGATGGAAGTTGTAACAGACACAGATTTCAGGCCAAGGGGCTCTTGTCCCATTGACTGTAACACAGTCTTTGGTCTTTGAACATCCTATGGATATAAAGTATTATAAGGCTTAGCTGTGATCTTGAGGGTATGTTTTGGACTAAGCAGCATTTCATGTTTATGTCTTTCAGATAACTTCATGTGAGCAAGTCATGTAGTAGACTTATATCCAAATGAGTGATATCTGTCATAGTTATTATTACCAGGCCTTTGGATGCATTGCATATCTTCTGAATAAATGCCATCATATAATATGATCTTGACAATGTACCACAAAGAAGGTTTAAATATAAAGAAGATTTAAATATAAAAACACAGGCTGTGCTTGGGGATAAGGTTCATTTGAGTGTGTGTGTGTGTAAGTTAGAATGTTCATCCAGCACCAGGGTATACATTGCTTTCTTATGTAGGCTAAAACAGCCTCCATTGTTTGCTAATGTAAGTTTTCCCACACATTATGGATGGTGACTTGACTTGGCTGTTTGTAATTTTGCTGGAGTAAATTTTAGACTATCCCCTTCCATGTTTTTGTATTCCAAAGGAGTTTGTGAAAACAGTAAGGAACATTTTGCATCTGTGTGTAGACATTCAGTCCTGTCATTTGTTTTTTTAGAGTCCTTAATGTACTCTTCAGTGAGTAAGCATCTCCTCCCAATGAAACTTTGCTTTTTGATATTATCATGAGAAATGACTATATTGTTTTATGTGTTTGTTTTTGTTTTTGTTTTTTTTAATTTCAATTGCAAAGTGTTCCCTTTATGAGCAGCCTAGACATAGGCAGGAATGAAGCTTCAGCATCTGATTGCAGGATTTACCTTTGTGGGAGAGGCTCTGATATCATGAGACCTTGAGCAAGAACAGGGAAAGCAAAATTCTGCGTTGCATTTTGCATGTTAACAAGGGAGAACAGGCCTACCAGCTTAGAAGACAGTCTCAAATGATACTGAGAAATTTTACACCTTGTAAAACTGCATAAAAAGATCTTGAAAGTAAAATTAATATAAATAATATAAATACTAAAATATTGGTTGTATGTTCAAATGGATCCATTAACAACACCAGTAAGACAATTGGCTAGTGTTGCAGTCATTGCATTATGTGGAAGTTGGCCCACAGCCCAACCCAAAAATGTTAAACACCATGTTTCTTCCAGTAAAGTAAATTCTGATTCCAGTATCTGTTTGCAGCTCAAGTAGCTTCATGTGGGAGACTTGGACTAGCTCAGAAAGGGCTATGTTTTCATAATGTAATTGTGTCTCTTGATGCACTTGAACATCAGAAATCAAATAGGAATTTTGGACATAATACATCAAATGGGACCTTTACAGCACTATTTTGATTTGGAATATTTTATGTCAAATATGTAAATGCAGAAAAGAAAAATATTTTATTTTTAAACACTCTCAAGATGCTACAGTGCTTTTAAATCAGGATTTAGGTTGGACTTCTGTCCATAGATAAGTGAAATTATTAATGTTGCTAATTTTTTGGCTCTATCTCTCTGGCTTCAACAAGTTGACCTGTGTGACCCTCGTTACATCAGTTTATCTAATACTTAATGTCTATTTTAAATACCTCTGCTAAACAAAAGACAAGCTAAAAGATGAATTAATGAAGGTACTGGGGCAATCTTGCTTTCTGAAATCAGTAATAGCCACAGTTTTGTAATTCTCTGAGAGCACAAAACTACACAATAACTGTGTAACAGTCATACTGCAGCATAACTTACACTGAACTCACATATTCCATGATACAGAAAAATGCGGAAGGAAAGAATAAGATTGACTATTCTGGACCTTCATCATTCCTAGTACTACCTAGCTGAAATTGAATAATATACTTTTAAAAAACCTTAATGCCCGGGGCTGCTTTGAGGTGAGTGATACCCATAGGAGATCTGCTTTCAAAGTTATTTTCAATGCAAAACAGGAAGAACTTCCAGACATAAGAAAGGGAAGGCCACTTGAACATTTCTTGTGACTAGGACTTCCAGCTACAGCCTAGAATCTCATAGCAACTTGACTTTCTGTGATAGAAAAAGACAGGCATTTTTAAAGGAAAATAAGGAAAATTCCTAGGAAAGCTTCTGTCTCATTTATCAATGAAACAGCAAGCAGAGCAGGTTCAGACGCAGCCCATGTTTGAGGTTTTAGCAAGAAACAGAGATCCTCAAATTTGTTTCTGCATAAAGGCTTCCCAAGAATGTTTAGTTTACTCAAGTTCATTTTGAATTAAGGGTTAACATGCTGTGTGTATTTCCTTGGAATATAGCTCTCTAATCAGTTTACATGCCTCTATATAAAACAGTGATGATGAGTAAATCACTGCAGAAGCTTTGACTGTGCAAGGATGCAGTATATCAGGCCTTTCTGAAGCTATCAAATGATGGGATTGTTAGCAGAAGTCTAGCTAATCTGTTTTTTTCTGCAATAGCATGCCATAGCCACTAACTATTCCAGTGATAAGAAAAAAAGGCAAGACATGGTATCAGATGCTGTACCTCATTTACTCTAGGTTGAACACAGAGTTAACTGTACCAAAACCAACACAACGTATTTAGGCTTATTCTTTTCTAACTTGGGTCAGAAACAACACTTTAGGATGGTGTATATTTAATGATAGCATCATATGTTGTATTTTTTTGCTGGAGTTGTGGAGTTGTAGTCTTTTTCTTAAATTCACTCCTTGCCTAGTGGGGAGTTGATATTTATATCCCATCCTCTTTGAGAACAACTTTTAAATATTTCAGTACCAGAAGAGACCTTGTTTCTATATTCACTTCCAGGCTGGAGTCACGAAATTAAAGCAATGATAGTTTAAAAAGAAAAGCAAAAAATAACGAGAAGAAAACAACGTGTAAGCTCCAAACTTGTTCAGTTGTTGGCTTTCTCACTAGGAAGCTCTTGCTGTGATATTTGCCTCTGCCCCCAATTATTCAGTGACACCAGACAAAGCAGTAGAGCTGTCCACATTGAGGAGGGGAGAGTTCAAATAATGAGGAAGGTAATACTGGAAAAACAAATGTGAATAATGAGTTACAAATATTAACTGCCTTGCATGATTTGCTACTTTCGGTGAAATTTCTCATGTCATTGTTCTCTTTTCAAGGGACCGAGCGCCCTTCATCTTCACATCAGAGATGGAGTATTTCATCACAGAAGGTGGAAAAAACCCACAGCGTTTTCAAGAGTTTGTGGAGCTTTGTTGTCGAGCTTATAATATAGTCAGGAAACACAGCCAGTTACTCTTGAACCTGCTGGAGATGGTAAGAAGCTTGAGGATGAAACCAAAAATCAATTTCCTCTGGTGTCCTCTTCCCTTTTACCACTTCTCTGCTGCCTTCTATGATTTGAAGATGTATCAGCTGCACTGCAGGAAATGTTAGCGCTGGCTCTTCCTGTGCAAAGGAACTATCCAATTTCAGTACTAATTTTTGAGAAAAGCTAAGCTGCTAGATTTTTTCTTTTTTTTTTTTTTAGTGCGTTCTTTTTTACAAAATAGCAAAAAACTGCAAAAGAAGATGGGTATGAGTTTCACATTCAGGAATTTCACTCCGCCCTTTTTGGAGATTTTCTAGCAATCATTTACCAGTACCATTCATGGCTACAGCAAAAAAAAAATATGTCACAGACTAGGTGATCTGATAGTACCTAGCAGCACTGCAGCTAACAGTGATGCCATTAGAATGTTTTTTGTTTTGTTTTGTTTGGGGTTTTTTTTCACATTTCCACATTCTGTTCTTAGCATGACAAACACAGGAAAGAGCACTACCAATATTAGCACAGGTTTAAAATCCTTTTGCATAAGATTTTAAGACCTCTAGGAGTTTTTATCCCTTAACTGTTCCTACCAATTCACATGCTGTGGCTGATTCCATAACTGCTTTATGCCTCTGTTTACTTGTGTTGGAAAGGTTAATGATTTTCTCCCTTCACAAGTAGAATGAGAATATTAAATTAACTAATATTTGCTAAGTTTCTTGGCTAAGATATTAATCTAAAAGTTGTGTCCAGGGCCCCATGCAAAACCTAGGTGACTGCTCTGTGCATGAAAAAACCTACACAACTTTATGAACAGAACCCCTGCTGAGGTTGGGGTACAGCCGAGAAGTTGCTCTGCAAACACTCCTCTATCATCTCCAACTTCTGCAACTGAGAGAGGAGAAACAGCAAGAATTTGTCATCTTTTTTCTGTCTTGTCTGTTGATTCTCATGCAGTGGTACAGTGCAATATGGAGCAGAAAGGATTGCCCCAGATCTCTTAACCCTGCTTCTAAGTAGTCACAAAGGTGCAGCAAAACTGCATTCTCATCGTAAAGCATAATTTTGCCCAAGTATGTTGTAACCATATAGCCTGAAAGCAGTGCCGAGTGTGTCTTAACTTAAAGAGCCTTTGAGAAATTCAGGATTGTCTATGCTTCCCTCATCCACAACAGTAATCTCTACATTTCTGAACAGGTTGCCTAAAATCTCATGCTGCAAATATAGCTATATCTTGTACCTCCTTGTCCCCATTGCAGTCCCTTGTTCGGCAGCCAGCAGAGATAATGATGTTAGATTACTCTAGGATAAGAGACAGAGCGTTAGGAAAATGTTCCTGGCAGGAGCTCTGAAATAACTAGCTATCTCTGCCTGGATATAGCTCCAGTTTGTGTATATTCAGGACATACTGCATCTTTTGTTTCTGCTGATCTTTAAGGAGAGTTAATAGTGCTGAGCTATAAGTCAGCATACAGATATATTTTAACATTTGTCAATGGGCTGCAGTTCAGTCAATTGTTTTACATTTCATAATTGAAAAATAACTGTCAGTATATTCACACCCCATCGTTGAGCACTTCATATCAAAAGGAAATTAAACAGGGCAGGTTTGTGAACACCTTGTTTTTGGAAGGTGAGTCTGGTTCTGCACTTGAAATCGGGTATTGGTTGGAAACTGTAAGTATCAAAATGTTTTAGTTTTGTGGGTCATTTCTACAAAAGTGACTGTTAAGAAGTTCTGCTTTGAATTCATTTCCTTGCAAAACATCTGATGTTATCATGAAGGGGCAAGATAAATTAACCACTACCTATTTATGTCAGTGACAGTCTAAGATTTCTCGCACTATCGGGAAATCTGCATCATTAATCTTTCATTCCCCTCCCACATTCTGTTTTCTGAGATGCTATTTATAAAACGTGGTTAAAAAATCTCAACAATAAGGCTATTTCAAAAAAGTACAGTACTTCACAGATATAGTGAACTGTGCTCTGCATGGTCAGTAATTGTTAGTGGTTTCTAGCAAACCTTGATTGTGAACAACAATTTGGGAGGTTTGGCCCAGTTTGGGACTTAATGCTTTTTCTTGGTGGTGAGCAGCATGTTTCCTGAGCTGTAGTGACATTTGCTACTGGGAGTAAGAAATAATCCATGAAGTTTCCATCACTTTCAAAAGCAGAAACACCTGTGGGAGACCCAAGAGTCTGCTGGCAGAGTTCAGCTGTGTAAATGCCTGTAGTTCATCAGCTTTGCTCTCATTAATGAATTGATGTGAACTATTATAAAGAGGGTGATCACAGGACACAAACACCTTTTGATTAGTTTAAAAAAAAATGCAAAATCCATTGCTGTTACAAAGATTTTTTTGTGGTCAAAAATTATTAAAAGGGGCTTAGAGGTTACACTAAACAGCAAGTAATTGATCCACTTGCCTCTATTCTGACAAGATACAGGTCATCCTAATAGTATAAAACAGGAGACTACCTAGAGCCGATCTAAGACTCAAGAATCCCATGTCCCCATACAAGTAATTTTGCCCTTCTACAACTCAGAGATGCCATTTGGGAAAAGAGGAGCAGGAAACACTCCTATTTGAGAGGTCTAATGCATGTAAAGTACATATCAGAACTATTAATTTTTTTTATGGGATTTTGGGCTGTGTGTCACACGCCAGCTCTGAATCAAGGCCTAAGGAGACCATAGGCAGCTCCATTCAGTGAGTCAGAAGTCCTGGGATAACCAACTGTGGTTGGTCAAGACATATGTGAGGCCAAACAAGGGGAGAAATTGAGATATGCAGGCAATTAAACTTAGGCAGTTAGTGACATTTGAGTTGCTCTAGGCAACCTGTAGTTGTTTTCTGAACAGTTGTTCCGTGTCTTATCTAATTAGCCTCCAGTATCACTAGCCACAGTTTCCAGAAGCCTCCTGCATCAGAGTACTGGAAACACGAAAGATACGTTGTATGGAGCAAAAGGGAAGAAGCACTATAATAAGCCTTAAGGTGCATTTTCAGTCAGCATAGCACTATGTAGGTAGTGCCCAGCTAAAGATATTTCTTTGCTTCAGAAAATGGTTTTCCATTTTCTGCAATGCAGAGACCCTTAATAAAACCCTGGTTTTCAGTTGCACTACAGATCATTCAGATTATGTGTTTATGTTCATATCTGGCATTGTTTCCTTTTCTGATACAGAGCAAGAAGCTTAATTTGCCCATGCAGCAACTCTCTCTCTCTTTTTTTTTTTTCTCATTAAAAATATCAGGAGTCGTTAAAATCTTTTACAAATGGGTTGAGGGCATACATTGCTTGTCCTTAAGTGCTGAATGTTATTATTGTCCCTACTCTCAACTCACTTAAATTCACCCCATTGAGCTTTCTGCCTTTCTGCTCCTTGCTAGGCAGAACTCTGTGAGACAGCAATCTAACTGTCCAGTGGTTGCACAAATAGGGTCAGATACAAAGCAGAATTTTCTTCATTAGGGGTTTCACTGAGAAGGTTTGAAGGAATGAGGAACATATCTTTACATCTCTTTTCCCCTTACTCCATACATCTCTCAACCAAACCTTAAAATAAAAGCTTCCTTTCTTCTCTGTGGGTCTTTATGTCTGAGCTAGACATAAATATCAATGAATAACACACAACAGTGACTGCAAATTCACATACATTTCCTTCCAAGCAATGCGAAGGAGTGATTATTTTTTTCTCCACTACACACAAATCATCTCTCTCAACTTACTGTGATTGTTCAGAAGAATCAGTAAGTTTTGAAGCAAGTCAATTTTTTATTTTTTGACATTTTAAAATGCCTTGAGAGAGCTTTGTGGGCAAATGGACACACTCAATTGTCTACCCTGCTTGTTGTGTTACTTTGCAAGGGGAATATTTGCATTATTTGTCTTTTGAACTGGAACAGCTCTGTCCCACATCCATGGAGAATGATACACTTCTACAGAGGGCAACTCTCTGTGCCCAGTTCAGGGCTTCTGCTATGAATCGACATGTAAAGGAAGCTTCCCCCTCCATTGACTGTAAAGGGAGGGAATATATGATCCCTTTGCAGGAGGGATTTAGAGCAGTGTTGGTGGGATCAGTGGTTATAAATGAGAAGGTGATGTTGCGCTAAATTGGATTAGGACTAGGATAATACTGTGAGCATAACAGAAACATGGTTAACTGTTGTTCAGGTGGCTGAATTTGGTCTCCTTCCCTTTATCACCATTAGAAGACTATGAAGGAAGTTTAGCAATGCACATGTTGAGATGATGATATCTGAAGAGAATCATACAGAATCAGAGAATGTTAGGGACTGGAAAATAAATAACTAAAATGGATCGATTATTTTGGCCCGTGCTGCTTTCCAGCACCTCAGTGTGAAGTTTTATAATGCAATATATTCACTTTAGTGTTCCAGATATTGCTCCAGCATCAGAACCACTTTTCAGATCAGTAAAACTTTGTGTTTTACAAGTCTTTCACTGTTAAAACTTTCTTGTCTCAGCCTCATTTCATGGACTTATTATATTTCTTTACTTCTAGATGCTGCATGCAGGATTGCCTGAGCTAAACAGTATTCAGGATCTGAAGTACGTGTACGATAACCTCCGTCCTCAGGACTCAGACCTCCAGGCTACAAGCTACTTTACCAGGTAAAATCAGAATATAATCCAGAAACCTTACCTCCTTCAGGCATGAAGCAAAGCTGCCAAATCACAAAAAAGACCAAAAAAAAAAAAAAAGACAGTTTTTCTGTTTTGGTAAGAGGTTATAATGAGTGAAATTATACAAAAGGATAATTGGTCTTCACATGTATACTTTTCAAAAGTCCTTTCCTTTTGCATGTTTTAACCAATCCCCTCAAATTTCTTGCAGAAACAGTTGTACATTTGTGCTACTCTTGTAACAAGTCACTTTATTCAGCACCTAGAGGTTTCTTTGGCTTTCATGGCGAAACCATCCTGGCTTATTTCTAGCCAGCTTTCCTCTCTGCTTCTAAATGCAGCAGCTACATGCAACGGGATTTGGACTGCATTAAAAGGTTCAACCTGTGGACTGAGTAAAGACCTGGAATTCCTCCATTTTATTCCCTTTTCTGTTCTTGCTTTGGCCTTCTGTGTTGCTTCAGGCAAGTTACTTTACCTCTGTTAGCCATAGTTTCTCCATCTGCAAAATAATATTGATTCTTCCTTTTGAGCACTTAACAGATCTATCACAGAAAAGCATTGTGTGTGAATATATGTATGTTTAAAGCTTGATTTGCATTTGGATAACGAAAACTTTCACTTGTTTGTGATAATAACAGAGGATTATTGATGAGGAACTGCAGACGACCTGTATAAAATCAGTTTGAAGCCTTCAGTTCTGATCTTTCGGGTCAGGCCTCTACATTGCAGATAATTCCAGCTGTTTATGTGACGATGCTCTAGATGGAGCCAGGGGAGATTGACTGGGCTTGGAAACTCACTTGCCCATTCTATGCACAGTCTGAGAAAATCTGTGCCTGTCAGACCCTGTTCTGTGCAGCACCATCATTGCCCAAGGACAGCCTGTGAATTCACGCACCCTGGACACCACGTACACAGGCAAAGCAATCCAGACTCTTCTGACGTCTTCCTCTGGCCCAAGTGCAGGGCACATTTCCAGGTCACAGCACTGGGGGCTGAGTGAAGGGCTCCTTTCAAATCAGAGCCCTCAAGGATGCTCCCATAAGGCGGCACAGTTCTCTGCACTGTGCAAACTGCCTGGAGGCAAGACCAATCCCCTGCCCTTCAGTACAGCCAGAGGGCACGTTGCAATGAATAAATGAGATGAAAGCTTGAACTGGAGCAGCTGACTCTCATTACTATTACAAAGGCCCCTATGAAGATTTTGGGCAATTTGAATTGCGTCGTTTATATGTGTCCTTTTTGTTTATTAGAACCAGAAACTGAGGCTGCAGATTCAGAGAATGCTTGGAACAGAGACCTAGAGAGTTTAAGGAAGATCTTTCTTTAAAGAGGAAGAGGGAAACCTCTCGCACAAAACTATTGTTCCATTACACACAGTAGAGCACTGAGTTCCTTCTTTAACACTTACTTTTTCATATGCTTTCCTTCTTGCCCCTTAACTAAATTGTTTTGTTTTAAAATTTAATTACAGCTTCATATTTACCATCTACTCCTACCTTACACTTTCCTTTAAAATTTCAAATATTCCCGAATTACAGGCTTATATTTCCACTTCAAAGAGAAAACATGCAGTTTCAAATTAAAATGCCAAATCTTTATTCTGTCAAATACCCTGAGTGATTTTGTCTGTCCCTCGTGAGTAAAAATCTCAATTCATTTAAGAAGTAAAAAAAAGGCTCAGGTATACATAACAAATATGGAAATATGAGTCTTCAGAGTGGAAATTGCTAGCTTAGAGCTAGAGTCTAGTGCTTTTCTGGAGATGGAAAGGGTCAGTTTGCTTTTCAGTCAGATGGGACAATGATTGTGGTTTGGGTTCATATCACTGAAGTCTTGCTTAGCTGGAAGATGAAGGATGAGGTCTGCGTTCAGGACAGAGCTGTAGCTGCACCCTCTTGGAGTTGGGCAGGCTGGTCATGGTGTTTTGAGGGTTAGGGTGAAGGAAGTGAGAGACTTCAGGGTGGGAATTCAAGGGCAATGTTTTCTCAGCCAAAGCATGCGAAAAGACAACTGGTCTCAGGAAGGAGATGTGGCTCAACACTGTTTTGGAAGTCGAAAGAGTTGGTGCTCTTTGTTGCCTGCTAGAGGATCACGTTAGGATTAGGTTCAGCCCAGAGAGACTACAGGTAGGTCTCAGAGGCCAGCATGTCCTTCTTCCCATTAGATTTCTTGTTAGGGTTGATGTTCAGATAATGAAGGCCTTCACAGTGGAAATGCCACACAAGTCCTGCTTACCAACAAAACTGGCATCATGGTGCAGATCTGGACAGTGCTGTGGGCTCTGTTCTTATTTGAAACTGTATTTTCTGCTAAAATGTTTTTGGTGCACTCCAGATCTATTGTTCCAGTTTCCTTCAAAATGCTGAAGTGTAGTTTTGTTTTTGTCCACAGAGATCACTATATCGCATAGTAAGGTCAGATATCACTAGGGTGCATATTTTGTGCTTTGATACTCTTATGGTATGTTTGTCTTATAAATGCTCATTTGCAAGAAGAAAGTCTTTTGTCATCAGCTCATGAATTTCCATGGATCTCATTTCTCTTAGTGGTTTTTTTTTTTTCCTTTATTTTAATTTCTATTCATGTTGGAACATAATTTGTGATAATTCAACACATGCATTAACTAACGTTTCTACGTGTCTAAGCATGGCAGAACGTCAGGTTTCACGTCTAGTAATATTTTAACTTCTGAAAATCATATCCAGGAACTTTTCAAAATAAAGATTTTGGGATGGCCTGGTACCTGGATCCATGCAGAACTTAGCCCTCTGTATAAGCATGTTATGACCTGCCTCCAGGAATGTTGATATATTGAGGACTTTGTGAGCTTTGCATTATCTACATCATATTTATTCCTGTCCTTCAGAAAAATTCTTCCCTATTTCCTTGTTATACAAAAAGTCTGTGTGAGAAAAAAATCCAGCGACCCATTTCTCATGATCACTCTGTAGCTTATTCCTGTGTCTCTTTTTCAGGCTATCCTTAGAAAGGCAAGGAAACTGAAAGTTCTACTTATTAGCATAACTTCCAGTAGCTCTGAAATCCTTCACAGTTTGTAGCATCTTTTTCTCCATAATTACTTTCAAAAACATTTTATTGTTGTTGGGGTTTTTTTAGGTATTTTCTAGGGTGCAGCCATTGGAATTATAAAATCTGCCACCAGAATGTTATTTCTTGTTGTAAATACAAGGTAGTTACTGTAATCTTTCGGATCCGATCATATAATGTGTGTCTGCTGAAAACCCCAATGTTCTTCTAGTGGAAATAGGGGAACAGCATTTCACTGTAGAAATAAGTTGCTTTTAGCAATTGTCTGAGTTTGGTTTGAGCAATAATACTGACATTGCCTCAGCTGTTGTTCAAAAACAATGTAAAATGATGAATGATGTCACAAATATTCCTGGCAAAACGATGTTAATTTGTTCTTTGCCATCACCTTTTTAGCCAACAGAATAATTTTACCAGAGTTTGGGCTGTAACGTACTGACCTCTTTCAGGATCGTACAGCATTCTGTGTTTTACCGAATTCCTTTTCTCTCATTCTTGATTTAAGACATGTTCAACAATCCGTTGTCTCATTTGTGTTCAGTATTCTTCACACATTGGGTCAGTTCACTGCTATGAGCTGATGAGGGGCAGTGTTAAGCCTCACAGCTTACAGCCTTCTGGAAGGTCCCACCCTCAGATTGTGGATAAACAATGCGCCAATTGAGAGTTATACAACAGTTTCTGTGTTCGCTTGTCAGTTCCGTGCACCTAGTGCCAAACGAAACATTGTTGTCTCTCCAGCATCTGCCCTGAACTCAGTTTGATCCTTGAAACTATATTTCATCCTTTCCCCTCCCTCCTTTCCTTTTACACTGGCGACACAGTTTTACCAGAAACTGGAAACCCATCTTCCCTCTGAATATAAATTTCCTCTTTGGTTTTCTGCAGATGTCTTCAAATGTCAGCGTGGTGTCACATGCTTCCTGGCATTTTTTATGTGCCTCTAAAGGGATGTATATTTAAAATTATTTTTAAGGGATTAAAGTTAGCCTAATGCATTGAATGGAGTTGATTTCAATTGATTGCAGTATGCAATCTAACCCACTCATAGAAGCCTATGAATAAGAGATGCACAGTAGATCTGACAATTACCAGCGAAGCACCAGAGCATATCTTCAGCAGCCTGATTGAGGGGAGTGCTGCTTGGGTCAGCTGCCATTTTTTCATATTTATTAACAGAATCATTTGTTAGGTACCTCTCATTGCCCAGGTCAAGCATATCCACTCCAAACTACAAATGCCAGCAGTTGCAAAGCTGGACAATTCACAGTAATTCCTTTCAAAACATGATGCTCATCTGAAACTGATCAGCCAATCCCTGTTTCTCAGGTGGCTGCAGAAATTCCAGGAAGAAATCTCCCAAACAACTGGAACACCAGCAAAAGCTGATGAAAGGGCATAGGCAAAACTACAGTACTAGCGTCTCTCAGTGGCATTCAAGCAGTTCGTAAAGTTTGTATTCTATGTGCCTCAAAGGAACAGAGGCAGACTTCCTCCTTGAATTTATGTTGTTTGAGGCATCTATACTGCTGTACAAACCCCACATGCCACCAGCTTAGGGGAGAGGAGTGTCCTCTGTCCTGGGAAAGGACCATAGGAGGACTAGTAGGGAAACAAGACCAGAAGATGCACATGAAGAGAGCATCTGATGTGCTCAGCCCATGGGATCAGTAAGTCTGTAAATAAACCTGAATTTTAAAAACTAGCAAAATAAGGGGTAATAAGATTATTATTATTATTGGCTATGTACTATCACAGTTGGAAATAAGTTATTAAACTGAAGAGTTATCACTACCATACACAAAAATAAGAATATCAACTCTCCATGAATAAAGGTTGCTCAAAATTAGAAAAGATCTGTCCCTCAAAGCAGTAATATTCTGGAAAAGTCTGTTACAAGCTGTTGGGGGCATAATACCCAGTTTTTCTTAAAATGCAACCTGCTAAATTCATGGATGAGAAGGTTGGAATATATATGATACACCATGTTAATTAACGTCTGAGAATCCCATGAAAATAAATTTTGCTCATTATACTCTAATTTGTTTTTAGGCCTAGATAGAAATGAGAAGCAGGATGCCATCATGAATGATAAAGAAAATTATTCTGAAGTTTGGGGTGAATATTTGTTATTATATATACCAAGACTAAGATCTGGATAACTAGTCAGTAATAATGAATGTGTGTGCTCTTAAAAAGGCTGTGCAGAAAGGCTGGTATGTCCAAAAATATCCAAGCACCAGCTCTCAGACTACCTATCCTGTAAGATTTGTGTGCTTCCTAAAAATCAAGGCACCAACTATCACAAGTCACTCTTGAAAATATTAGCCAATCTTTTCATCCATTTCTGTTTACACAAGCAGCCAACCAGTCTGTGCACGTTTTACCCAATACTGTAATTTGACAGTTCTGTAGAAAGACTGTGAGCTGCATCTGAAATTCTAAGTCGGTTGAGCAGGTGGAAAGGGGAAAGACATTACTTTTCAATAATCCCTGATATTTAACTCAGTTTTCTGAGAAGTAGGTCAAACACCAATCTGCCTGGTCAAGAGATATTGTTATGTGGAAAAAAAATACTTTTTCTGCCTGAAAACTTTATGTTAACAATATTGTGATTCACAATTAACGTTACTCAAGTAAATGACAGTTTGTCATTTTCTCCTGATTAACCTGTGCTTTTGATCCTCTTAATATAAGTCACTTCGCTTGTCCCATCTATAGACCACTAGGCACTAATTCTCTAAGGAGCTTGGGTTACCAAAGCTCTGAAATACCTGAAAAACTTTTTGTCATCTTGTGAAAGCAGAGCCAGCTTTAGGCACAGGCAAAGGTGGTCATGGCCTAGGGAGCAAGAGGATCTCAGCAACAAATACCCATGACCCTACCAACTTCTTCACCTGTGGCTAAAATTAATGTGACTATAGAGAAAATAAGGTGTATGGGGATCTTGAAGAGGAGAAAATTCCACCACCAGTCCTTAGCATGAATTTAAAAAATGCTAGCAGAAAGAGGAATCAGATTACCACAGTGTGATGAACTGGTTCAGTGAACTAATGCCAAAAATAAAATGCAAAATTGAAAAAGACACATGGGTTCAATGTACCCCACTGCTCCAGACGTAGCTGGGAACCACCTTATGGAGGCTGTGGGAAGGAAGGTTTCCTTAAGCCAGTTTGCCCTTGAAAGAAAACACAGAGAACCATAACCAGAGTTGTCCTACATTGCTGCAAAGACACTCTCTCAGGTGTCACCGGAAGAGCAAAGAGATATTTTAAATTATTTTTTGATAATATGACATAAGGATTGTTTAATGTTTTCTATCCTAACAGGGAGGACTGCGTAGAGCAAAAAAAAATATCAGGAGAGGGAGAAAACAACATACACTTCTTGTTCTATTTTGTTTTAAATGTAGTCCTTTAAAATAACTCACAGGGAAAATCTACAACAATGACAACAAAAGCCTCTGTTTAGGTTTAAAGTATGTAATTACCAGTCTGAATGTTAAAGCTATTTCAGAATCTTAATGAACTCGTGGAAAAAATAGTGGTATTCTGATATCAGCTGTTCTGTGTAGTGGTGATGCCTGAATTAATGCTACTTTAGAAGCCAAGGTCTGCTTTATGCAAATTAAAAAGCACTGTGTTTAGCTGCAAAGTTAACATGCCTCTTATAGTAATATTGCAAATTCCCTATGTTCTTTGCTATAATATGGCCCAGTTACAATTCTGTAACCTATATCATGTCTCAGTGATTTAAGAAGTGTTTAAACTATGCATTGAATTAAATACATTAAAAAGGAAAAGTTCACCACAGATGCAACCTAATTAATCAGCACTGAATTGATTTTGTACTAATATTTTGAAATGAGGTTTGTTTTCTTGTTTTCAATTTGAGTGTTAATTTGTGTCATTTATTAAATAATCTGTATGTATCTGTTTCTGGAGAATGTAATTAATAATTAAGATAATTAACTGAATCAATTCAGAGATACCCTTCCTTGTATTACATTAAGAAATACACATGCATCTTCTTCCCTTGGTTTAGTATGCCTAATTAGTGTATGATAAATTCACACAGTATTTTAAATGAAATCTCAATTTTGGGGGGACAAGCTAGGGTGGTATCTGCAGGTAGAATGTTGGTTTTGGTATGGTTGCATCTGTGAAGCTACAGACTTTAGCCAGAATATCTGAGATGATGAAAAATAAGCCAATGCAATGAATGGAGTTGATTTCAATTGATTGCAATATGCAATCAAACCCACTCACAGAACCCCATTAATTTAATTTAAAATGACAGGGAAATCATTTGCTCAGCTTTGAACAGGAGATGATGAAGGTGGTTAAGGGTATTGTCAGCCCTTGTAAGCTAGTTAGATATAATCCAAAACCAGATGGAAAAAACACAAAACAAAACCAGAAAAAGAAAAAAAAAAAAAAAAAAAAAAACAAAGAACACCAAAACCAGAAACAAAACCAACCAACCAACCAAAAAAAATCACAAAAAAACACCTGACAATTTGGTAGAGGTTTCCTACCTGGTTGCCTTATGGCCTGAAGCTAATGGGTTGTTGTTCTGTAACATCAGACTCTATCCAGAATAACTTCAGAGTGCTGTAGAAATAAGCAGGGAAATAGGAAAAAAAAAAAAAAATCACAAGTTAAATAGATCTTAACCAGCAATTGAATTCAAGAGGGCAAGTGTTTTCTAATGAGTACTGCATCTTACTCTTCAAAGACCAATGATTATCTTGCAGTGTTATTTCTCAAGTTGAGTTCACTTTGATGTTAAAACATGTTTGCAGTACTTATCTACATGTGTATCTCATTATTTTTTTATCTATTATGTCTTTTCTGATGAAGGATCTTAGAACTCTAGGAAATTACAAGTGTGTTCTGGCTCTCCTTGCACAGGGATGAGACGAGGGAAGATAGGGGGAGAAAATTTATCTTTTTTTTATCTTAGGCAGCTCCACAGGGACAGAGCTTTTAAGAACAGGCTAGAGGATTTAGCAACATATTATGCACAGCTAAATCATGAACTGGATGCAAGAGCCTTCTGCAAACACGTGCAAGTCCATGTGAGGTTAGTGTAAACAAAAAGTAAGTGCTAGGATGCTCTTTCCTGCATGTTGAAGCGAACACGTATTGTTCTACCCTGGAACTCCTCAGAACACATATAGAAATGTTCTATCTGTCTCTGTTGTCCAAAAGAAACTTATGGTATCCAGCTCATGAAGAATAACTACCTCAAGGTAAACCATGAGACAGGCTTTAGCAAAAGGACTCCTTTAAGCAGTAGAGCTCAGGGGCTGGATATGCTCTGTTTCTGCAAATAATGATGACTGGAGTGTATGTAGGTACATGTGCCTGTGAGGTATGTTTTAGAATTTGGGGGGGAGGGGGGGGGGGGTGGTTCTTGTATCCATAAAACCAAGGATCAAAAAAGAGAAACAGAACAGTTGCATAAATAGCACCTCTTCTCTTTATTTGTTCTTCAGGAAAATAAAGGAAAGTTTGGAGTGCTTTCCTGTTAAACTCAATAACTTGATCCACACACTTGTACAGATGTCAATGGCAGCCTCTGCAAAGCCTCCAGCTCCAGAGACTGACGCCCAGGAGTGGATGATGTTGCATGCAGAGAAGTCAATCACAAGAGCCACCATTTTGGGCTTCAACAAAAAGTCTGACCCTGTATGTATTATGTTATTTGCTTGCCCTCATTTGCCTTGATCTTTAATGACTCTTTTGTGAGCTTGTATACTCTCCCTCCTCCTTTACAGAAGATGTGCTTGTGCCACATTAAAAGGATCACAGGATGAACAGTGGTGCCATAAGCAATGAGCTACCAGAGAGAAAGAACGCCAGGCAGACAGCTATTAGCAGGGAGCCATTAAGGAGAACAGTTCATGCCCTATAGTGAAAAATAAATCAAGATCTAATTAAAGCATCCAGAAGGAAAGCATGGCACAAAATTAGGAAGCCTAATAGAAATCGGAGGCTGTTATATGATGCTTTAATGGTGCGTTATTAGTTTTCACACACTGCAGTGATCTTTCAGTGTTTCAGTTGTATGCTATCCAGGCAAGTTTCTCTTTCTGTGCAGCAAAGACTATAAATTACAGACTGAATTCTCTGGCACTTGGCACTACATTAAAGAAAGGTTTTTCTTTGTTAAAATCACCCTATATTTTCCCTTGTACAATTTATTTTAATGTGCCTCTCTGATAATTTCTCTTTTCTGCCTTTTCCTTTTTCCCAATACAGCTGTATCTAGTCCAGGTGGTGCAAACCTGCAATGTGGTCACTTTTGTGGAAAAATCATTTGACCAGTTCTCAAAACTTCATAGCGACCTCCAGAAGCAATTTCCATCACATGCCCTCCCAGAGTAAGGCAGCATATTAGCAAATGCTATTCTGCTGTTAAATGGTTCTCTCTGTGCACAGATAAAAATGTGAGAAAATGTACGGCAGACATATTTTTAGAAACACAAAGGCAATGCGACATATTCTATCAAGGCTTTCATTCAGACCCACAAGAAATGGAATCATAGACCATTGTGACAGTCTAACTTCTGTGTATTTCACTGTTCCTTTTTTTTAATGGGAAGAGAAGGGGGGAACAGCTTGGGCCTGACATAACTATTCCTGAAATCAAAGGGTAAGTGGTATTGACTTCATTAAAGGCATGATAAGGCCTTTAATAGTTTTTGTTTTCTTCATGATGTTGATCAAAACTATAGTAATATCCATATATTAAAGTGAGATGGGAATGTTCACACGGGGTCAGAACAGAAACAAGCCAATCTCTGACACTGGCAGACATGATCAACCTTTTTACAAAAAGATGCACATATTCCTCTGCTGAGAAATACACAATAATCTTACGTACTATCCTGGCCCCCCAAAACAATACTTTGTTCCTTGCTCTCATTCAGTTTCATATCTCTTGAAAAATATGCTAGAATTAGTTTCAATAATTCTGAATATTATTTTTTATCCATGTGCATGTCTATTCCTGCTTTTCATATTCTGAATCTTATTCACAGTTTCCTGGGACAATGAGTCCCACAGTTTATTTCTGTCTTATGTGAAACAGCTTTGCCTCACGTAGCGATTGTCCATGGCTTGGGTAATACAAGTGAAGTTATGTGTTCTACAAATATCATATACATTTTATGGCATACACCATTGAGAACAAAGTAGTCTTCTCTTAAACAAGTCATGCTGACTCATCTAATACAAACCCCTCTTCAAGCTCAGTCTAGAATAAATCATAAAGCTGGCCAAAAAGGCAAGCAATTTACTTGAATCAAGCTAAGATTCAAGTGATATGCTTGAAAAATAGAAAGGTCTTTGAGGTTTGACGAGGGATAAATAGCCACAAACAACATGGTTTTGACTTAAAACACAAAATTCCACAAATTTCAGATACAAATTTGATATTCTCCCATGTTTGTGAGAGGCATTCAGTTAAATGGTGTTAGGTTAATTAATTCCAGAGTATCTATCTCCTACCTTGAGGGCATTTTAATTGACTCCAATTTTACTCATTATGACTGGCTCATATGAACTGGTTTGCAGCAGTTGGTAAGAATCTGAATTTCACTGAATTCTGAAGCAGCTTGCGTCATGGTTTTGATTTGGAGATGTTTGCACACTAACTATTAGGTCATAAAATAAAATATTTAACAAGTACCTATTTCTGATTTTTTCCTGTGGTGAGCAGAGGCCTTTGAAGGAAAATATATTTCTGTTTAGAAATGCGTAGACCTCAGAAACCCTGTAGTGAATTTCAAAAATAGTACTAGCCATTTTTCAGATAAATCTGGCTTTAATAAAATCCCTCACAACATTTTCACTGCAAAAGAGAGTTCCAGAACTCACAGAGAGCTAATCTGCATATACTGAGGCTGTGTCTAAGAGCTCCAGAGCTTTCTTGTCATAATGCAGTCCCAGCAGTAACCTGTCACTGTATGATCTTTCCCCAAGACTGTGTTGAAGTAATTCATTTTATGATGTTTCTTTATATGTATATTCTTTAATGTTAAAGTTTTGGTTTATTTTCTAACAGAACATCAGTTTGAGGCTTTTCATGTATTCCAGCTTTTATTCTAATAATAAAAACTAATTATTTCTTTATAGGAAGTTATCACTGAAACTGCCGTACCCTATCAGACCATTAGTCTGTCTGTGTGTTACAAAGCTCCGGCTCTGGCCAATAGCAGATGCTTCAAAGGAAAGAAAAAGCCTGGTTCCATAATGTAACCACAAAATCAGTTTGAAATGTATGATTTAAAAGTAAAATGTCTAATACTACTAGAGTAATTGGAACTGCTAACAGAAAGGATTTGGTTACTGCTTTGTATTGATTCATGAAATTATATATATTCATGTCTCATTAGAAGAAAATAATGCAATATGAGTCTGCTTCATACAAGTGCTAAATACTGGCAAAACCTCAGAGTTCAGAGTATCTGAAATTTGCTATTGGCATGTAAACATTCAGCCCATATTTTTAAGTCAAAGCACAGCTGCCACAAGCAAGCCATTGCACTCCAGCATCTTCCCCTCTTGTTTGGTTTCAGACAGAGTATTAATTCTGTTTAATTATTGTTTTTTGAAAGGCAAAAAATCATTTAATCCAAACAAACATTTAATTCATATACAGAATGTTCTTCAAGCTAGTGAGTAGGGAATGGAATCTGCAATGCAGGATGTCTGCGTGTGGTGCAAGTTTCTATTTTTCTGATCTACTTAAGGTAAATGCAAAGTTCAAAATTATCTTGGGAAGTTACCTGTTCAAACACAAGTGTGTTCACAAGTGCAAGGTCAGTTGCAGCCGGAGGCGCAATTCAGCGAAAGCATGAAGGCCTTTTAAAAAAGTGTCAGTACTGCCACAGGGTTCACACTGTCCTTCACTGCAGCAGAGTTATTGGTGCTATCAATTGGCAGTTTCTCTGTCCTCGCTTTGGCTGCTGTGCTTAGGATGCATCTTCCAAGGGCCTACATTTTACAGCCAGAATCCTTTCTTTGTTTTATACAGCCTCATTAATTTTAAGCTGCTTCCAAACAAATCCTCCCTACTGTCTCTTGAAAGAAGTCCTTTTTGTGCTCCAGAGGAACCCGAAACGTTCACAGGGCAACTATGTGTGCCAAATGACCTGAGCTCTATTTTTATCTGTGCAGCTCCTATATATCATGATCCTGGGTCATATCACCTCCCCTGTCTCATTATGTGTCCTGCCACTGTAATTTTGTGAGGCAAGAATTACCTCTTTTTATTCATTTGTGCAGCCCATAACTGAGCACTGATCTTTCAGTGCTATAGGCAAAAATAATCAAAAGGTCATATATACATAGTTGCTATCATCCTGGCCCCTTGCTGGTCTAATTGCAGACTAAGTTATACCAGTGCTGAGTTCTTCCTCAGAATTATTACATAAGACCAGCAAAGATCTGTATGCTTCTAAAAAGTATCAAAATATCTTGTTAATCAGTATTCTCTTCATAGAAGGCCTTCTGTTACAAAACAAGCTTAAAAAAGCCCAACCCAATAGGTCTAATTACAGTTCATAAAATCTAATTACACTGAATCTCTTGGTAACAGAAACTGTGGGTTAATCATCTTCATTCATTTTATTTTCACTAGGTGAGGCTGCTATTTACCATTTTTATAGCTGGGTGGCTTGCGAAGCTGGCCAGTGTTCCCTCCAGTACTGTGTTGCTATTTGGCTGGCCTTTGAAAAGCTGATGAGATCTTAGCACTGAACTCTGGAACTGGGTGAAACCTGTGCAAAGTAGGACCTGACCACCTGCCTTTCAAAGGCTGGCCAAGTGTCTCTTTGCAGTGTATTTCACTGCTAAGTGTCTCTTTAGCCATTTGTCTGAAGCCTTCAGATATCTCTTGAGATCTAGTGGATAAACAAGGTTGTACGAAAAAAAAAGAGATTTGTAAACAAGACACAGTTAACTCTTTGCAGTGACTTTGTAACATGAAATACAACCAGATCAAAACTTCTGCCATTCTATATCACCCAGTTTGGGGGACATAAAGCATAATGTTAGTTATGAATCCCAATATTAGCAATCCATATCGCAAAACCCATGACATGCAATTTAGCACAGATAGCTTTTCTAATGCCCCTTCAACTTGAGAGAGAAATAGTCCTTGTCAGGGCAAGGTTAATATAAATTAATTATGTGTATTGTTAAAAATCCAACCATTTGACTGATCTAATGTGTGTTGTCTCTAAAATGCAAAGATGATTCAAGTAAAAAAAATGTGGGATTTTGACATTTTCAATCACCAGACCGTTTGAAAATTGACATAAGGCCATTCTATGCATGTGTTGTTTATTTACTAAACTGAAATGAAATTAATCTTAATAAAAATTCAGCAAGAACATTACTATTGTTATTGCTTTTGTTGGGATTGATTTTGTTATTGTGATGATCATCTGTTTTCATGTATTACTTTTATTATGCTCTTCCCTGAAATTACATATAGGATCAGGGACCTGCTCTGAAAAACTTAATCTACACTCTAAATAGCTGAGGTGAAAAGGCAAGCAATGATATATTCTTAAAACGTTACATTGTTGCTGTCAGACTTGGGTATTCTGTGTTTCATGGTAAGGGTTCCTACAGCATGAGCCCAGGGTTGAGATCACAGATCTATTGTGCTATGCACAGTGCAAAAAATGGAGAGGGTGTCATTTTCCTGGGATCAGAAAGGGACACTTATTTTTAGAGCTATTTAGATATCATAATACAATGCAAATAAGTGTTTTGTAGGTTTGGAGTTTTTTGTTTGATTGGGTTTTGCTGTTCATTTGTTCATGGGTTTTGTTTGTGTCTTTTGGTTTTCGTTTGTTGGGGGTTTTTTTGTTTGTTTTGGTTTGGTTTTGTTGTTGTTTTGTTTTCTTGTTTTTTTAATTAATGACTTAGAAAAATAGGTACAGTATGAAACAGCACATCAGCAAATTATTAGAAGAACCAGAGTCAGGAAGTAAACAGTTCACTGGACACTGCACCCATCCCTTCCCCTACCTGCAAAAATTCTTTGAAAATGTTAACTTTCTTCTGTTAAGTAGAGCTAGAAATATTTGCAGCAAATACGAGAGTTATACTTATGAATATTCTTCTTTTGCAGGTTTCCCCACTCATGGCATTTACCTTTTACAGATCTCGAACATAAAAGAGTCAAGGATTTGAATCTCTATCTGAAGCAGCTATTAAGTGGACCCAGGAAACTGGCTAATGTGAGCACTTCCAGTATTTATTTTATTTTAATAGGACTTTTAGTAGCATTTTAACAAAAGATTCAGGAAGCTTTGCATGTCCTCATTTGAAAAAAAATAAATTACATAAATGACATGACTTCTTATGCAGCCGTTTTGAGGTGGAGCCATTGTAGCATTTATCAGATCTTAAGAGAAAGACAAGAATAACTGAAAAATAGTTTATTAGACCTGGCAGGGCATTTTTTTTTTTAAATTGTCTTCCTTTGCTGCCATCCAAAAGTAGTGATTCACTGAATTTTTGACAGTAAGAAGTAGGTTCTGAGGAATGTAATGTCTAGCAAAGGAGTAAGTTTTGAAATATTGAAAAGTCTGATTTTGACAGTTTTTAAATAAAAAGTTACATTATTTCAGCCCAGAAATACTCTTCATTTCAAAATTTAAGTTAACGTGAATTAGAAATTGTTTTTCAAACATAAGACCAAAACCAGAATGTTTCAATGTGATCAAATGGTACACTGTGTCCATTAAAACTGGTGTTTTCTCATTTTTTAATTCATTATCGTTTTCTGAGATTTGATGTTTTCCTCTTGTTTAAAAATAGGAAGTTACAATGGTAACAATTGGTGACTCTTCATTGCCTGGCTTAGTATAAAGCCTTATGCACCTCAGCAACATTAAAGCCAGAGCCAAGAGTAACCAGCAGGCACCCTGCACCCCGGGAGGGGATGTTAAATCATTGCGCTGCATCACTTTGGAAGCTGAATGGTCAATCACTGATAGTGACACCAGGGTCTGAGAGAAAGAAGCATCTTCCAGAGACCAGCAGTTGTCAGGAAAGCTGCCAGGAGGTGCTTTGCGTTAGACCCTAAACTTATGTAGAGCCTAGTAAATGCAAGGGAGCCAGGGCACGAGCTCGTGCGTTGGCACTGCTGTTTTGCTGTTATCATGTTCTCTGGCAGGGCTTGGGCCTCTACCAGGTGAGCCATGTCATGTCCCCTGGCCTCAGAGCTATAGTACACACTCAGGCTGATTTGGTCTAAAAGCATAGACAGTCTAGGATGCCAAAAGAGGATATGACAGATTTATTTTTTTTTTTCTTCAAATTTCTATCGTCTTGCAGAAGGAGAAAAATGTTTGTTGCCTAACTATGTAACTTTCCCATCTGTGATTGTGTAATAGAGATTGAAGTGGAAATTGTCCATATATAAAACAAACAGGCATTTTCTTATTAATAGAAGTCTAAATTCTGTGTCCTGAGTTGAAATAGAGAAGATTTACAAAGAGGGTATATAATATCTGTGTCATGGAGTTACACTTAATTTGGCATGGACAGCTGACTTGGGTGTATGGGATTGCTCCCTTGACTGACCTTGCCAAATAAACTGCACAGGCTGGGGTTAATTGTGCAATTTCTGTCACTAATGTTAGGGTCATGTGTTTATTTTACATTAGCACCTTTTGATCACAGCTGAGGAAAAACTGATATAAACCAGTGACCTAGAAATGAAGAGCTCTGTATCTTCTGATGTAAGGTACATGGATTTTCAATTTCGGCCAAGCACTCCTATGTAGAAGCCTAATCTATGGCTGAAAAATTAGGCTGCTTAAAGCCCTGGGATAGTAATAAGAACATTTCCCGGTCACACACAGCAGCTCTCCTCTTCCTCCTGCTCCATGGTCTGTGAATGGGCTGATAATCAGCCAGAGCACGCAGCCTTGCCATGGGCTTTCTCATGACTTTCCCCCTCCCTTTATGGTCCTGCAGCACACACCCATGGAGCTGGGTAAGTTCTCCCAGCACATTGCTGCTGGGATACAGGGGCACAACCACAAGTTGGGAATCCAGAGGGAACTGTGGACAGATCTTCTTAGGAAATGCGCTGGTGTGACTCTGAATGAGGCCAGAGGGGCTCTACAGACATGCTGGACTATCAAGCTGCTGAAAACTGTTCCAGCCTGGTACACCCTGTAGTGCTGAGCCATGAGGAGAAAAAAACAATTTTGTGCTGGGCTGCACAGCTACTGGTGTGCCGGACTCAGAGGGCACAATAATAAATGGAGTAAAGAACAGATTGTTTCCATCAGTAAAGTGCTATTGCATGCTGGAAAACGTCTTGCTTACCACCATGCAGCTAACCTGCAATTCTAGATGATAACCTTTAAGGTTATTGATACTCTATAAACATTGAATCATTATTTTTACTTCAATATGCTTCTCCTGCTGGGAGATGTGAGAAATTTAGAAAATACTGATGTGTTCTGACCCACTTAGAACAAGGAGCCTAGTCAGGTGGTAATTTCCTTTGTATTCCCAGCTGAAGTCTTCTTTTTTACTTTTCTCTTTGGTATGGCTTTTTTGAAAATGTCATGGTGTCTTCTTGGTTTTGCTTTGAGCAGAAAGCCAAGCTAGGAGGCTTTCTTGATCAAAATAAATACAATTATTTTTTCTCTCTTTGTGCCTTGGACAACTTTGCAGTCAAATTTCTCCTTTTTCTTAAATTGCTAGGGAGCCTGACCAAAACCATTTAGTGAGTTGTCTTTTCTCAAGCATTACCGAACTGTCATTCCTATAAAATAGTAAAACTATGTAAGAATAAATAATTAATTCAGAAACTTGTGAAGAAATCTTGTAAGAGCAAGTGCCTGTACAATAGGATTGCCTTTACTTTCTTGACAGTCATTTCTTTCTGCTGAATTGTACCTGTATGGTATCATAGCTGTATTGTAACTGTATGGTACACCGGAGCATTGTTTGAGATGGAGAGAAAACCATTTATTTATTTTTTTATAATATACCCTTGCTGTCACTGTAAACACGTTACCCTGATTGACTAGACACCATTTTCAGCTCTGAAAAGTTTAGTCCAGTCCACACAGGACTGACTACATGCTTGGTTCTATGAAATAAGGAATTAAAAATCCTAGAAATAAAGAAAGAATTGGATTATATCCAAATTCCTTCCTCAGTCATGCCTTAAGTGCATGATTTTTAGTCCAGACAAAGTTCTGATTATGAAAATTGTGTTATAATTAAGAGCAGGTCAGAATGTCACTGACCTTTTCTGCTAAATTGTTTGAATGAAGGAGGAGAGGTGGAAAGTAGCCGCCTTCTCATTTGCACTTTAGCTCAAATGGAATTAAATGTTTCTTCAAACCCTTATTTAAGGAATAGAAACTTCAAGCCACCTCTATCTCTGCATTTTAGTATCATATCAAAGAAATGCGGAAACATGAGCTGATGGAGGTATTTGCTGTTGCGGCCATTGAAATGCTTAAATGTGCTCATGCCCATCCTTATTCACAGCGTTTTTTTAAGTCTGTGGTATACTTCAAGCACCCGTCTCATTCATTGACTTCCTCTTAGACATTCATTAAAGAGTTCCTAGGAGTGCTTTTTCTAAATTCAGGTTAGCACTCAGTTATAAATAACTACACCACCAGACTATATGCATTAACAACAAGCTATATTCATTACATCAATCACTAAAAAGCAGAAGTTGATGCACCTTCCTTGTCATATTGAATCCTTTAGAACAGGATCAAAATCAGGTTTTGGCACCTTTTTTATTTTCATTCTACTGTCGCCCCCCACCCCCAAACCAGTAGCAATATATGTGATTGCCCTGCAAGAATATTTAGTTTTGTGCCAGTTGCACCGTTGCCGACTGGCTGATCAGCTGCATGTGTTGAAATGCCTGGATCTTTTAGATCAGCAAGGCAACGCACTCAACAATGTTTGGACTCCTGGAGTTTTGCTTCATTAAGTGGCAAAACAACCAGTAATAGGTCGAGCATCAAGAAACAATAAATTGAAGGTTGGTAATATGGAGGAGGACAAAAATGTGCATTATCAACATATAAATCAAATCTGTGAGAAAAAGCAGCAGCTGTTCACCACTTCTACATTTTTCTCTATTTCCCTGTTAACTCCAGCTGAGTGATGGGCTGAATGGAGATTGCAGCCCAAATCTCATAACATATCATATAAATTAGAGCTGCACTAGTGGCTTGTCATTTTAATGCTGTATTGTAAGAGGGCTGTACGCTCCCAGGGGACACAAAAGCAATGTAAGGCTCCATTAATTTAGTTTGCTCTTGGCCCTGGTGTCAAACAGCAGCATTCACAAAGCTGAATGTCTTCATGCTTATCTTGAAAAGACAACTTGTACCTGTCTTGGGCGTTGCAAATGAAAAGTCTAAAATTGAGTCTAAACCAATGTTTTATATAGCAACCTGTATTTGGTACTATCACCCAGCTAGTAAGTTTCTATAGATAATCTTCCCATCCCTTATCATTTAAAAGAAGTGACATTTAATTTGTGGATATTGTTATTGATAACCCTAGACACTACTGATCTTGCAAAACTACATTGCCTTGAATAAACATTTGTTATTTGTCCCACATCTTTCATGTAGATTAGTTTTGTGTGCAAGTTTGGTGGGCTTGGATGTTTGAGGGAGTGTCTCTGTGATGCTGGGGGTGTTAGTGAACATTATAGTAAGTGCAAGTGCACAGTAGAAAGAAATGGGGTATACTGGGTACCTCTATAAAAATTTTCTCTTTAAGTGTCCAAATTATCTGAAGACTTTGGGTCCAAATATAAACTTAGTGCAACCAGGTAAGCAAACAGTGACAGTGTATCAGGTATGGATAGGTTCTGTGAGCAGTTTTATGGTGAATTATAGGATGTGTAAAAGGGCTTTAAAGAGGATGTAAATGGAAATGATTGTAAATTCTGTTCACTTGTTTTCAAGCATATAGTGAAAACCAGGCCCACAGCATTGTTCTAGAGTGACTAATGTTTTACACTATAAAAGTAAACAAGTTTGATAAGAGCTTCCCATATTTCATTTGTATTTTGTCCACTGGTGCTACTTGGGCTTTGCAGAGATGAGAAAATAGGTCCGGCAGTGCCTGTATAGAGCTACATAATGTGGTGGTACAAAGTGCACCCAAGGTATATGGGTCCCTTAAACTTCCACCCACTCCTATACTCCCACAGCAAGACATCCAGCAGAGCCAAAATGGGCAGGGTTCAAAGTCCCCTCTTTTCCACTGTTCTTTCCTGAAGCTATAATAGCTGCAGCAAGGTCAGCTTTTTCTGGTTTCTTTCTTTCCTGCTGATTCTCCATCCTGTTAAAGTATAACAGGTGCATGGGTGTTCTCTGACCCCAAATCTGCTCTTAACACAGCTGAAAAGAAAGCTGAAAGCAGAGGAGAGGCTGCTTTTCTTTTGAACAAAATTAAATCTGGCTTGAAATCTGGCTGTGTTTCACTAACAGCAGAGTGCTTGTCTAGTTAGGCTCTGATAGAGAGCAGTAGACAAATTCTACCATGCTACAGTTTTTCAGGGCTGTGCCAGCTCCCCTAACGTCACTTAAATAGGGTATTTATGTTGTAGTCTCATGTGAGTGAAGGTGGAATTTGTCCCTTTTCAATTCAATGGCTGAATAAAGGTCATGCATGAGTTCTAGCCGGCATAGCACTGATGCACCCATACATACCTGGCTGCTCCCCAATAGACTAATGTTGAGTGACCTGGAAAAAAATCAGCGCTACCTGCTAAAGATTGCTGTCTTATTAGGTAAGAATGGCTAGACAAGTGATAGGAGGCTTTTCGAAAAATCCCCAAATGGGCAATATTTTAGGGAATCTCCACTTACTGATTTAAAGGCAATAATTCAAGGGAAAAAAAGGTAGGTGAGTGCCTATGGTCATCCTCAGTGCCTGCCTATCTACCAAAACTCTCATGGGGTCTCTAAGGTTCCCACCTGTGGTTATATCTTTGTAAAAACAATTGTTTGTTTGGAAGTGGACTCTATCCACCTAAATACAGTGTGGTTTTGATCATACATATGTTAAAGGCCCTGAAGTGCCTGTTTCTGGCACTGTAGTTAGATGCATGTTTAACTCTAAGCCTACACTTCAGTCCCATTGACAGGAGTCCAATTGATTTAGTAAAAATCTGAAAGTTCAAGTTGTGCTTTGGTGGTCTGCAGGCAAAGGGTAAACTTCAGAAGATCCTTACACACTTTGCTGGTGAAAATCTAAACGATGGAGTTCTGCAACATGCAGATTAACACAGGTCAGGGAGAAATTGCTGTCTTGTGGATAACAGTGTGCAATATGCCTTTTTCTGCAAACATGTGGGAGATCATCTCCATTGCTTTTGAAGCACTTTGCCTTGGATGGACTGCTACATCTGCCCCTGCAACCTGACCTGTTATGTTTTTCCTTTCCGTTTGCTAACAGCCTTGCTGCTTCCCCATATACTTCAATACCTGTTGAGTACAATGGACACAGACAGGGAGAGCTTTGAAATCAGTGCTGTGGCATCAGCAATATACAAGCCTGTTGTGTTCATTCCTGATGTGAGATCTGCACAAATTCCACTTTTGTTCTTAAGCCAAGTGTTGTTTTCTCAGAGTCTTGTCTCCTTTAGAAATTAGAATTTGGAACTATCACCTGAAACCTTTGCACCTCCTGTTTACAAACCTCACTGTTCATATATTTCCATTTATTGCTGAACGATTAAGCAGAGAGGAAGCAGAACACCAGGCTGCTCAGTGCAGAATTTTTTATTTCTCTTTCAAGTCAGTGTATCCTTACTTCCCCCTCCTGCCCACTTCTCTCAAGATCTTTGAACTCAAAGGGCTACTTAAGTTTCTCTGCTTATATTCATGCTGTCAAATAAAGGCTGAGGGGCCAAAAATACTTGCTTTTAACCCCTGAGATTTCCTAGACTTGGAACTTGTGCTGATAGAGTACATGGAGGTCCCATAGCAAATAACTTGGCTGTTTAAAGCTACTGGAAGCCGAAGCAAGTGTATTGGCTTTCCCCTGTAAGCTGTCCTTATGAGATGAGAGAATAATTAGTCATGCTCAGAACAGACAGGTATATTGGCAGTCGACTGCTAATGGCTTAAGGATCGTCATTGAATTCCAGGAAAATAATTCTGTTTTTTTATCCTTTTTTTTTCCCCCCTTATTTTTCTTTTAAAGAAAATATCAGTGTGGGAGGAAAAATTACAAACAGTAGAATGAAAAATAAAAGGCAACTGCTAAAATAAATCCAGGTTGCTTAGTATTGTCTCTGTGCTGAACATACACATCTCGTTCCTCTGTCTGCTGTAACCACACGTTAACTCCTCACTAGCTGCACTGAAGTCTTACTTTTCCTTTTTCCTTGCACAAAGCGTGCCACATCTTGTCAAATGCTACTTGAAGTGCATCTTGCTGATAAGAGACACCTTATTTTCCATGGCCTGGAAAAAAACAATAGTGACATTTTAATACTAGAATCTGAAAAGCCTCTTGTTCTACCCATTCATTACAGTGTCAGCCCAAGTAAGATCAGTATGAATGTAACAATTCTAACCATCCTAAAGAATGGACATTCCCAAATACAGTTTTATGAAAAAGCTAATAAAATGCAATTACTGTCCACCTATGATTCAGAATCATAAGAGTCCATTTCAGAATTCACCTTTTATTGCCTTGCACAATACTCAAATCTGGGGATTTGATTTATTGTTTTAATTCTATACAGTTGAATGTAACTACTTGTTATATATGTTCAGTAGAGCAGTACAGGTCAGTACATACAAATAAAAGTTATAGTGTAGTATGTAAGGTGGATCACTCTTTTAAACAGGATGGCAAAATATGATCATCCCTTTCACTCCCTGTTGGTTTCGGGTAGGAGTTTACTCTGTATGGAGCTTTTCTGTGTGGATGTCCATTAAGCCGCCATGTGAGGGAGGTGTGCACAGTATCTCTGCCTTGGGGAGGCACACATTAGGTCAGATGCTTGGGGTCGGTCCTGTGCCAAGGGCAAATTTCACGCTGACTACACAATACACAGTAAAGACGTTCTCCTGCATTTGCTTCACAGATGGGCTGCTCTGTAAAAGTAGTTGCAACTGCTAATACATATCTCAAGACACTGGGGGTCAAGCAAGGATGCAAATCTAGGGCCCACATCATTGCTGTTTGGGAGTGTGTTCACAGAAGGGGGCCAGGTAGTCACCAATGCAGCATCCCTGGGCCAGTGGTAAGGGGCACCATTGTCTTCCCAGTGCCGGTATGGAAATCATTCCCTGGGGTCCTTGCCCATGATCAGAAGGGAACAGATCCCCTTCATCACTAACCCAAGTATACACGTTAGAAGCCTACCAGCAATCTGCTCAGAGGGGAATAATTTAAGAAACAGAGCACAACATATGATATTCCCTAAAGTATTTTTGTTTTATTTCAGAATGAGCTTGTACTCAGTTTCTTCCTGAATTGGTCCAAAAAGACCTTGGCGGAAGATTCATCACCTGTGACTTTAGGTACGTGGATTACCAGTCTTATTTGTTTTCTAAGAAGAACTTCTTTAATAATATTAAATATAATAATGCAAAGGTGACTCTAAAGTGTTTAGGTGGCTGATTTTTTAAAAAATATAATATAAAGATACTAAAAGATAATTCCTGATTTCTTGAGGTCTCTGAAAATGTGTTAGTAGCTTGCTTTGGCATATTCTCCTCAGCCTTGCTTCATTTCTTCTTGAATAAACATACCTATATGCAGAGTAAAAGCCTATTTACACAAACTGTGGTGGGTTTCTTGTTCTACAAAACAAGATCTTCAGAGAAGAATCTGCAAGAAAGGATCTAAGTAATGACAAAGCACAATGTGTGCTTGGACAAGCAAAGAAAATTAGGGATGACTTCTAAAGTCATTTCCACAGTGAGTGGAGCAGGTAAATAACAGAACATTATGTTAATGCCTAGGCATACATTATTAATGATAGTGGTAATTCACTTCTTACTAAATGAGATTCTGCATTGTTCCTTTAGCCTATCTGAATACTTAACCCATTTCCCGCTTCTCTTCCAGCACCTAATTTAATCTAATCTCTGGTATTACAGCATTAAGAGCCAAAGCATAAACCGTAAAATGTAAACTGTGAATGTTTATTGTCTTCCACTGCACTAGTTCTGCACTGAGAATAATCTTCTGTAGGCAGTTTTTAGGCAAAATAAAATCTCTTAGAGAAGCCTGCAGCTGCACTGTGCACCACAATAATTTAGCTGGTTGGTACATGCTCCAAGTGATAGGATAGTTTCCAAGATCACTAGTTATCTGCATTTCAACAAGGAGTGCAAGTATCTCTGCATATTTAGTTTGCATGTCCATTAAGTTAATTTAATCTCTCTGCAGACAGGGGCTTCATTATCTCTTTTGCTGGGACCATTTTTTTAAATCCATCAGAACAAAATAAATCCCATTCCGGCTTCTCAGCCTTTGGAAGATTCCCCCTGTGTAGAGTTTATTTGATTAGGGCATGCCATTATCATATTAAATCCATTATGTCTATTGGAAATTACTAACGGTTGCTCTAACTTTTGCAAAGGAATGAGGAGATAATGCAAAGATATTCTAGGTGTTAGAAATATACAAGGCCATATCTTGTCACAGAAAATCCAAACCAGAGTTCAAATGTAACATGTAGTCTGGCTCTGTGGGCTACCAGTCTCTGTAGACTCTTCAACCAAAGATGCAGACATCTAAGAGTGAGCTGAGGCGTAAAGGAGTTAAAGTCTCAGGTCTTCAGAAGGATTTTGACATTTCACTAATATTTAGATACCTAATTATTACAGAGATTCTTGATGTAAAGGTCTTATGCAAAAGCATGAACTGAGTCTGTAATAAAGTTGAGAAATAAATTATAGCCTCACAGTTCCTGCAGTGGTGTCCTAAGCCAATATAGTCTGAAGGGTAAGCCCTTTATTTTTGTTGTCAATGACATCAAAATCAGAGAAGAGGATAAAGAAACAGAATTAAGGATGTGTTTAGTGAGTGTTTGACAAAAGCTATGTGACAGGTAACCCAATCTGCTGGTTTACTGTAGTAGTGGAGGTGAAGGTCACAACCTGGTCAGGGGAGATTAATGTGTCTCTGGCCTCAAGCAGTACAGTTACAGAGGGATTATTTTTTTTCCTCTCAGGATCTCTGCCTTTTAAAGTTCGGACATTTCAGTTCTAGACTTAGGGCAAAACCTTTGTTTAACACAAGAGAGAAAAACAAAACAAAACCAAACCTCCCTTTGGCCTAGAAAATTAATCACTGTCATCTATCGATAGAATACCAGTAGCACACAGGGTCCAAATCAGGACCCAATGAGTTTAGACTCTAAAAACAGAGAACATGAGTAATGGGCTGAGTTGCTCTGGGTGTGGAACCACTTCTGGTCAGTGAGGAGGGGATTACTCCTGGTCAGACATCAGTTGCAGTGAACTGTGAAAGTGCGTGAGCTTAGCTGTAAATGAGCTAGCTCAGCTACCAGCCATGCATGTGCTAATTACCCACCTGAAAAATTATTTTCATATATGTTAGTCTTTGCTTCAGCCTTCTTTGTTGGAGTTCAACTGTTGCCATACCCCAGCTAGCTAATTTAGTTTTTTGCTGCATGGCATTCTGCACCCTGTTATCATCTGTCCTGTGAGAAGGAGAAGACACGAGTCCAGCTAAGGCAGGAGGTGGCTGATCATGCCAAGCTGACAGGTAGCAAACCAGGAGTTGCTGGGAAGAGCACAGTGGCCCTGGGGGCTCTTGTTTGCTGAGGGTGCACTGAAACACTCCTCATTTGAAAGTAAGGCCTGTAGTAATGCCAGAGTCAGTCTGGGGCAGGAATTAAGTTCACTGAGCCTGCAGGAGAGAAGTAATTTCCGTGAAAATAATATGTCTTTCCCCCACAGCTTTCCTTGCTTTATGAGGTTATAAGGGCCTTAATTTTTGCCCGTTTTGAAGAATATCTCAGGTTTAATACGGACTGTAGCTTTCCATTAATCTGGTGATTTCTCTTTCAGCCTTTATGCAAGCAAATCATCTGTGTCTTAGTTAGGATCAATATAAAAAAAAATGAATGCCCAATAGAAGCTGGTTATGAATTTTGATCAAGACAGCATCTTTCTCTTACACCGCTTTAATTTCCAAATGTTGTAAGTAATTACACTTACTAAAGTAAAATAAAAATTAAAATTTATGAATTTGTACTGTGCTCCTGGCAATGAAGAGATTAAAAATCGGTGCTAAATTTACTTTGACATGAATACTGATTCAGTTCTCCCGATGGGGTGAATTCTGAATTATACTGAATATTGTCAGCATTTCATTGTACTGAGCTCACTGCAAGGGAGTGAGTGCAGGTAATGACTTCACAGACAGCCTTTTATAAAGACCCTTTTAAAAAAAGAAGAAAGAAAATCTGTCAAAATCATTCTTATATCAATCTTGTTTATTTTTCTTCTCTTGAGTTTGTATCTCCTGAAAATATTAATAATTCAGATTGTTTTGCCAAAGTTATGAAATCATGAAGTCTTTGCTGTTCGTTATAACAGTGCACAACCCAGGTCCAGTTCTGGTGTGTTTGTTTAGTGCTCCACTCATTTCAAGGGCTGCTCTCCATTCAGCACAGCAGTGAAACTGGCTCTGTGTCCTTCTAAAGGAAGATCCGAGCTTTTCAAAAATAATATCGTACAGTGCGCTTCTCCATGCAGAGTTGCAGTCTTCCTGAGTAGTTCCTCAGGAGAATCAGCTATTTTGATCACGTTACATAGCGTTTCAATCTGCTGCAGTTGCTCATTCTCGGAGTAAAGCTTTTGCCACAAGTTGCATTCCTACTTCAGTTGCATGTAGTTTTGCTGTTGTTTTGCTGGCCATAAGCACCTCATGTTGGCTGGCAGGGTGAAAACAGTGAGATAGTTAAGGTATTTACAGCTGAGTATCTGAAGCTGGGTCAATTGGAGGCTCATAAACCCAAGCTGTAGCTAAAGAAGGCAGCTGGTTGGCTTGGGGCATTCAGCCCTGGCCCTGGAAAACCAAACAGGTTCCAGTATCTTTTGGTGCCAGGTGTCAAAACAAGCTGTCACCAAGAAAAAAGGATCTCAGATGAATCAGAGGGTCCAGAATACAGAATAATACTTAACTGCTTAATGCTAGTGCTGTGATACTTAGTTAATTAGTGCTTTCACGTTGCTTTGCAGTCCACATGTGAAATGCAGTGTATTATGAAATCATAGTTTCCCTATTGATTTTGTCAGTCTCTGTGTAGCACCTTCCCCACTGTTTATATTTCTCATGCATTGTGCAAAGTGTAACGCAGTGTTTGTTTAAAAATTCTGCTAATGAAAACATTACACAAATTTTAGAATATAGAGCTGGTAGCTCTTCCGCATGCTAGAGAAGACCATGTAGATAGAGAAAGGAACTGCATACTTCGCTATTCTGAAGATCATTCCACCTTCAGTAGAAATTTGAACACTAATTACCTTAATTTGGTCATTCAAAAAGAAGAAAGGACCCACAGTTTTCTAGTGTTAATGTTCCTTGATAGAAGAGATTGCAAACTGGCACAGTGTTTGAGTTTTTCTGCAGTAGGGACTGGTGGCCAACTTCCACTACAGAGTGCTGAGACACAGAGGCACAAAACATATAGAAAAATGCTACAAATGCCATTCTGTCTGCAGGCAGCCAAACTCTAGAGTCCTCGTTTGACATTTGACAGCTTTTGCATTGACACCAGTGAGCAAAGAATCAACCTCTGGGAGGTAAATCTTGCTTCAGCTGAAGTCAGTGGAGCTTTGTCCTGTATCTACAACAGACCAGCATTTGGTCTTGGCCTATAATGGAGTGCAAGTAGAGCATGACAGTTCCTAAAAACGCAGGGCCTGAGCTCAGGTCCATCTGCTCAAGCTGGATAGACTGGAAGTAATTACTGTATGTGTATTTTATTATCAGTTGAAGCTAAAATGACCTTAGTCTCAAAAAGACTACGATTTAGCAGTGAATGTGGGAAAAACCTAAAATATTAGCGTAACAGCTGAGTGCAGCTAACAGTAACTGTCTTTTATTATGAAATATAAGTGATAGAATTTTCTTCCATGTTTATCATATTCCCTTGCACTGTTATTTTTTCTTTACCTTCCTTTTATTTTTTCTTAAATTTTTTTTGTTAGTGCTGTATTTATTATCTAACAAGAGCAAATATTTTAGTAATATTAATAGCTATGCTTCCCCTCCCATGTTTTTAATTATTTTCAGCTTGGTTAGAAACTTATTTAACATTTGTTTGTTTTTTTTTTTTTTTTGCTAAATGAAAATGCCAGCTCCCATGGAGAAATTCCTTGACCAGGTATAAGCACTCACAGTATAAATCTTAATTCACAAAAAGGCACTGGTAGTACCAGTATGAGAGGAAAGACACAGTGTTCAGCTGAATTCTAATGATGCAATTTAGCCCCTGAGATCTATTGCTCTTGCTAAAACACTCAGGATGACCCACTGCAATTCACAAAATTAACAGAGCCCCGCAAGTCAATTGTGCCCTTATGTTAAAACGCAACTCCCTTATGCTACACAGTGTTTAATGATCTAGGACTCTGCCTTTCCTGCTGTCACTTAAAGGAAAAAGGAACCACAACTTTAAAAAAATATGGTAAAACAGCTTTTGCATGGTGTCGGGAAGAAACTATTTTTGTGGGCTTTTCGTTACCCTGGAAAAAAACTCCGCATTGTCTGGTTCATGGAGTTTTCATCTCCTATCCCTCTCTGTCCTTATTTGCAAACACAACAAAATGAAATAAAGTGCAGTCTGGCTAAGTGATTTGTCAAAGTTCATAAAGGAGAATGACAAATGAAGAACTGCACCTTGGTTTTCTAAGTCCCAGCTTACTGATTTCTTCATAAGATTTCAATTCTTCGAGAGTCTATTTCAGCCCTTCTGTAATTAGGATGTGATTAAAAATGTATTTTTGTAGTCTCTAAAGGGAGGAAATTTGAGATAGATTGATATTCTACAATTCCAATCCAAACATCAGAAACTGAGAAGTGTTGATATCCAGGCTGCCTGGAAAAAATATAATATGGCAGTTGTATGTAAACACTGTGATATTTTTAATTCATTTGAATTCCATTCCTTAGCGTAAATGGGAATTGCACTAGCTCTCTGGCTGTCAATAGTACGTGACAACACTGTAATGCTATCTGCTTATCAGTTATTTTAGCCTGTGTTCACTCCAGAGGTTACACATTTGGTTTCTTCTGAAAAATACAGCCAACATGACTTATTCACTATAACTTCCCCTCTGCTGCCTCCTCCGCTGAATAACAGAGTAAAGGCCAAGGGGAAGGAGTTTGATTATTTGCTTGTACAACCCTGTCTGCAGCAGCTCTGGTACACATGTGGAAAAGAAGGAGCAGGAGCACAACAGAGAGCGCACAGGTGTCTGCTGAGGCTCAAAGGACGACGTCGGAGTCCTGCCTGCTATCGAGGATGAACAGTCCCAATGATACTCTCTAAAAAGCCTCTTCTCGCTAGTGCACAACCCTCGCGTGTGATGGCAGCTCTTCCGTTCTCATCATCCTTTCTCATTCCTTGTGCGACTTAAAAGATATGTTTCTATTTAAAGAGCTAATTACGACTATATCATTTTGTCTCATGCCGTTATCTCACCCTGTGGTGGGTTTCAGGCTGCTGTGTTGGTGGCAGATCTCAGTGTGCATGCAGGGGAGAAGGACTTTTCTGTCAGCTACTTCTTTAACAGGGAGGCAGGCAGAGCAGTGCCCAGCTCATCAGGGATCACTATTTGTCATAAGGTTAGCAGGGCTTAGTTCTTATTTTGCCAAGTATTGTAAATATATAATACTGGTTGTAATACAGCCCTTGGTTTAATTAAATGAAGTCCTGTTTGCATAAGTAAAACCAGGCTAGTTCACACAGGCAGTGTCTGGACTGTCTTTGGTGATCGCCACGTGGGGATAACCCCATGTCTCAGGACAAGTGTTGCAAAATGGCTCACGTTCACCCTGCTCAGGCTTAGCACTGCCAAATAAGAAGGTCAGGTAGATACCAAGAAGAGCTGTTGTGTTCACCATTACCTGTACAATGTATATACATTATACTGTGCTAAAAGCCATCTGTATTTTCTCTGCTGTCTCTGTGGGACAGGGAAGCCACATTACTTACTCAGCTGCCAGGACACACCTTTTTGGCAGTGAAGACAGCTGGCTCAATGCCTCCAGCAGAAAGATGGAACAAGATATGCTTAGTCATTTCTTCCACATTATAAGACTGATCATTCTTGCTTGGAAACCAAAAAATGTTTTATTTCAGTGGGAATGGAATCAAACTCTGTAAATGAATCTTAGTAGAAAAATCTATGAAAGCAATGGGCTGCATGAAAACCAGCCTGGAACAGGAAAAATACAGAATGAGGAGGATAGATATAGATGTTGTTTCTGTAACAGTTGTTTGGAACTGTTCTGAAAACTTGCTCTTTTTTTTTCTTTTTTTTTTTTTCTTTCCTTTCTGCTGGGCAATGAAAGAAAGAAAAATAATCCAATGTTTTTAACAAGACAGAAGAATTGCAACCATACTGACTAATGTCATCAATTATTGCCACCTCACACCCCCCCCGCCCAATTATTTATACTCAAGCACAAATTTCCTATGGAAATTCAAGTTGATGGCAATTTGAAATCAAAAATATCTCGCCATCAATGTATAAACAGGAAAGAAAAGGAGCACTGCGTGTCAGACCACCTTCTTCCATCACACTCCCTATCTATGTTTTCTAATTTCATCCCTGATTTACACACACAATAGGCCCTTTTGATGTATTAGTTCATGTGTACTGCAAATTTTACAGATGTACTTCTGCTGAGTTGTTAACTCAAAAATCAAACTATCTGTCCTTTTTTAGGTCCTCAGTCAACTGATCATAAGCCTGGAGTACAATTAGTCATATCCTACAAGAGCAGCCGTCTGACAATAATGTTGAAACATATGAGGAACATCGTGAGTATTTTTATCATAATCTATAACTCATAAGTCCTTGCATTTTCAGAGTACTGTGAAAACATTAATCCTCAAATGCCCTTTCTGGGATAACTAATTTTAACTCAAAATAACAATGTTGCTGTTCTGTCAGCATTAAACACTTGCTTTCTTCCTTTGAGCTCACTCAATATGGTTACAAGTATGGGGCAGATACAGAAACTGCATGGCTGGTAATGACCTTTTCCAGGCCATATAGAAAACCAATTTTGATGACTGTTTTGGCCTTTGCAGCTGATGCATTTTGATATCAGTCAGACACAAGGCATCATGCAGCGGCGTGACTTTTTGTAGGATGTCAGCCTGGCATTATTGATTGATTATCCGTAACATTTCTTTCAATTCTGACATGGCTGGTCTACGAATGAGGCAGAGCTCAGCAGAGGGAGCAGTGGTGTATTTTAAGAAGCGATGGTGGGGCGATGCTCAGCTTTGTAACACGCTGTCTGTCACAAGGCTAAATGGTAAATGCAGTGTGTTCCTGGAGCCAGACTCCGAGAGCTGGCAGCGCTCCTGCAACACAAGGCAGGTGAAATTGGCTGACAGGGAGATCTTGAGAAATCTGGCTGGTGCCATGTGCGATCTCCCAGCTGAAGCAGCCTGATGCTCTTCCGTCATGAATTTGACCACCTAGATGTGCTCTTGGATTCCCAGTTGCTCAAGTCTCAAGTAATGGCTGTGGGAGAGAGATCCTTCAGTATCTTTCTTTAGCTAGGAGATTAAAGCTGTTATCAACTGTTGTGGGTTCTCATTGCATACACTGATGCTGCCTTCATCCCTAACTGGATTGCAATCGCTTTCCCTAAATGGGGCCAAGCTGTGGAGCTTATGTGGACATCAGCCAATAATAAAATGAGGCTGAATATTTAATTAGTTGTATGAGACACATGAGACACTGTTCTCTGTTGGCCACTCTGGCTTCTGATTTGCAATTCAAGCAAGTTCGCTTTGATCTATAACATCCAATACATCTCTGTCTTGAGAGACTTGTCTTTTGTTTCCTGTGCACCACCTTGGCAGGTGAGATCAGCCTCCTCTGACAGGTCCAATTTATAAAAACTTTACCCTCAGGATATAGTATAAGACCTTTTTATTTTTTCTGTTGTGCTTTTTAAAGCTAAGTGACTTTGATAAGCTTCCGGTAAAGTTCTCTTTGGTGACGGGTATACTTAAGTGATTGCCATGCTGATGATGTCAGTGTGAGTTCAGGCAGGTGATGTGGAGATGCACACAGACCTACAGATGTTGGAAATAGTCTTTCTCCTTGTTTCCACCATTTTAAGCATATAGGCTTCTAACTGTGTTCTTTAACTTAGAAAGTTCCAGCCATTTAATTAAATGGGAATAAATTATAGCATAGATAGCTGTGTATAGCAAACATAAAATCCAGCATTCAGTTTACTTCATACTGGGAAGGGACGATACAACTTTAAGTTATTGTCTAGCTTTTGAAAGTAGGTAACTTAAATCAAATCCATTTTAATGCATTTAGAGAGTAGTAGGAGTCCAATTCAGTAAGACTAGCAATGGTTCATGACTTGAAAACTGGTCATTGTTTTAGCAGCTTAACTGAGGCAATCATGTTTTTAAATTCTGGGCTTCCAATTCCTTCTTTCCATCCAGCCATCCATTCATCGTCATCTGATCGGAATTATGAAATAGTAGTGCTTCGGGGTACTGTGATGCTGGACTGCCTTCAGACGAGAACCTATAACAGAAACATTCTTTATCTGATTAGTAATCTTCTCAGCTTTCCAGTCATATGGATCAATCTCTCTGATGTGCTCTCTTCTCTTTTTCCTTTCCTTTCCTTTCCTTTCCTTTCCTTTCCTTTCCTTTCCTTTCCTTTCCTTTCCTTTCCTTTCCTTTCCTTTCCTTTCCTTTCCTTTCCTTTCCTTTCCTTTCCTTTCCTTTCCTTTCCTTTCCTTTCCTTTCCTTTCCTTTCCTTTCCTTTCCTTTCCTTTCCTTTCCTTTCCTTTCCTTTCCTTTCCTTTCCTTTCCTTTCCTTTCCTTTCTCTCTGTCTCTCCTTATTTTTTTTTTCGATGGAGCCAAACAGGGATTCTAAAAGTATCATGTCATATCTTATTCAAGACATGTTAAAGCTATTTCATGTATATTCAGTCTTTTGCAGAGTCTCACTAATTGTATTTTAGTGGTTCAGCTGTGCAGAGATTATTTTGCTATCTTGTTTTATTTCAGAATTTATAGTAAATAATTTTTATGGTGCTCTTCCTCATTTAATTTATTTCTTTATAGAGATTTTATGATGTATTCAGATGTGAAAATAATTGTAGTGGGCCAAATTAATCTCAAATGTAACTTCACAGAAATGACAGGAATTCTGATAGAGACTTGATCCACGTAAATAGATTTTATTTAGTATTTGTATGGGTTTACTTCTAGGGATTTTAATAGGAGATCTAGGTCTGCTGTGCAAATCCTATATTAATGTACAATGCACAAGAGAATCCCTAAGGAGCTGGCGTTGTTTATAGCTATTGTCAAGTGTCACATAGGTCCTTTAAAAGAAGAAGTCAAAAGAGTGAAATGCAATAGCTTTTCAGAATTTTTTTCATTAAGCTAACCCTGTTCATGTGGGAAGTCATAGACAAAAACCGCAATAGCACTTGAGAGAGGTGCAGACCCTGGTGCAGACCCGCGAGAAGAGTGTCTAATGTGGGTGCATGCATGGACTGCACAGTGCAGCCACGTTTGATCTGATGCATCCACATATTCCAGATTTGCTGCAGATGTACAAGTCGCTCATCCCTATGTCTGCCACAGAATGCCCTCTCACCACTGCAATAATTTCAGTCATGTTACAAAAGCCAGTCCCACGTCAAGAAAACTATACCAAAAATCTTCAGAGGCCAACAATAGAGAAAAACATTCTTACAGATTTTGTACTGGAAAGGATCCATACTCTAACCTAACCTCCTGTTATGCATAAGCTCTTTTTTTTTGTTGTTGAGAAAATACTTGCATCTAGACCGGTAATGCAGCCTAAGAAACTATTTGAACAGAGAGATGTTAGACTAGTTGCAAATGTTCGTCTACAGTTTAAGACTGTGGGTGCACAATGAAGACAAGTTCTGTTAAATAAATATTTGTAAGATCCTAACAGTGTTTCAGTCTCAAGATTTTTCGCAGCAATTTGGTAGTTTTATTTGAATCCTGAGATTCTGTAAGTCAGGTGACTCATATCAGTCTCACTGCTTCTATTTGTGATTTGAACGGTATCACCATGACTGCTGAGGGAAAGGAAAAAATATTTCAATCCAATTTCAAACATACAAAAGCCAATAAGATGCCATTTTCTTAACATGTATATTATATAATTTTAGGTCAGCCTCTTGGGGCATTACTTGCTCTCCTCAAATGCAGATAGTGCAACACTGGGCACTTTATGTATAGGCAATACAGGCAGTATTGCCTTAATAGAAGAAGAGAGGTTATATAGAGAGACCAGGACAGTTTGCCTCTGGAGTCGTGGAGGATGTGACAGCTGGAGGGGATGAAACAGAGCAGGCTGCTTCTGCAAACACAATAGCGCAGTACCTGGCAAAGTGCACTAAGTGGTCTTAGGAGGAAGATGCAGGAGCCCTGGGGGAAGTTTCTTTTGGCATGTGAAAGGACTTGTTAGCTAAGAACAAAAGTAGTCCAATTGTGGCGGTGCAATACCCAGAAAAATGGCAGCAGGAAGGAGTAGGAGCACAGGAGTGATAAGAAGAAAGCTTGAGAGTTTACCTTAAAAACGTACATCTGTGTAGAAGCTGTGGAGGTGGATTTAAGAAAATTGAAAGACACATAGGTTTTGAACTTGAAATGCTCAAGTCTCGTTCCATTCATCTGTATGAACCAACACAGAGAATGGGGGCCGTCAAGACCACACCAGATCTGACATGGAGCAGACTATGGGCCAACTGAGTCCTGCACAACCAGAAACAGCCAGGCTGCCTCCTGCTGCTCTGCTGGGCTTGCTTGTCTGCTCAAAAAGACACCAGAGGCAAAACTAATAGCCATTTCAGAAAAGGTTGGCTGATATATTTATTTTCCTGCTCCACAGAGGAACAGAAGAGAACAGGACTGGCTCAGGAGGAAGTCTGCTTTGTCAGACGGCTTCATTGCCGTGACTTCAGGCATGCCCTGTTTTTCTAGATAAGAAGCTAAACTTCCAATCCTTGCTGCTAAACATTTTTGCCCGTTGCTTCTGGTGGACAGAATAACTCCTCAGGGCTAGTGGGGAGGAGAAACAAAGCCAACTTGTCCTGAACCTTATGCCAAAGAATGCAAAATGTTACTAGAATCCACAGAAGCGTGTGCGGGTGATGAATTCAGAACCAATTTTACAGGGGGGAAATTTGCTGGAAGAAAAAAAACCTCCTACAGTACTTTCCAAAACTACTTCCAGCTTTCCTTTTATAAAAGCTCTGAAGCTGTCATGTACCACTCTTGGTGATTAATGATTCTGGGATAGCTGATACGTGGGTGACGAATTAGTAATCAGATTTAGGCTTGCACAGACATCCAGCCTCTTCCCATTTCATGTCTTACACCATCCGAGTACAAATTGCTTCTAAAAATGTTTGTGAGATGTGATGGCTTAAATGCTTTGGGAAGAAAGGTGGGAGCCAAACTTTCTGTAAACAGTGAGGATGAAATCTATTTCTAAGCCTGCAGGTGCAGGGCAGTGTGGAAGTTCCCTCATAGAATTTGGGTAGAGGCTCCGCTGCCTTTGCTGTGTTTTGTCTCTAGCTTCAGGTGGGGATTTTTGTTCAGTCTTAGTTTCCATCTTTCCTCTCATCGGCCCACTATCTTTTACACTTTATGAATATAATTATATACATTTAAATGGAAAATATATTACCTGCCAGCAAAGCAGTACCTGCCAATTAAATAAAAAGCCACATTATCATTTCAGAACATTATGAGTGTATCCTGCTTTCCTTACTGCAGCCCATGAATCAGCCAACAGGGACTAGGAAGAAGTTGCATAGGTAGGCCAAGCCTGGTCAGCCACCCAGGGATGGAAAACAAGTGTAAAAAAAATCTCTTTGAGCTGAACAAAAGTTATTCATGAAGTATTTGTGACAGAATGAAATCAGCAGCTTGTCTGACAGAGGGAGGTAACACATGCAGATGGAATTCTCCATAGACTAGCACAGAAAAACAGAATAAAAAGCCATGGAAAGAAATCTCTTTTACTAACTGTAGCTTATAAAGAATTTGGATTTAATTTTATATTCATAGAAAATGCTTTTACTTTAAAAATCAATGGAAATTAGCTTAGATAGACTGTGTTCTCTTTTGGACTGAAAATTAGCTGAACACCTGTTAACAAAGGGTACTACTACTCAGTAGTATTTTAAATTGGGAAGAGATGAGGTCTGTTCTTGTGGCAGAGGGATTACTGTTAGATTCCAACATATTTGTTATGAAAGGTATTTGACAAATACGTTGTACAGAAAGTTGTGTTACTATTTCTTGTTAAACCCTTTAATCTGTCACAGTCTCAGTACTGCCTCAGCTGTAAGTTCTAAGTGCTATTTTTTTAAAGGAGTAACTCCCTACATAGCTGAAATGTGTTGAATGAGAAAAAGAAAAAAAAAAAAAAGAAAAAAAAAAAAGAAAAAGAAAAAAATGCACAACAAACCGTGAGCTCTGCTTAATAACATGAGTGATCTGGGAGATGAAGGTGAACATAAATTAAATTTGTCAGTGTTTGCAAATGAAGAAAACATTAAAAATAATAGTGGAGACAGAGCAAGATCAAGAGAATAAAAGTAATTTTCAGAACCCTGCAACCAGCTTGGACAAATGAAAAGTCTTTCCTGAGGGAGGTATAGATCTATATCCCATAGTAATGTGAAGGTGAAACAAGCAGATGGTGAGACATGAGGCTGCTATGAGAGATGCCAATGAGAAAGGCCAGATCTTGGTGTCGTGGTGTAGAAAGAAAGTAGTTCATCTTTATAAGGCTTTGATGGTAAAATATTTCTCTCAGGGTGTTTTTTTAAAACTAGAATATAAGTTCAAAGAATAGTTCTCAGTAGGGTTACTTGGGAGTGATTGATTCTTCAGGAGTGATTTATTGTTACTAAAACTTAGTTAAGAACAGACTAACAAGGACACAAGTAAATTGTGCAAATATTAAGGGAGAGGACACGAAGGTTCAAGAGGAATTATTTAGGACATTGAGCAAGAGCATAAGTAGAAGTAATGAGAGGTAATTAAGGAGCAGAAATTGCATGCATCATATAATGAAATGAAATGTTTTCTTACAAAGGGAGATGGAAAGCTGTAGAATAATCCAAAGAAAAGAGCTCTGTACAGTTTGAGAAATTAAAAGTAGTCTGGATCAGGCATATAGAGACTTTTTTAACTAATTAAAATTTTGAGAAGAAAAACAGTGCAGGGTAAAGACACAGATAACAGTGTCACTATTTCTTGATGCATTTTTATTTTTACTTACTATCTGTGCCTAGGCAAGGAAGGAAAAGAATATGTACGTGACAAAAAGAAACAGAAGAGTATTTGCTTGTGTTTCTTTTCTTAAATGCTAATTTTCTTTCATGCCCTCTAACAGCAATGGTGTTAATCCTGAGTGATTTCAAAAGAAAAACAAAATGGGGATTTGTCTTTAGTATTTGTTTCTCCCCTGTGCTTTAGTCAAGAGAGAAGAAATTCTGGGATATATGTTTTTAAGGGTCCAAACTAGATCAGTCTTATCTCAACCAGTGTAATAGATTCTGCAACTAAATATTCATCTGAAAATTAAATGTTCCAAGCACAACAATAATATAAGGTTGAAAGCAATGAATGTAGTTTCTTTACAGGCTTGTTGGTAATTCTGGAATAAAAGCTTGTTCATGAAATCTGCTTTCTACATTTTACACCCTGCGCCAACATTGCTTATCCATAGAACAATATAATTTTAAAGCACATCTCAACCTTTATTTCTTTCATCTATGCAAAAAAAAGCAGAGTTTAAATGACTTCAAGATAGTAATGTAGCATGTGGTTCAGAAATCTAGAATGTACTTGTCACCTCCTCTTTCAGAAAAAAAACTTCTGTGTGATTCTTGCTCAAATATTTTACTAGGAGTTGTACATTTTATGTATTCACACTTCCGGTTATACAGTCACCTTCTTTTATATTATTTTTGCAGCCTTGGTAACTTTTGTATACCCACATGGAGCATCCAGTAATCTAGTCCTGAGCATTGGTGAAGTATTAGAGGGGTGTCAGAGCCCAGGAGCTAAACTTGAGCTTTGAGTGAGCTGGGTAGGGACACAAGCCGTTCTAAGACATCTTTTTCTTCGTTGTTAATTCAGAAATAGTAGTAAATGCACACAAAGCTGTGCCATTACTTAATAGAGCAAAATTCCAACCAGACAATGGTCAGTAAAAGGCAAGAGCCTGTTTTACCTGACAGTTACAGTGAAATGGTTGTACAGACTCTTCCCCATTTCATTTGGGATTCTGTCTATCCTAATATACAACTCTTTCTGGATTATCAAATCAATACATTATCATTTTTAAACAGGGTGTCAGGGCTCCATCTCTGTTCTTTTCTTCACCTTTCTGAAGCTGTTAGATTCTGGTTTCAGAGCCCTATAGTAATAAAGGCTTGGAAGACAAACCCGTATGACCTTGTGGGTATGACACGCCAGCTTTCATTTTATTTACTTCATTTAAGCAGAGTTAGATGGGCCTTTCTCTCAGATCACTGAAGCAGATCAGAAGCATTTTACATAGTTCTTTGGAAGCCCTGAATCTTTTGGGATCTAGCCTGTTTCCTAGAACTGTCTTTCTCCTTACAAGAACAAACAAACGAACAAACACATTGCATTTTTTAACTATTTAACAAATAATACTTTTTCACTTCAAAAACCCCACTATCTGTGTGCCTTGGCCTAATTGGAGTGAGATTCAGTTTGAAACTAAAATGCATACCTATATGATGTGGTGGAACTCGGGTATCTGATCATGGCTATTTTGAATGCCATGAAGTACCTTGCTTGACCTCCAATGACCACTCCAGAACGGTGCCAGTTTCCCAAAAAGCCTGCGTCATATTTCCAACTTTATACACACCTTTTGTTATCTGAGGTGACATGAATCAGCACTATTTTAGAAACTGGATCTTAGTCTAGATGGCTAAACTCTCATTTTGGTCACTGGAGACTTAAGTCCCAATTCATTTTCCTAAACATATAGCAGATGACCTAACACATCCCATCCAGCCTCCAGCTGCCCCTGCAGGAGTGGAGGTAAGGCCTGTGTCATGTCAGACAGTTTGTGCAGGTATCTCAAGCATCTTATGTGTCTCAGATGGTGCCAGACACCAATGTGTGGGCAATTTAACCAAGCCAAGCAAGGAGATGTCCCCAGTATGATGAGTTCAGTATCTTTCTGGCTTCCTCCTTAACAGCATTACAGGGATCTGCTTAGACTGTACTGGGAACTTATGTACCAACCTCACACATGTGCCAGGATAGATCAACACCTTGACATTTTGCCCAGAACTGGTGTGTTTGTTGCAGGATGTCAGTTGTGACATTTCCTTTCTATCTCCGTGACTGAGGGTGGTTTTTTCTTTCACATTTGACAGCCTGGACAGACTGGTTCAGTCTTTAGAGATTTTGTGACTCTGAACCACTCTAGGCCCCTTTTTTTGCCCCCGTAGTTCTCCCCATTAGGAAAGCAGCATACCACGTTTTATTAACGGTGAGACTGCACACATCCTTGCTACTCTACTACAAAGAAAGCTGAACCAGTAAACCTGCACTTTGTTTTGCCACAAAAGCCTTACTTCACCTGCGAGAGAAAGGGCTGGAATAAACTGCTGTGGCAAAAGCACTATTTTTTCCTTGAATGAGCACCACCCACATTAGGCACTGTCCACTTAGTGCACTGCGAAGTGAAATGCAGACCAGGCAGGTTGATGAGGATGGTGAAGGTATTGGACGGCGTCAAATGCGTAAAATATATATGGAGATTGAAATCAATAACACAGTTAGAGGACCTTTGCGTTTATATCATAGTAAAGGACAAAGCCGTCTAGAGGCTTGCTACACTGACACTACCAGATTTCTGAAAGGTATAATAGAAAATACCTGCTCCAAAAAATTCTTTCCTGAAGTTCCCTGACACTAAAATATATATTGTTCTGAAGCAACATGTCTTTTTATTTCCATGCATTAAATTGAGATGATAAACTCATTGTTTTGTTGCTTTGCCATTGACCTCTGTGTCAGTGACGTCTGTCACAATGTGTCTTCTCTGTTCATGTACACACCCAGATGCATGCACAAGATAGGAAAGAAGTAGGAATAGAATGAAGTTGCTCACAGTGAAGAGGCGTAGAAGGCTTGGATCAGAAAATAAAATAAAATTTACCTTACAGAGAAGCAGTTAAATGTTTTCAAGTTTTAGGTGAAAAAAAACAGTTGTTTGAGAAAAAATACCTTATTTGTGCAATCACTTTTGGCTGGTTGCTTTTCTGTTTCGTCTTGCCAACAGCAGACAGTGCAGGGTGCACCATAGCGATATAGTGGATTATCTTCTTTTGTAATTATGATTTAATTACTGTAAATGTGATTTTATTTTTAATTTTCTTTTGAAGTTCTTTGAAAGTATTTTGTAACAGGAAAACTAAAAGCTTAATAGCAGGGTGGAACAGAGGTGTTCAGTGCTTTGGGATATGCAGAGCTCAAAGGAAAAACAAGGAAGGATCTTCAGTCCCGTGTTAGGATTTATGAGGTAACAAGACAGCGGACCATTCACATAGCAATCCCATTTGTCCTGAAGGTTTGTATATCTTATTAATCTGTTTTTGATGGAACCTCTTGCTTTGTAATATCGTTGTCTTAGTGCTGATTATTTTCTCAGCTCTTTAAATTCAGAATTAGCCCAGAGGATGTTCTTTTTTTAGGCAGAGGCTGTATTTGTTAATTAAGCTGCATCTTACAAAGACAGGGTTTAGCCTTTCTCTGCTGAGTTACACAGAGACTCGGAGAAAAGGGAAGACAATGTAGCATCAGTGATGTCTTTTCCACATTTCTTTCTGGTTTTAATTTAGTCAAGAGGTAATTTATACAGATTACTGGGGTACAAGGCTGATTTCTTCCATGGATTTTTTTTCTAATCCTCCCTTATTGGATAATAATCAAATCTGCCGCATGTCTATACTTAATGTATACACATTTTGCTTTGTAGCTGTGAAGATTTTTTCTAACCATTTACTATAGAATTATCTTTTTTAAAGATGTAAAGATATCTCAGTATTAAATATTAGGAATAGTTTGTAGTCCTTTTGTCACTATGTAGAAGAAAAATTCTTATGGCAGTGCATGTGAGAGAAAAATGCAAGATGAAGGTAAAGGGTAGGAAAACTGAGAGTTAGAACTACTGCACAAAGTGAACAATTTTTTAATTTTTTTTAATATATTTTTTTTTTTAATTTGGGGGCAGCAACTGAAATAGGAACCTTTCTAAAGCCTGGATTTCTTTTTTTCATTGAAGAAGGGGAAGACAGCAACTGAGATTTGAAAAAGGTACAGGAAATTAATTTGGAGGGGAAGAAAGGAAGTTATTTATAGAGGAGGAAAGGTGGCATTAGTTAATACAAGTACTTTGATCTTTTTTTTTTTTTTTTTGTCAAGAGGGTTGAAAATGAAAAATGGGAAAAAGATAACAGCAGCTGGAACTATCAAATGTTCAGGAGACATCAATCTGTTTCACTCTAGGACAAAAAGGTTGAAAAATACCCGCATGTCTAACACTGGGAGAAACTGATGACATGATTTAAATTTAAGGCAATAGTGACCTAAAAAGAAAATTTTGTGTCACTTAGGAAGAGGTGAGTTTTTAAAAGCTTTACTATAAATTATCCCTAAAATCCATTTTTTTTAAATTGTAAAAACTTTCCTTCAAATTCATATGAGTAAGGCCCAATATTCATATTGGCTGCTAAATTGCATAGCTTAATATATGGCAAATTTTGAGGTAGCTAGACCTTTCATAATGCTAACAAAGAACCCATCCTTAAGGAGGGTTCATGGATGGTTAGTAATGATTGAGGGAGAAAAGTCATTAGGATAATGTAATTCTTGTGGGAAAATTAATTGAATTTCATCCATTATTTCCCATCTACATCTAGTATATTTAAAATTAAATTACACAGGACATAACCTATGTGTGTGGGTTTCTGTAAGTAAATATCAATACTTTTTTGGTTTTGGAAAATAAAATTGGAGTGAAGGTTGGAACACAGCCATAACAGATATGTCTCTATTAGTTTTCCAGTATTGAATTACAGATGTGGAGACAAGTCAATCCAGAATATTATTTCCCCTCCCTCACTCCCCTTCATTCTTAAATATTTGAATCACCTTCTGCCTGACTTTAGAATAAAATACCGTTTCAAAAATAAACTGCTTTTCTAAACACATATAGAGGCTGTTGTAACTGAGTTCCTTAAAAATATCAGTCATTGTCAGGGTCAAGCAGGCAGGTCATTCTCTGATAGAATTGTTCAGTTATGGCTTCTTTGTATTTGAAGAAAGTACAAAGAGTCAACTTCTAAATTCAATTCAAATTTTTTTATTGGCAGATCAAAATCACTGGTGGTTTTTTGTCCATAGGCATAACAACAAGAGCCATGGCCTTTCTGTTGGGAACTTGGTTTTATACCTTTTCCACCTTATACATTGGAGAGCTTGAATTTATTCACAAGCATATATAATCAAAGATTTAAGACCATAATTTAAATTGGGAGTACCATCTTTTAAAGGAAGTAAACTTCCTTTATTTTGGGAATCATTAAATGACTTCAGAATTAAACATAAATCAAATTCAATCTACAATTTTTGGTTGGTTAGCTGAGGTTTTTTTTTTTTTGTTTGCTTGTTCACAACTCCAATCAGGCTATAAAGGTTTTGCAGAGTAATTAAAGTGCAAAATGACATTCCCAAAGGTACCCTTTGATTTTCCTTCTGGCCTGGACTATGGACAGAGATCAGTGAGTTTTGAGCTGTTAATAATAACAAAAGAGGTTTTTGCTGGATTTCAGAATCACTCATAAGCCTGTTAGAAATCTTATTCTTTGTTTATAATGAACCCACCAGAACAGATATTCTTTGGCGCAAATGGGTCTGGCATTTAGATCAGATATTCTTCATGTTTACCTAAGTTTGTAAATGTGCTAATGCAGTCTGAGTTAGAAGTGAAAGGGTAATCCAGGGATTTTACTCACTAAATGTGACACTGTAATGTGACAGAAGACATAATCTTTAGAAAGAAAAAAAGAATCCTGATGTTTTCTCCATTCTCCTTTATTCAAAAAAAATGGTCAAACTCAACTCATATATGAAAGCCCAAGAAAGGACTAGTTTGCCTGAAAACTTGGGAATTTTGCCTGCCATAGTCAGTTGTATTAAGGAAACAGTTTACTCCAAATTCCACCTACTTTGGATTTAAAAATATATTTCTGCCACATTAATCCCACTTCTGTTTTCACACTATGATTGCAAAACTGACAAGATCCCTCTTGGTCCCTGCTAGGGAGGGTCCGGCAGAGTACAAATCCTCCCACAGCTGTTGCAAGTCTGTCTCAAGAAGCCCCGTGGTGAAGGTGACTCTTCACTAGGAAAGATTCAGCTATTGTGCCTAATCAACAGACAAGCCAGCACAAACTCATCATTCGAGCTACCCATACTCTGCCCTTGTAAAGCTATGGCTGACATAACTACTCAACAGCTGTAGTTTTGGATGATTGGTGTGTGGTGGGACAGAGCCTTTTCGACAGCTGGAGGCCCTCGTTAGATGTGTTGTGTCCTACCAGGATTCAGGGAAGGGCAGTTGAGAGAAGGAAGGTGTGACCTGGCTTGAAGATTGCCCAGCTGAAGCTTCTTGATCGCTTGATGGCGTAACGGTGCCTCTGCAGATGGAGAATTGGGACGGTTGTGGAATTTGGAGTGGCCTGTTTGCCTTTCCCAGGCAAGGGATGATGAAGCAGGAAAATGTTATCTGTACAGCAAGGAGTGTAAAGGGGGAAATCAATGCCAAGCAGCCAGAACTAGCATCTGTAGTTGGAATTCAGGTGGCTGCAGTTTAAATCACCTCCAACAGCCTGGCTGCTGATTGCTACTATTCATGAAAAGGGGCTTTGTTTTAGTTTTGAAAGATCCCAGAGCAACTGCTCTGCCTTGAATTTTCTTCTCTGAATCATTAAAATGTTCTCCTTTTTCATTTTCTCTCTTGACCCTCTCCTCCCACTCGCCTCTTTCAACATGTATTTAGCTGCATTCTAAGGGATAGTGTTTGACTGCTGCGAAGTGCCTTCCATAGATTTTGGAAGGCAGTGGCTGGTGGAGGAAGGTTAGTTGGCTGAAGGCCAGATGCTGTGCCAGCATTGCTAGCAGGGTACAAGGAGCAACTCAGAGGCTGAGTGACAATTTTATCTGAAATTTTTTTTTATTCATTCCATGCACTTCTGGATACCACGGTCTTGTTAAACAATCACACAGCAATCAGCTGGGATTCTTTCCCTGGCCGGTGAATGCCAGAATGAGCCTGTTTCAAATGCAAACAACACTGCCACGGTCTGTGCTTTTGGTTGCCTTGAGGTGTGCAGTGGGGCACAGCACTTGTGACTACACCTGGTCTTACCTGGGCAGCTCAAAGGGGAGCAGAAGTGGATGAATGCAGATGTTGTCTCTTGTTACCTTTGTAGCCCTTTGCTGACCACCTGGGCTTTTCAGCCCATTGCCCTTTGCAGCTGCTGCTGACCTCAGCTTTCAAAGCCAGCTCTGACATGATCCTTGGTTAGGCAATACACTGCTGGGATGATTTATAAAGCCTGACATTCTACAGGACTCTCCCTGTTGTGCTGGGCTTCAGCAGTTGAGCTGATAAGGTCTTCTTCAAGAATGACCCCCCTCCTTTTTTTTTTTTTTTAACCGTGTTCCCTTTTTTTTGTCTGAAACAACTAAAATCTGTTGACCAAGTTACAGTGGTGCTTATCTATTAATTGAGAAGGGAAGAGCTTGATTACAGTTAGGATGCTGGTTGCTTGGACTGGTATTTAAGGCTATGTTTCTTTCTCCTTCCTGATTTTTAAGAGACTGTTCAATTTACTGTTATTTGTAATCCTTGATTGAAGTTTTAGTATAGTCTTAGAAGAAGAAGAAAGAGATGGGCTTTCAAATGGACAGTGTAAATTATAAATCCTGCATGAACAAAATGCTACTCTGTCCTAGGAAAATACCTATTAGTTTCACTGCCATTTAATAGTATTAGTTTGGCTGTTGAATCCCATCTATCTAAATTCCACATATTTTTTAAAGCAGAGGTACTTCAGGGAGCTTAGCATTAATAACATTAATCATTCTCATGGTGCTGACAATATGTAATGATTTGAGTAGTGCATCCTTTATGCTGTATAGTGGTAACGATAGCAGTAACAAGCTTTGCAGTTGACCGTTTCAGATAAGAAAAAGCAGAGATTTTTTTTTTTGTGCAAGAACTGGCTGCTCACACACACAAGCACTGTTTTACTTCCCAAAAGAGAAGTTATTTATTGCTATGACACCATTGTTTTCTCCTGTCACAAGGATATGTTGTTGATAATGACTGTAGAAAGCCCCGTATTTCTAGACACATACTGTGAATAATCAGATTCTGAGAAATGACATTATTCTGAGCCAGGTAAAATTACAAGGGGAAATATAAATGTAACTGCCTGTGTAATGCTTTGGGTTCATCCATTCCAAACATTTTAAGATATCTCCTTTTTGCCTGCATGTTCATTTACATCCTGTCACTGGATTGCCTATGAGCTGTCAGGTAAACTTGCTGCTTAAAGTGCTGATAATACAATTAAAATTACTGATGTTTTGATATGCCCCATTTTATGCTTTCTGATTGTATATTGTGTTACCAACACAAAGGTTTCTGCTTAATTATAAGCTAAGTGCTAAGTCGCATATCCTGGCAAGATACCTGTTCCATAGGTTTTCATGATTATGTTTCTTATGTGTTCATTTAAAGCTTCTCATACTACCAATATATATTCTGAGTAATTGTAATATTAGTTTAGGAATAAACTTACAGAATTAATCTGAATTAACCTGTTCAGAATTAATAAAAAAAACTCTACCCACTAGCATTAGCTTATGACTGAGCCTAGTTAACAGACTGACTCTGATCTCCAGGAGCTACCATAAGATGGGATATCAGGAACATCATTAAGTAATCTGAACTGGAAAATTAAAGATAAAATTGCAGCTGTGTGATGGGAGAGATCGGAAAGACTGTTACTATAAGAATCCTGTTCTGCTCATATTGCTGCAGGAAATGCTTCTGGCTCTTCTGTAGTAATATGCTTTATGAAACACCCTTAGAAACAGTTGGTTCTCTCCAGCGTCAGCGCTGCTACTTAGGGGTTAAAATCAATAGGAGCTTACTGACTATAATCCAGTTTCTATGCATTGCTCTGGAAAATGGAAGAGCTAGACTTTGTATCAGATTAAGCTGAGTTAAAGTAGGTTGAAGCTTATGAGGTTTTCCATCAGAACGTAAAATATTAAAGATAGGCAATTTTACCTTGTTCTTTTATGATTTCATTTCTATTTTCCTGATTCTAAAAATTCCTGCTTACTGCACTAGCACTCCAATTTAGCCAAGAGAACTGAATGTCATGTGTTTCTGTGTCTGCTTAAGGTCCACAGTTCATTTGGTACTTTTTATTTGTTTTCATTTCTAGAACACAAACATTCATATTTATGACCATTTTGTTTTTAAGCGCCTCCCAGATGGTTCTGCCCCAAGTGCACATGCTGAATTTTATCTTCTACCAGATCCTTATGAGGTCAGTAGAAAGAAAACAAGAACAGCTCCAAAAAGCTCTGACCCTACTTACAATGAGATTGTGAGTACCATTCACTTTCTTCCATCATTTCTTACTTGTTTGGTTTTCCTTGCCCACTCTTGAAATAAAATAACAGCACAAAATTTAGAGCTATTGCAATAAGTATGATCAAGAAGAAGGAACATATAATCTTCTGCTTTGCATGTTTCTCAGAAGTGGAACAGTCTCTTTATGTCTCTCTCTTCACGAAAGCAGTTGGGTTATTCACACTGCTCTGTCTTGCACCATAACCACAGTTACATGTTAGCCAAATGACACCAAGTATGATTGCACCAAAACCTAGGCTATTTTGAATGCAGATTGGTACAATAACATAAAAGGTACTAGGTGAGTGGATGCCGTTATTCAAATTCACATTTGAAAATAGACAGTGAAATTGATTGTCACTGTCCTAAATGATCATACAATAATAAACAGCCTCATCCATTTTATGTACAAATGCTGGCAGTTCACAGCCATATATAATGATTTCACACACCACTGAAGAGCTCACGCCTCTGGGATGAAGAGAAACATTTGTATAGAGAAATAAATTATAACAGAATGGGAAATGGCATGAATGATATTCTTTTGTAAGACCAGATAAAATTTGAACAGTAGGTGGAATTGGATATTATAATTACTACATATAACAAACCTAATGATCTCAAAGCAATTTACAAATGCACTTGGAGCAGGCTTTAAAGTAGAAGGCATGGAAAATATTACCACTCCACCCTGTTTCATAGATATGATGAAGCTTGAGTTAGTCAGCTGAGACTGAGTCCTTATCTCCTAGTTTCCCAGTCCTGGAGTTTTAATATCTTTCTTTTATTTTTTAGAAAAGTTACCTACTTACACTGATGACTTCCAGTGCTTCTGCAAGAAGGCTCCTCAAGTAGTATTGCTGCTAGCAGCTGAGACACATTTCCCTCTCTATGGTACTACAGTAGAATAACAGGGAAATAGGCTTTATTTTTTATATGTTCTTTCCTTGTTTTGCAATCAAAGGGACAGTGAAATGAGTCTAATTGACCTGTCTAAAGAAAATCCTTTACATTTGAAGGATATTTAAAGCATAGAAATATAATATGATTTTATAATAACATTAATTGCAAAGTATCCAAAATGGACTACAGACAAGAAACAGCCAGCAATGCTAGAAGACAATTATCTTTCTAATCATTTTTAGATCAAGTTGAATGCAAGAAAATCTAAAATCCTGTCTGCAGTCAGACAGTAGTTAGTGGGAGGACATTTAATTGTGGTTAAGAAGCATTCCACTGATGTTAAGAGAAATTCCATGAAAACTTTAATGTCCTTTACTCAAAACTGAGAGCCTTCTTTACAGATGCTCAATCTTTTTCACCAGGAACTGCTAATCACAGTGGGGACATATGGTTCGATTGAACTCGGACATTTCAAACCCATTGCTTGTGGTGTTAGCAGCTCTGTTCTTCCATATGTGATATCATTCTGTGTACATTTCCTGTCCAAGGCTGGTAGACTGAGGTAGAAGCCGCCCCAGGGAAGAAAAACTACTAAAAATATAAGTCCGCTGTCTTTTAAGCTAGTTACTGTCCAAAACGCTGTGTACAGAAATGTACTAGCCTTTTTTATGAGTTCATAAGTTTTTATTAAAGCCAAATGACTGGAAGGAAGCTATATATTAATTTCTCTCTGTGTTTGAGACTGAGAAAATTCTGAAATGTGCTTCTCTTGGGTATTTTTGGTTTTAGTTTTGTACTTTATTGCTTATGACTGCCTACAGCAAATTATCAGCCTTGCAAAAGTGCATTTTATTTTTGGTTTTCACTCATATGTGAGAGTAAAGAGGTGAAAGTCCAGGAGGACCAACAATGAAATGAACTATGAACTCATTTTTCCTTTTATTCCTTTATTTGGATTTTGGAGTTTGTTGCATTCACATTGGTATAACATTGCATTCAAGATGATGTAGATGATGGTTGAGAAGAAGACGAGAAAGAACAAGGAAAAATGGAATGAAGTGTAAAGAGAAAAAGAATAAGATGCCTGCTTATAGACCATTGTTAGGAATAAATGAGAGTTACTCGGGAGGTTCCAGAGTAGTTGAGTAAAAAAAAAAACCTGAATGCTTTAAGTTTAAACTCTTGCCAAGAAAAGCTGCAATGACCACAAGCAACTGCAATGAAGTCTTGCTCATATGAGTAGCATTTGCCCTGAAACGTGCTTTAAGGTCTCCATTGCCTTGTGTGTCTCAAGTGCCTGCATGTATGCAGACCCACGCAATGAGCAAACCTCCAAGACAAACCAGAGTGTGTGTTGCCATAGTGAAGATGGAGCAAAAATGAACTTTCCCCATCCTACCCGTGGGGTGCAGCAAAACATGAGCAAATACACCTGGGCCATATCAGTCCGTTAGTGTTGCTGCAGTTGCCCTGGGAGCAGAAAGGACGCTGGCCTGTGACACCCCAAATGGACTCAGCAAGCCCAATGGAGGGGTGAGGGGACCTGCACCGGGAGCCACAGCCGCTCCCTCCAGCACCGTGCATCAAAGCTAATTCGGGCAATTAAGAGCAAATCTAGGAACTGTGCCCTGGCTACCTCCGGAGAAGCAACTGTCCCGCATTTGCAATTAAAATGTCATTAGACTCCTGTAGGTCGACAGGGCTGCTCTTTTGGAGCGAGGAATACTTGAATTCCAGCCAACTGTCCCACTGATTTGCCGCATGGCGGTGCATAACTCACCTCCGCTTGATCTAGCAAATATTCTTACTACACAATCATTTCAGGATTTAACTGTTAAGATTATGAAATTCTGGCAGTTGGCATTTGTTTTATCCACATACTAATTCAGCTATCTCCAGATCTTGCTTCTGTCACTACATCCTGATGATATATACCTTGCTCCAGCTGAATTTACAATACCGTTTTAGAAACAGCTCACTGGGATCATTTGAGAAGCACCCACCCTGCACTGTAAGGTCTGTGATTGCCCAAAGATTAAAGCATCTTTTTGTCCAAAGGTTGAAAGTTCTTCATTACCCCAGTTCACGCTTGTTGTGACCCACTGTACTGAAGATTTCTTAGCTCTTACAGCTTACACGTACAACTCTGGTGATTCAAAGCAACAGCTAAAGATGATACCTTAATATATTGGCAAAGAAACAAGGCACCTTTCTATGGTAACATTAGTATCACTTCAGTAATCAAATAACAGATTTATTCTAAATTATATTGTCACTTACTATACTTGTCCTTGCTTTTGGATTTTCTTCATCATTTACTTTGATATTGGTGGAAAGATGCCATTGTGGGACAGAGAAGCTGGAAGTTTTAATTTACATACAATTTGGTGAAATAGACACAGTAAACATCAAAACTGAAAAGCACCAGGCATGACTTTTATGACAGCTGTTCCAAACTATGATTTCTAAAGGTTTATAAATGGAAAAAACCCCTGTTGCTCCCTGGTAAGACCTTTCTAGTAGAAGCCAGTTAAAAAAAGCGAGTGGGACAGTTTTTCTTTCTCCCACAAATGGTGGCAGTGGCCGCTGATCCCGACAGCACAAGCTGTCCCCGTACACCAGAGAGCCTGATCTGGTGTCCTGCCCATTCACCCCAGCAGCTCACAGCACAGACATGACCACTCTGTGCTCCTGCAGGGGTGGCAATGGCCAGCTGGGGTTGTCTGGAAGAGCCAACAGTTTTGTGTCTTCTGGGTGCACCTGCGAAGGTCATAACCACGTTTCTATTCCCACTCAGCGTGAGGAACATTGCTGTGGCTGAGCTTTCATAAACTCTATCCCTGTCTGAAGGATATCACCCATGGCTGGTTTTGCTTCTTATAAAGTACAAAGAGGACTCTGCAGTCCAGCTCCCAGAGATCCAAGCTAGAAGGGGCTCGGTCTGACTTTTCTTTTCCTCAGCAGTGCTGTATTGGTGGCATTGATGGGACCGGACTCCTTTGAGTTGTGCCCAACAATAGGATTGAGGGGCAAGGGGCACAGACTGAAGCACAGAAGGTTCCATCTAAACATGAGGAGAAACTTCTTTACTTTGGGAGTGCCAGAGCACTGGAACAGGCTGCCCAGAGAGGTTGTGGAGTCTCCTTCTCTGGAGACATTCAAAACTCACCTGGACACATTCCTGTGCGATCCACTGTTAGTGAACCTGCTTTAGCAGGTGGGTTGGACTAGATGATTTCCAGAGGTCCCTTCCAACCCCAACCAGTCTGTAATTCTGTGATATGTATAGACTGCATTCAGATTGAACAGTAAATCCAAGCAGGTTGCAAGGTGAACTCCTCTCTAGGCATTTCCACTTTCCTTTTCTCATGAAGTGACAGTATGGCAATGCATTAGCTTTTTAAACTGCACAGAGAGATTAAAATTTAATGCATTTTCTATTGCAACTAAAATAGCAAAAACTTTTCCAGCTATACAAACCTTAGATTTAATGTGCTTCTCTTAACAAAGCTTACCTTTCAGGCCTGAAACTAGCTGAGAGCATTCTTTCACATTTTATCAGCCCACATGCAGGTTACTCAGCAGTTTTAATGCAGAGACAAACACAGGAATCTGTTCTGAATGCAGCTCATTCTTGTTAGCCTGTAACCACAGCTTCTTTTTTTTTTTAATTCAGAAAATACATCATTAACATTTCATAATTAACCTCTGTGTGTTCTCATAGTATTACGGTAATTCCAAGGATATTTTAAAAACTGTAGGCCTTAGTACTTTACTTAAGAGATGTGAAGCAAGCTTTCTCATTTAATTTGAGAAATATTAACAGCACTTCTTGAGTAACAGAAACATCCAATCCAGATTTAGTAAGTTCCACTTGCTAAATTTGGTCTTATCTCAGCGATATTCCACATCTACAACTTCTACTGAGTGGGCTGAGCTTTCTGTCATGTTTAATAGTTGATGATTCCATTAAAAATACAAGAATTTTTATAATGGGCACATTTGGATACAGTTAACATCCAGAATCATGCATAAAGTTATTTGTATTGAAATACTAAAATTTATACAGAGAATTTTCAAAGGAAAACTATTGTATTTTTTGATATGGGTTTGTTGGACCTAGAACAGTTGTGAAATTTTATGGAAGTCTTCATTAGAAGAAAACTTGGCTTTGCATTGGCTTATCTTTTTTTTTAATTCTGGTATGTAGCACAAGATTTTATCACAAGTACATTACTGAGAAAAAATTCTGTGGTACTGTGCATTGATGTGATGATACATCTTCATAAGACATATCAATGCAACATAAAGTTTCTTTAAGACACCACTAAGGAACATGTAACAAATAGAATATAGATAGGCTAAAAAAAATTACATCAAAACTCTTTTCCTGTTTTTTTCTGGTTTTTGCAGAAGAGCAATACAGTTTATCAAAGCTATGAAAAGATATTTAAAAATCATAATAATCTACACTTTTAGAGAATTACCTATCTTATGTTTTCATGTGGCTGTCCATGATGAGTACCCTCCATCTGAATCTCTCCTCTAGAAAATCAACTGTATTATCATTCCTGGTGAACGTCAGGAAGGATCTGATATTTCTTCATATTTCAGTTCAAAACTCTGCTTATGCTAGAGTTTCAGTTTTTCACAGGGGAAAGTATGTGTGCCTATTTTTTTCTCAAGCATTGCACAACACGGGTTTCAAATTTCTTTACAAATGCTTAGTAATCATATTTCACAAGGGTAGGCTGGCAGAATCTCTTTTATATAAATTACATAAGGTCAAATATATTTCTGAGGTAAATTCACTAAGTTGGGTGAATTTAGCTCATGATTAGTAGTTTATAATTCTGGAGGGTAAGTTTAAAACAATTATTACAAAGTCGTAATCATCATTCTGAATGCTGTATTGAACTAAGTGGGTTTTGCCAGTCAAATAGATTCACAAATTCACATGTTTTTTTTCTCTTTTACTATGTATTGTTTCAGGTTGTGTACGACAGCGTCACAGAGCTCAAAGGCCGTGTACTGAAGCTTATTGTGAAAAGCAAAGGAATGTTTGTGGGAGCTGTTAACATTCAGCTGAGCAGTGTCCAGTTAAATGAAGAAAAGTGGTACCCACTGGGAAACAGTGTAATTTAAATGTTGTCCTAAGATAATTCAATTATTTATCCACTAATGTTTCTTTATCCCATTTCCCACGGTACATTTTGTCTCAGTTGCCCTTGAGAATATGCAGTCATCTGCTGATCACATACCTTAACATTTCTAATCATAAGGCTTAAAATTGCTACCATCTTCCTGCAACTAATTCCTGTCAGTGTGAGTTTAAGAAATCACATGCAAAGAACTTGTAACAGCATGCAGCAATTTATTATGACAGCAATAAACATTTTAATTTTGTTTGTATTAAATAGTACTGTAAAAATACTAAACTCTGTACACATCAAAGTGTGGGGCCTAATTCTTTGCCTATTAATTGCACTGACTGTGTTGAAACAATGCTGATAATGGGGTAATTCATCAGTACCTGCTATGACCTGACTGCCATGTGATAATTTCACCAGAGAACCATGGGTATCAATACATTTGAGATGTCTAGCAAATTTCATGTAAAATCTTATGCAATCTTTTTTATTTTCTTCTTTTTTTTTTTTTTTAAGAATTTAAAAGCTTTGCACTTTATGCATTTTGTGTAGTATATATTCATGTGCTTTTAGCTTTTGATCTAATGTAGCATTCAATCCAGGATATCCATTTGTTAATAAGATATGTTATTGTTTCTTTTATTCTGAGATTAAAGAAGCAGATATAATAGTCATCTGTGAGAAGAAAAGAGGAGGAAGAAGCTAATATTCACAAATAAATCAAACATATTGCATGCAAACTTTCAGTCTGGTATTTATTTAAGGTAATACTATAAGGAATCTTTGTTCACCAGTCTTATTGCATTCTTATGCTGCATAAGGGAATCAAGTCAATACATGTATTGACCTCAGGGCTATAAAATGTGTATATACATATTGAATAACAAACGTGAGTGGTTCCTTTGAGTTCACTGAGGCTAATTATGAGCTCTGTTCTTCAAAGCATTTTTTACCTAAATTGAGGAAGCACTTAAGCACATCTTTAAACATTTAGCATGTGAGCAGCCATAATGACCCATCCATTATTGCCAGCATCTTGCACACACATAGATGACCATGTACATATACCTTTCCAGGACTAAGGGCACATTTTTAAGGCACAGGGGACATGTTGATTTGTGATCTCATCTGCTGTAAAATTTTAAGTTACCCTATACTGTGTAGATCTGATATTTGTCCTGCCAGGTGGAAAAGTGGTCAACAGAGGGATAATAATGCGAGAAGCTGAAGATAATCACCTTCTTCTCCCAAAGGACACTCACAAATCAGTCTTCAGAAGATAATGTTATATAAAACTCCTGATGTGGGACTAGGAGTGTTATTTAGGAAACTAAATTATCTGGAGTTTTTCTCAGCATCAAACCAATTGACTGTGTCACTTGATCAGTTTTTAGATGAGAATAGATGCACTAGGTTGCCTTGGGAAATTAAACTCCTCAATAAGAGGAGGTGGGGAGAACTCTGCTTTGATATTAATATTATTAGTATTCTTCAGAGCTGAAAAAAAGCTATAAAATATTTACCACATAAAAAGGATATTGGCTAGCATACAGATACGATCACTACAAAGTCTAACATTTTAGATTATAGGCTCTCTTGGGTCAAGAATCAAGTGACTTGTCACTCAAGCAGAAAAAACACATTGTGGCCAGATTACAATGTTATCAGATTACCTGATGTAACTGTTCAATATTGATTTTAGATTCTTCTTAGGCTACTTTCTTGGTTTCCTTATTATAATTATAATGCAATTTTCTAATAGTGTTATTTCCTGTGACATTTTCTAATCATTGTTTACCACATGCCCCAATTTTCCATCGTAGAACAGCATTAAATAAAATAACATTAAATAAAAAGAACATTAAAATATAATATTATCAGAACTGTCTGCAAACATAAGCAATACTCTTTAGTATTAAAGAAATACACCTATCAATATAACATCCTTTAAAAAAAAAAAAGTCAAGTTTGAGTAACAAATCTGCAGATATCTGGTAGATACAGTCCTGTGGAAACTCTACTTAATTTTTGTAAGGAAGACAGGAAAGTTTTGTCTTAAAGGCAAGATCTACACTGATAGCTATGTCACACTAGCTATGTCACTTGTCCTCAGATGTCTTAAATCACACAATCAAACCTTGCATTTTCTAAAATTCTTGTGCTTTGTGCTCCCTATTTCCTTAGTCCACAGTAAGATGTATCCTGAGCTCTCTGCTGTTATAAGGAACACAGACCTTTACGAATCAGTCTGTGAAGTATTTGTCTGTCTTTAGCAGCAGGAGGTTCAAGACTAAGCTAAGAAAATGTACCATCATCTGAGCTTCTATCATTTTAAGAGCTGTTTTTTTTCTCAATACTGTCTTTCCAGGTAGCAAAATTACAGTGAACATTAAAGAGGTATATTCCAATCAGCAACTGCTGTTATTATAAATGTAAAAGGTACATTGTATGTGTAATTTTTCCTGTTCCTTTGGAAAGATACAATGGTAAGAGATTTTGTTCTATACAAATAAAAATGTCAGTGTAACATGCTCATAATTTTTCAGTCTCCAATCATAAACATTAGACAATTATTCCCAGTAATTAATCATGATTTTGAAATTAGCTGCAAACGCAATAATTAGCTGAATTTTAAGAAAGTCCAGAAAAGTTCAGTCTTTATTAATTAGTTCTAAATAATGATAGGCCAATGTCAGTAGTCATTACTTATTCAGGATACCATTTACTCGCGCAAGAAGTCCCATTAGCTTAATAAAATAATTGAGAACACACCACTCTGGAAATCAGAGCATTGGATTATTGCAAGCCTAGTGATGTTTCTTTATTGAGCAGGGTGTGATCCTCCAGAATAACTGTTACTGCAGAGCATCATTAATAGTACCAGATATGAACAAACAGTGATGCAGATTCAAGTTTGGCACCATCTTTGGACAACAGGGGAACCTTACGGTAACCTGTAAATATAACAACACTTGATTAGTGCATTAACTGCAAATGCAAAGGTGCATTAACTGCAAATACAACTCCATTGTAATGGAGTAACATCATGGTCTACTGTGCAAACATGGCATAATTTATTATTCTCTAAATAACTCATTAAAATAAACTGAAATTACACAGAACCCAAATCCCATTTCTACTGTTTTTTCCCCTCTACATAAAGAGTATATAAATTCTGGCATTTTTGGACACAGAGTGAAACTCCAGTGTATTTCAGGATGTGGTGTGTTTTCAGACTGAAGAGTTTTAGCCCTGTGATACTTGTAATAAACATGGGTAAAGCATGCATTTTCATATCCAAAGATATGAAATTGCTCTTACTGCAGATTAAATAACTTGTGAATCAGCAGTGACAGTTCCTTAGAGAAGAATAGTGTTGCAGCAGTAATGCACTGTCCAGCTGGGGCAGAAAAAAGTGTCATGCAAGATCTTCTACTGTGATATCTTAAGGATCTCCTTTTACATGTGAGAATGATTCCCAGTATCAGAGATGAGGCCTGCCTCAGAAACTACATGTTCATCTGGTGAGTGTAAGCATTTGGAGAGGCTATAATTCTCAGCTTCAAACTTAATTATTATAACTTACCTGCTCAGAAAACAAAACAATCCTCTCTCCAAAACCCCGAACCTGTATTGCTTTGTATGACTGTAAATGTCCGTTATTTCATAATAGTAAACAATGTCACTTTTGATTTAAAAAAAAAAAAAAATCTCAGTGTTATTTATGTATATGTAACTGCAGTTATTTAAGTATATGTTATGAATAAGTATCTACATTCAGAACTGCAGTTTTCAAAATCTTTCTTTAGGTGTGTCTGGATGTGTGTGTATTCTTTAGGGCCCCTATTTGTTTGGGTTTGGCTTTTCTTGATTCTTTTATATAACATTGAAGTTTACCTGGCATCTAAGGGTCAGCTTCTGGGCAGCAGATGTTAAAGCTGGGCCCAGGCAGTACACATTTGAGATCAGCTTTTAGAGTATGCACACAGTATATGTAAGAATTGGTTTATTTTCTATCCAGAAGCACTTCAAGGACTCATTTCTGAAGACTATGTTCTAGTCCCTACCTGCAGAATATTCTACAAAGTGTCCTGAAAGATGTAAAACTTCTTTTTTATTGAAATTGTTCCAATTTTTATGAAATAATTAACTATTCATTGACCCAATTATAAGAGCGGTGATATTTGAATTCCTGTCCTTTATTTAGTATTCTACATGGCAGATGCACTGGGACAGGGACTGTAACCAAGGACTCCCCTTCCTCTCACCTTTAACCATCCAGCTAGAGTATTATTCCCACCTTCAGCCCCTCTGAGTATGCCTACTTAATCATTGCATGAAAAATCAAATACTGCTACAGGTGGGTGACAAGCATTTTTCCCCAGTGCAAACTACAGCTGGGGAAAGGAAGTGATAATGTACATTTGAATCCTTTCAAGAGGAAATGCAGGGGGTGATGGCAATGGCAAACCTTTGTCCTGCTGCCTGTCAAAGAAAAAAAAATGTAAGCACTGCTCAGCTTTTGGAAGCAACTTGCCCTCAGGGTTATGAACCCTAGGGAAGGAGGGACAGTCCCATAGTGCAAAATAAAGCAGTCAGAGCTTTGATGAGAAATTTAAAGCCTAATTCACTCTTTAGCATGCTTTAGACAGTTCTTTCCTAAGAATTCTAGACCGTTGTGACCCCTCCTCAGTAAAATGCATTATTTTCCCCTTTCACTATTTATTGAGCTTAGGACCCTAAAGTGGAACCATGGTTCCAGATGAGGAATCCAGAGGTCTCAATGTTAAGCACTGCAATAAATTTTGAAATTATCTTTCAGATGACCTCTTAGAAGCATTTTATTTATGCCTCTGAGCATCTTGATGGCAGAATCTGCTTTTTCTTACTTTTCCAAAATATGAATCCCCCATTTGTGACTAAAATTAATCATACAGGCACATTAGAGACACACTGAAAAATTATACCCCCTCCAAAAAAAAAGCCCAAGATGATGGTTTTACAAGCATATGCAAATTTCAGCACCTGCTATTTAAATTTGCCTGAGACATCACAAGTTGGCAGAGGTTTTTTTCATTTTCCTGAAATATACAAATAACAGTAAAGTAAAAGAGGATAATTATAAAAATGTATGTTGGAGAAAAGTAAGTGTATTTTAACAGTAATCTTTGTTCTTCTTTAATTCCTCAACCACAACTAAGAATCACAAACAGCTTTATGACTTCAGAACCTGGAAAGAAAAAGCCATTAAAATCCTGTTAAGTTTAATAAAAATGCTGCAGTGCCCATTGCCAGCTCCAACATTTTGCCCCCATGACTTCATTCACCAGTAAAAGTGGGTTGGTTGTTTTGTCAGAAATAGCTTTGGAAATTCAATATAGAAAATAACCGTTTTACAGAAGCCTTTCTCCCTGGCCTACTGACTTCTGTGTCTGCTCTTTATGCACAGCCTATTAACCACATAAGATTGCAGAAGCTATACTGATACCATAAAAGAAACGCTATCAAGAAAAATACCGTAAATTTTTTACTTAATTTACATTCTTTGTTCTACATTCTGAAAACCTGCAGATAGGTTACATGAGGGTTTTTGTTTGTTTCTTTGTTTGTCTTTGATTTTAATTTGGCTTGTATTGGCTTTTGAGCCTGAGTAGAAAGTGCACAAAAGTGTTGCCTTTCTAGTAGTTCTGACTAATCTCTCTTCCTGTTTCTTATTATAATGACTTAAAACACCGTCTGAGCAGTTTCTAACTAGAATTGAATACTGCAGTAGAAAACATTAACTGTCATTACTATTCTTTTGATTTTACACTGTGGATTTGCATTCAGAGACTACAATGGCTTACCAAAAAAAAAAAGAGTGCAATTTTTACCTATGGTTATAAAATTCTCCTTTAGGAAATAAACATAATACTGTACTCTGTCAAGACTACAGTAATGATAAAAGCATGGAATGTTGTAGATTTTTTTTGAGCTGTTATAGGTGGCTCACACAAAAATATTACCTTTACTCAAGTTCATCACTGGTAATGTGTATTGACCAAGGAATTCGTTTGAAACCAGAGATATCTCATCCTCCACACAGAAGCGTATCAATGCCAGTTCTGGAACTTGGACAGTAAAAGAGAAAGTTTCATCCCATCTAGGGCACAAAGCTAATGAAAAAGAAAAAATGCACAGTATCAAAATACCATTTCAATTATTCTACTTAATATCTGAATTATTGTATCTGCTACCAATAGTCTGAACTGGTAGAGATTCATTCTTTTTCCCTAGATTTCTGTGCCCATTTAAATGAGCTATTGAATTCCCACTGACTGCAGCAATATGTAGATCTTTTGTACATATTATGGAGATATAATAAAACTGTCAGGGAAACTCTCAGAATGAAGCAAACAAAGAGCTTGGAACTTGCCTGCAGTATGCAGGCCAGCCCCTTCTGAGGCTTTGCAATGTATTAGCTACATAATATTGTAAATCAAAAGCCTAAGAATGTTGGTGTCATCTCTTAGAAGAGAGCAAAATGGGACAGCAGTAGCTAGGTTAAGAACCACTGCTCAAGTTAAATTTTCCTGTAGCCATATCAGTTTAAAGTTTTTGCCAAAGTTTCTCCTTTTACATTGCTGGAAATGAGGCAGGCGCTGTAAAGCCATCACTTGATTAAAATTCCAAAAAGAGGATGTGGAACAGGAGAAGGGGTGCTTTGTCTTGAGCACTATTCATACAGAGAGAAAAGAAATTCAGAGGCCAATTTAAAACAGCAGCCACCTACAAAAATGAAAAAGGAAAAATAGAAGACAGAGGCATAGAAGAATGGAGATCACAGGGATACTTTAGTCTTAGTCATCAAGAAGTTCTATTTGATAAAGGTGAGGGAGTGCTTGAAGGCAGCTACAAAGAGTACACACTTCACCTATCAAGCAATTAAGGGACTAGTCCTGCTAGAAACTTCATACGACCTAAGTGGTGAAGTCACAGAAATTTCTTCAGAAAAAAATGCCTTTAAATTTACCAATTAGTGTACTGGTTTTTGCTGGGATAAGGTTGAATTTTGTTCAAATCAACCCATACAGTGCTACATTTTGAACTGGAAATGCCTAAACATCTGCCTGCTGATGGGAAGTGATGAATGAACTTTTTTTTTTTTTTTTGCTTTGCTCACACATGTGGCTTTTGCATTACCTATTAAATTGCCTTTATCTCAACTGAAGTGTTTTCTCATTTTTTTCCCTTTTGACTCTCTCCCACATCCCACTGGAGGAGACCGAGCAAGTGGCTTGTGTGGTGCTGAGCTGTTGTCCAGAGTGAGCCCACAACAGTAAGTAAAGACAATACATGCCATCTTCCTTCAGGAGAATGCTACTAACTACAAGAGTTTGTGCTTCCTTAACGTACAAAAAAATGGCATGTAGCATGCATTTCTGCTACAGTTTTTATGCCAAAAGACGCTAGTCTAGAGACAAATAATTGCAGTCTTTGTAAGTAAGCAACACACTTCCATATAAAATATTATTCTGCTTTGCTCACAGTCAAGAGAATAAGATTGATTCTCACCATTGCTTTTTACAACATTAGATTTCTTTTTTGTTTGATCTTCTGGCACACCGTAAATTTCTACATGCACTAAAGGGTCAGCTTTGTTAGTCTTCGACAGGTTACTGGGTGGTAACTGATGACCGCTGATGAGCTGGAAAATTAAAGTTGTAATGTATTGAAATAACCGCAAGAATGAACTTCATGTAGTAGCTCTATAGTAATCATAGTAACAAAGATTGTTGCATAAGAAACTGCTGTAAGATGCATATACCAGCCACAAACTGCTATAAAAATACATATTAAACACAATGAAATTAAGAACATGGTCCTTCCCATTTAATTTAATTATTGATTACTTTCAGAGAATGGTTTGGGTTGGAAGGGACTTTCAAAGGTCATCTAGTCCAACCTCTCTGCAAGAAGCAGAGGCACCTTCAACTACATCATGTTGCTCAGAGCCCCATCCAGCCTGGCCTTGAATGTCTCCGGGGACAGGGCATCTACCACCTCTCTGGGCAACCTGTTCACAGTGTTTTACCACATTATTGTAAAAAAGAAAAAAAAAAATCTGAGACCCTACTTTAAATAATAATTTTCAGATTAAAGATTTTTTGATCGATAACTAGCCATAAAACTTATATTTTAGTACCATGCAAAATAATGATGTTGGAGGGATCAGCCTCATGCATTTTACATTTTCTGAGATCAAGCTCATGAATTCCTATTGAAGCTGTGTCTAGTGGACCAGTGCTAGCACACACGGTGGCGTCAGCATTGTGTTACAGGGTATGTAGCAGAGTGCCTCACCTGTGTTCCTTCTCTTTCTCAGTAACACACAAAAGCTCTGCATTTAGTAGGCTCCCTGATGTTTTAATCATTTAGTTAGCTAGCCAGAAATTTTGCCTCAGAATGCCCTGTAATCTGGCACCCAGTCTAAGAAAGGATTTGTGAAAGTCACAATTTTGCCTGCTTTCTATCTGTATTTCAGGACACCTAGGAGAAAATAACAATCTCTACACTAATCTGCTTTTTAGAAATCAATGTATGGAGTGTATCGAGAGAGATATACAAGCCTGCAAGCCTAGGTGAAAGATATGACTCTTATGATCCAGATCTCAGCACTAAGCATCAAAACTCAAGCTACAGATTCCAATTCCCCTGTCAACTACCAAAAGATCAAACCTCACAAATTCCACCTTTTGCTAAGGTATTTTCTGTAACACTTTGCTCCATGAAAAGTTCTAGCCTGAAAAATCCAAGAGCAGTGGATTAGCAAACCCTGATGCTGTCCACTTTCTTCCTAGAAAATACCTACTACCTTCACTAGAAAGCAGCTTTGCAAGATGCTAGCCCTGGTTCTTGTGGGGGACTTCAGCTGGAAATAACACACAGCAGAGAGGAAGCAGTCTAGAAGACTCCTGGAGCGTGTGGAAGACAACTTCCTGACACAGCTGCTAAGTGAGCCAACTAGGAAGGTGCCCCACTGGACATGTTGTTTGTAAATAGAGAAGGACTCATGGACGATGTGATGGTCAGAGATCACCTCAGGCATAGCCATCATTAAATGATCAAGTTTTTTGTTCTTGGAGAAGTAAGGGTTCAGCACAGAATGACACAAATCCATAAATCCAACCAGTTTTTGAGACCCAAGGTGAAGGAGACATACAGAGAGAGTAGTAAATAACATGGTAGGCTCAGAAGTTTCTTATTAAATACCTTGAATATATGTATTTCTGCTTCAAAGGCTATATGTATCATGTATTGTGTTGATGAAAATTGTGGCACATCAGGTGAAGAAGGGTATTGAGTTCAGTAAAATTGGGCCCAGTGTTCACTGATGTTCTTCTTTGCATTCATTCATTTGTTCATTCATTCGTTAACAGTCAGTCTGAGAGTTTTGACACCTCGATCTTCTATATCTTTGCCCTCTGCTAAGTAATTTCTCCATTCAACAAGTCAGCAACTCTTCTTTAGCAGAAACTGTTTTTCTTATGACTCCTGCTCTTTTTGTCTCCAACCACCATTTCCTGTATTTTTTTTCCTGCTGGCTCTATGAATGGTGCTCTCTGCACCCTCTACCATCATCTCTACAGATGGTGGGATGCCATTGCTTCTTTGTATCCTGTGGTACCCAGATTTCCTCTCAGTCTATGTCCTCAGTCTGAAAAGCTGCCTTTCTCCTTCCCAATTACTTCCAGACTCAGACATCTCCTTCCCATTTTCATTTTTTTTTCTATTTCCTGCATTACAATTGGGGATTTTTCCTTGTCTTAGCTCCAATTTTACACAAATAAGGGCTAAAATAACTGATGTGTATGCATGGGTACTTGAAATCATCTAGTAATGTCTATTCATAATTGGTATGCTCACTGTTGGGACACTAAAATGTTTTTGATTAGGTGCATGCATTATGAACGTATTTTATAATTATTATTAGCTAATGTTTTATCTCCACTATTTATTTCTCTGAAAGAAACAAAATAGCAATTATACACTAATTTTATGCTAATTAAATAACATTTATGCAAGTACTGTACTGTGTAATCAGAAATAGCCATTTTTCATTAGGAAAAGGTAGTTTTCTGACTAGTGGACAACTACCAAAAAAAATCTGCTTAACCTCAAATGAAGAGGTTTTCTAACCCGTTAGTATTAAATGACATGTATTTCTAATATTTTTTAAGAAGTATATCAGGTTTGAATTTGGAAGAAGTAGAAATAATTCAAAGATTTATTTATTCATTTCCCCTTTCTACACTTATTTATACCATTTTAGGATGATAGTCTTGTATGTATGCATTGGAAGATAATGAAACTTAAAAGAAGCATAAAGCTTCTTATCGTATCTTTAAATGTTTTCATTTGTCAATTAGCATTATAATAGTGCACATGGCATTACTAACACTTAAAGAAAAAAACACCAGAAGTGCACATTTGATTTCTGAGTTTTCAGAGTTCAGTCCCCACAACTGTAACTGACAAGCCCCTTTGTCATCTACACTTGTGACACAATGAAAGGTATATTTATATTTCTGTACACTATATGGTGAAAAATTACGTATTTTATAAACTCTTATAACTTCTGAACAATTACATATTTTTAACAAACACTAGTGAACTACAGAGGAGAAACTACCCAAGCAGCAGTAGATACTAAATTAGAGTTTTAATGTGTTATTAAAAAACAAAGTTAAACTTCTCAACAACCAGGAATAGGCGGAAAATGAGAAACCAATAATAGATAACAAATGGGTCTGAACTATTTAACGTTTGTTTCCACATTTTATGGAAGAAACCAACAATTAACTAAGCTTACCTTTATTGACAGAGACATTGGTTTACTGTATCTTCCCACATTCTGTGGGGTAAATGTTGAATGACGATTTCTCAAGAATTCTGGTTTCAGAATATAGCCACAACCACCATTGTCTAGGAATTTTCCATGTTGCAGCTCCATTTGTACTCCCGGTGTCTGGAAGTTTAAGGCCACTATAAAAATAAATAAATATTGATTTTAGTGAATTAGAGTTGATACCATTTTATAAAACATCTCTCTGACAAGAAGAGTAAAAAAAAAAGCAACAGAGATATATACATATGTATACATCTTTCAACTCATATGTAAGATCTTGTTATTTTTCTTAAATTTAGCATTACTCAATAATGACTGATTCATGTGCAAAAGAAGTGCATTTTATCTTGAACTACACCACATTTTAAGTATTATCCTATAGATCTTTTTTACTCTACAGTGTGTTGTAGATTTTCTCTTTTCTTTCTAAATTAGACCTTGGAGAATAGGAAATGCGAGAACTTTTTTCTCTATAAGAGCTAAATCCACATACTAATTTCTCTACAGTGGCTAGACCCTGCATGCTGAACCTGTTTACAAAGTTCTGGTGCAGAGGGAAAAAAATAGGATTGTAACTAACCTTAGTTATGGTGCATAATTCATCATAAAAGCATATCACCCACAAGAGAAAGAAGCTTTAGTTTAGACTGTTCAGTGCAAATACATACAAGTTTATAGCAGTAGAAGCAATTTTTAAAGTGTTCTTAAATTTATGTGAGAAAATCCTCTTCAAGCTTAATCTTCCAGCGCTGGTGTTTCTTTTCAGTGTACACCTGACAGATTTTCCTTTCCAAATATCTCTGGTTTGTTGCAGCAGCAACCATAAAATAACACATTTCTCATCAACAGGATATTGTAACTCATGAGATAAAGCCAATGTTGAAATAGTCCTATTTAATGAAATTTTCCCCTATTCCGGTACATTAGAGCTTCCTGTCACATTCAAAATAGAAAATGCACAAGTCAAATCACTGAGGTGATAACATGACATGTGTTAAATAGAAAATGATAAAAAAATCATTCACTTGATGTCTTGTCAGGAAAAAAAAATGAAGTCTTTAAGCAGTACAAGTGAATCCTTATAATAGTTCAGGAAGAGGACTTTATTTCATATTCCTCCAAGATAATATACATGTATTCAATGAACATTTGCTGGAATTCAGAAATCCTTATCTCATGTGGGAAACGCAATAAATTTGTATATATTTGATTGCAAAAAATGTTTGCTTCTTAACTGCTTTGATGATCCTTTAAAAAAATTCTGTAGTAAATGACACAAATAGGAACAGATCTGTAGAATGAAGCAGCTGGTGCTACAGACCTGATGTTTGTACTATGCTTGGTTTTGGTGGGGTTACTTCAGAAGAGCTCTAGCCTGGTGCCATGCTCTCAATACCAGTTAATTGCTGGGACACAGCAAGTGCTCCCAGAGTGCATCCTCTGTTTCATTCAAAAGGAGTCCCACCTGTGCTAGCAAAGATTGCTCTGCAACATGAACCAACACGCACCAAGTTGTAACAATTTGGAATCTTGCCTAAAAAGATACTCAAACAAAAAACCCAACCCACCAACAACAAAACACTCCTCTTTTGAAGCAAATGCAAATGCAGATGCAGGCATAGATTCTGTGTCAATATGCAAAGGAACTTTAAGCTTATTTTACCTTTTACAAGAGAAATTAAACCTCAAAATGTTCATATTACCCATTGCACACCATTGCCTGTTTTTAAGAGGGTAAGTATTCTCTTGGTATAGTTTTGGCAGTGCTTCCCAATTCGGTTTTTATGACTCAACGCGTCATCCAAAACCGGACCCAAATGTGGTGCTATATGACCGCTGTATAGTAATACATTGATTCAAGCAGTGCAGTGAATGCTACAGAGCTGCAACCCAGAGGTTCCTTGAAGTCTAGATCGCGGCATGATCTACAGACAACTCCAAGATCTCTCAGCATATAGGTGACTCCTAGGCCATATTTTCAGAATAAGTGTTTTTAAAAGTGTACCTGAAATTAGGCAAATTGAACAGTCATAGCTTCGAATAGCAGCTTTCATATGATGAAACAAATTACATGATTGCACATAATGAGACTGTTGCTAAATTTGCTAAGCTTCATAGGCTACTAAGCAGGAAAATCTGATTTAGCAACAGAAAAAAGCGAAGGAGAATACTTTACATTTTGTCATATTAGGAAAATTACTTTTGCAACACAAGTGAAGGGCAATGTTATTACAGGTTGATATCTTCAAACATCAGCACTATGTTTTTACTTAATTTAATTTTATCTTAGAATAAGTTAAAAACACACTGCACAGTAGTTTTAATTTACCTACTGAATTCCCAGTATAGCAAGTTGGAACCCGATTAAGGTAAGTGAATGGTAGATTTTGTATTATATTCTTTGAGATGCATACCTCTACTACAAAAGTTCGCAAGGTCCATAGCTGTTTGGGGCCATCTAGGACAATGCTTTATGGTGTACTGTTGCACAGTTGTTTTTTTTTTAATCAGATGCAGTTATAACCCTTAATCTTCTTGAGAAATGGCAAAGTTCATAAGTTAAAACCTATGTTTTCCATTGTCTTAGCAACATCTTTCTGCAAGGAAGACTGAATTTCTACCCAATGTTTCATGTTAGTTTTGCTGAATTCAAGAACAGAACTGTCAATAACATGTAATATACTGTTGTTTTATGAAACAGAAGAAATTTAATGTATGTACAAAGCTTTAAACTTCTGGTTTATTTTGGAAAGAAGCCCAAATATGGTTACTCTTAAACCATCTAAACAGTACATAATCTTAATGTATGGTTTTCATGGGAAAGTACAGGCACCTGAAGTTTAGCGCTGTGTAAGTTAAACGTTTTCCTCAGTCCTTCAGTTAAACACTGAAAGCCTTTTAATATCAGCATGAAAATCAAAACAGCAGACCAAAACACAGGCTTGAAGGACAACCCCAGTGTGATTCCTGCATCTGAAATGGAATCAAGTCTCCCTGAATCTCCTTCAGACCAGAGTATTTAATACTCAAGTCTTCTTGCAATGTACCAAAGCTGCCACAGCTGTCCCTGTTGCCCCCAGGTGTAAATAACTTCATATAGCAAACGCAAATTAGGCAACAGCCTAGCTCCAAAAAGATGAAACAACCCATAATGCACAGAGGAACACAAAGGGTATATTTCATCCCAAACTTCAGTATCACAAGCGATTAAGTGAAGTCGGTCCCACAACTACTTGCAGGACTAACCATAATCTAAGTATTCAAATACAGCACCTTCCATAAGCACTACCATTCAAGACATAATTGATTTTTAAACTGAAAGCAAAAGCTTTCAAAAACCAAAGTGAAAACTGTACTTCTTGGATTTCTAAGTGGCTATAATCTGAAGACAGTTTAAGAAAACTGTATGTCTTTTGTCTGTGATGCTGCCTCTCTATGTATATTTCTATTAGGACTTCTGTCATTCTTTTTCATTTTTGCTTCCTGGTTCTGTTAGATATATTATGACCTTAAAGTTTAATATATTTTCTACATTAAAAATATTTCTAAATGGATAAGCACACATTTGTCACCAATTTTTCTTAAAATTAGTTACTTAATTGCATTTTATGCCATTTAAAATCCACATCGGAATATCTGAATTTTATGCAAAAACCACTCAGTGCCAATGTTCCTATCTCCATTATTTACTTCACTTATTTCAGTCTAAAGAGATACAATATATCAAACTTCCAGCCCTTTGATCGTTTTTGTTACTGTTCTCTCAGATTTTTCCATTTGTCTATGTTCTTAAAAAGGGCCACTCACAATCAATGCAGAGCATCTTCTGTGCCTTAGATGTCCAAAATTTGAACACAATTCCACACCAACTTGGAAACAGTACAAAAACAGCATCACGTCCTAGTGATCTGGCGTACTTTGCCATTGGTTATGAGATTATCTGTGTGACTGGATTTGAAGACACTGCGTTCATTCCACATTACTACTCCCAGCTGGGCATTGACTGTCTATCCCTTCTTCTCCCCTGTAGGTCACAGCTGCATCCAGTCCATCACTGCCCAAATTTACAGAAACATATTCCTAAGTCTTTGCATGACATCAGATCATATTAATTTTTCCGAAGTGATGTAGGTAACTTTTAAAAAATTTTACCCACAACCTGAATTAAGGGCATACTGAGTATGAGTTGACTTAAAATGTGGATGAAAAGGGAAGATATTCAGTCATCTGAATGATAAATAATACACTAATTTCTAATCCCTGGGCACGCCTTAATTATCACAATGTCCTCAGGTGCAAATAATATTTCCCTTTTACTCTATTGTAAAATCTTATTCTATCTAATATACAGTCTGATGGAGTTTGCATAAAAGAAATCCAATGCATACTATAGTACCCCATAAACCCTTCTCAATAACAGCAGATGTGAGGAAGATAATGTGCTCTGTCACCAAGTGGTCAGAACATGTAACCTGGGAAAATGGTGGAATATGGTGGGTTTAAAACACCTATTTCATCATCTATCTGAGAAACTAGAAAGACTTCCAGCATAATTAAGACTTTCCACCAAATTGCGGCAGCCTCCTAGGGCTGCTCTGAGCCTGAGCATTACTTGCTGTTCTGGTCCTGTCTTGACATGTCGCTCTGACCTCCACTGCCATCTCTGGGTGCTTGATAATTCAGGCTTGTGGACATACTGTCCAAAGTTAGCCTTTTAAGTGTCCTCAGCATCCTCTTTGCCTCGGGCTTTATGAGCTTTTTAAATCTTTATGCAGCTTTAGGCCTCTTGCCAAGCCAGTGAATAGGTGAGATCCCACTCAATCTTTATAAACAAGGACTTACTATCTCCCGGGGCAGGGGGGTGGGGAGGAAGTTAGAATGACAACACACAGCAGACTTCACGTGTTAGTATAAATTTTGGCATACATACCATTTCTTGTCTCTTTTTCTGACCAAAAAATGTGGTCAAACTGTATGTAATTTTTTCCTCTCCTTTTTCCTCTTAGCTATTCAGACTCCAGATTTTATTAAGCTTAATTATAATTCCTGGTTTTGCTTATTACTGATGCATTTCGAAATAGATGCTCTTATTCTAATGAAGTGTAATTTATGAATGACTTACAACATGAGGTATTCTGCTGAAATAAGAGGGACTACTCTCCTGAGAGCTGAGTAATATGCATAACTGTCTGACACATCATGCTCAGCATGTGCAAACAGTCAGACTGTCCTTATTGTCTTTGGGACAATTCAATACTGTAGCTCTAAAGAAATTGTCATTAGAAATGTTAAGAGTTCAATCATTCTAACGTTCATAATTGCTGACATTGTTTCTATTTAATTACAAGTAGTTCTACTGGGGAAAAAAAAAAAAAAAAAAAAAAAAGAAGATAAAAGATGTCAAGTGATTAAACAACATCAACTATTCTCCCAGTATGCAACTGGTTTCAATTAGGGATCCTCTCTTGTGAGGTTCTCATGGGAAAAGTACCTAACGCATTTCTGATAAACTATCAAATCTAAAATCTAAATTGATTTTTGCTATTTAATTAGCGTGTCAGTCTGAAAGTTACACTTCAGTACAAGTCTAAGGATCTTTTCATTGTCATTTCACTTATTTCACAGCTGAAACAGATACATTTCCAAAGAAACATTTAAAATTTGTTTGCCTTGTGCATCTTGGCAGAACAGTGTATATTATCAGCTTCCCTTTCCTGTTTCAGTCTGGGTCGCTAACACATGGTTTAGAACAAGATCAGTAAGGAGTTCAGAGATAACTGTGCTCCTGCAATTTTTTCTGTCGTTCTTCTAAATTAACTAGATTTGAGACAAATTATTTAATATTCTATTAGTTATCTGCAGTTGTGGATTTAGTGAAGATACCTGGGAAAATTGTTTTCATTGTTAGTCAACAAAATGCTGACAAAATGAAATTTCTGTGTTTCTTTGCTTTTAAGTGAAAATTCTGCCTGAAAAGAAGCTAGCTCCAGAGTAGCTCAAGAGCTTTGTCATAAACCTGGCAGTTAGAGACTGCAAGAAAAATATGAACACTTTGTTCAAAACACCTCCCAGACCTTAGAGCCATTCCAAAGGAAAGGTGAGTGTAATTAGGTAGCTTCACATACCTGGCTGGTTTTGTCCCACCTGACTTACAGATATCTACACATGAGTTAGCTGCCCCACTACAGCTAATGATAATCTAATCATTTAAGGGACAACGTCACCAAAATTGGGGCCATACTTTAAGTGTGAGAATAATCATGTCCCTGGAGTCTGGAATTCTAATAGCTGTCCCATTGGTCTGGGGACTTATGGAAGGAAACAGTAAGAGGTGAAGCAACCATTTTGGGGGTTCCATAAATGATAATGGTCATGTGGCCTATCACAGCTGTGGATTCTTTTCCAACTACATGACTTTGTTAATAATAAACAGCCTTATTTGTTTGGCATTTTAGTATTTTCTTTCCATAACAGACTATTCAACAGTATTTGGTAAGATTTATGTCAGTTGTGCAAAATCTAGTTTTCATTTCCTAAAGATTAATGTTTGGACTGTTAAAACCATATTAGGAAGAATAATATAGGTATTGACCTCCTCACCTTTTCCATAATTGACCTATGATAACTAGTCCTGTCCTTGAAACCTTAACAAGAGGGAGTGTGCAACCAAGAGGTAATTTTCTGTGCCTTCTTGTTTCTTTCTTCCAGGGCATTCCTTGTCTTGGGAACTAGCAGGGAATCTTTCCTGTCTATCCTACAGCACATTCTCCCTGAGTCAGTTGTGGGATAAAGTCACAGTAAGCCCAAATAATGAGCTCCAGACTGGAAGGATGGATGTAAAGAACAGCCTCGGCATGTTTTTGCCATGAGGTGTATGATGTCAGTCTCATCCCCTGCCTTTGAGCAGAAGAGGTGTTTTAGTTTGGGACTAAATCCAGAGCCCATTTTGGAAAGATAACTGAAGCTCTGTTTAATGGCTGGAGACTAAGTATTAGGCATCACAATGTAGAATGAACAAAGACGAAATGCTGTGTTGTATCTGTCTTTTCCCTGTCATAGGCAATGTTTAGAGTTAATTCATCTGCAAGGTTTTAAGGATCACAATGTTAGATAAAGAGTGCTCACTTAGTATGTAACTGCAATAACAAATACTGTAAAGAGATTTGAGGTATTCTAATAACCTAACCAGACATAAAAATAAAAACATTAAAGTATGTCACTTCACAAATTCCACTAGAAATTCAAGTGACAACAATTCAAAGCTATAATGTAATGAATATTCTCAGTTTGTTTCAGATGTCACGTTAGCTGTTGAAAAACCCCTGTTACAGAAAATGCTTGCTTTACACTTTTGCTGTGTTATAAAGAAATTTCCCATAAAAATAATAACCAAGAGTATAAAACTATCATGCTGAAAAACTAATTAAATCTATAAGGAAAAGTAGTATTCCACCATCTTCTAATGGAAGAGCCTGTGTTTTCCCTTAAATTCAATTTCATTATTTCATAATTTCCTCTACTGAATTTGACAGTCGATCACATACTCTAACATGTATAATGTTCAGTAGGATTGTGAGAATATCTAAACTTCCCATGATCAGACTTAATCTGTTTATTTAGAAAAAAAAAAAAAAAAAAAAAAAATCAGTCCTGTTGTTTCCAGTCTTGCCATTTTTCCAGCAAGAAAGGAAAACTCAATTTCACAGACACCATACAACAACCAAATATTCCAAAGTAAATTAGTGATCCTGTGACCTCTTATTTTCTTTACAAGGCTCTCCAAAGTTTGCCTCTTTAAGTTTTCATTCACTTAGAACCCAAGCAACGTCAGACTTGATGGTCATTTTAAGTTGCTCAGGTGAGGAATGCCAAGATTAAACAAGTGAGTCTTTTTTTCCCTAGGGAGCTTCGGAGGTTAAAATCAGACCTAGTTAGAGAACTCTTCATCACTCATCTTTCTATGCATTATTTTTTTATCATATTATTGCACACAAGAGTTAGCCACAAGCATGTGACAAAATTGCCAAAGATGCTTTTCAATGTCACAGGCCAAAACAAAACCTATGATAAGAAAAAATCCATCATACAAGTAGTGGAACCTTCACAGTACCATATGAATTTTTATGTGTGCTCCAGAAAACATATGCTCTTTATAGCCTCTTCTAAAATAAAATTCTGTACCTGCCATACCATGGCTTTCTCATATAACTTTTGACATGTTTTGGTCATAACCATAGATGGTTTTAATACACACGCAATGTTTTCTACTGCATGCAGAGGACATATTCAAAAGGATATTAAGTTGTCTTTCTATTTTCATTTTCATTTGGTTATGTATGTTTTTTTTGTCTTTGTTTTTCTCAGTCAATATAATACAACTGATATCTGTTTATTTAAATAACTGTCTTGAATTTTCTTTCCCTGCATAAATCTTTACTTTCCATTTTATTTACTAAATAAAAACGAGATATGGAAATGCCAAACCAGTTCTTTCCAGTGCCACACTGCAGCTATATGCAGGAGGCATACTAATTTTCCCAGACTATAAAAAGTTGTTGTAGGTATTTTTCTTCATAAGATGTCTTTGTTCACAAAAACCTATTCTGTTCTTATGAATCTAAATTTTCAGACAATGGACACTAAGTGCACAACGATATCCAAAAGCGATTTTGTAGAGAATCTGTCCTTTCTACTGTGGTTTTTAACTTGCCTTTCTCTGGAAATTAGGTTTACACAATTACATAATTCTTGTCCTCAGCCCCAACAATGTTGGACCATTTCATCCTTCTTCAGCAGAGTGCCAGGCTGCTCCGAGCCAATATGTTCAATCAGTTTAGAGAAAATTGCTGGCAAGGTACAGGCAAGAGCACTGTTTTGTGTTTGTCACTAAGGGAAGTAAAGGAATAACTCAACTGTTATAATTTACATGATGCAGGGGCCTGGCAGGGATAATTATCTGTAGATTTGAACAAAACGTAATAGGTTTTCTTTGCCCAGCCAGAACAATTATCAATGTTAGAGGAACTTGAAGGTAGGTGAGAAGGGTAAGTTGGCAGATGTGTGGAGGGTGAAAAGACCTGAGGAAGGGGAACAGGTGACATACACAGGAGAAATCTGGGAGTCCTGTAAAAAGTTTTAGAAAGTGGCAGAAGGGATCTGGAGGGATTATTTCTGTGCATAGGATGCAGAGTGCAATGGCAGGGACACAGGGAGGGTATGTGAGCTATATGGACACAAGACAGACACAAACATTTAAAAATCTGTGTTAAATGAGTGGAAGGACATCAGCAGAAGATACACTGAGTGGAGCTTTGGGAGATGAATTATGAAACAGAGTTATATTTCTGCCAAACTGTTGTCTAAAACAGATTAGGGAATGAGGAATATATCTGGCATGGCTTGGAAATGATATATGTGGAGAATTGCTTATAATAAGACTATTCCCATGAGAAAAATGTTTCTTTAAATGAAGATGCACATGATGTGACCAAAAGGGCAGATCTAACCACTTCCTGTATATTTTTAATTCTTCCAGGAAGGGGCCCAAAGCCCCTATACTGCAAAAATCGTATGTTTTGTGTACTAATGTTTAGAATGACTCTTCATTAAAGTACACTCTGACAACAGTCAATGTAGTCATTTTGATAGACTTCAGTCCTGTTTGAGATTGAGGAAATGGATATTCTTTGTAGAGATCAGTGTGGAGATTTACACACCACAAAGAAAACTAATAAACTGCCATACGATAAGCCTTAGAGATTGATTCAATTTTAAATTAAGGACCTTTGGCCAGAGCTTCCTCTAAGCATGAAAGAAACTTACTAGTTTTTAATAGCAGTGTACATAATATAGAGTCCACCATCCCAGGCAGATAATGCAGCAATAGCAGGACATCAAGCTAAGTGATGATCAGGGAACTAATATGCTTTAAGCTGGAAATTAGGATGCTAAACTTGCTTTCCATCTATACAGTCACTGGAAACTCCCAGCAGCTCCCAGCTCTACCTGAATATTCTGCTGACCAGGAGCCTTTGAGCGCTCCTTTGCAGCAGCATATTATAATCTGGGAATTCTTGGCACCAATATGAATTGTTGTGTTCACATCTCCTGCATCTGTGCCACTCCAGTTACACAAAACCATTGATAACCTACAGTTGCTTCAAATGAGGCTTCCATTGCTGTGTAAAAATTTCTAAATCACATGTATCCATCTTTCCACCACCTCTTCTAATTCAATGCGATAGGGCAAAGTTAGAAAAAAGCAAATGGAATCGCATTCCTACGGTTCCCACCTTTAGCTAAACAGGCAGTTATTTCTATTCCCTTGCTAATTACAAAGTAGCTATAAAGAGTGCTAATCCTCAGCTGAAAAAAAAGTTGGGTTTTTTTTTGTTTGTTTGTTTGGTTTTTTTAAAGAGAAATAATAAAAAGGGAAAAATGAAGGGGGTGTAGGGGGGAGCATCTACCATTCCCATTTTCTTGTATAAACGCACTATATTTATACCTTAGCCACAGCTGACAAACAAGCACAGAGGTTAAGGAATTTGATTAATACAGTATGCAAAAGAATGTAATTTATTTTCATTTTCTTGAAAGATTATTTTTTTTTTGGCAGTATAATGCTTAATGCATAGCATGCTCACTTTTACCTCAAAACCTAAGTTAATATACATAACATCTTAACACCCAAAGAGACAGGCAGTAAAATATAAATTATCATCTAGCCTCTCCTTACAGACACACTCACAGATAAATATCACAGAATTATTAATAAAAAGGATATAACATGTGAAGAAAAAGAAGAAAATTCTGTTTTAGCTGTTGAAAGTTGTTTATATATGTGCTTTTGCTACACTGCTTCGTAAGATAAAACAATGCTTTGTTTAGTCTTAGGGATAGGAGTAATGCAAAAAAAGGTTCAAAACTTTAAAATGTTGTATTATTGTTCCTAGTAGACTTTTTCTTATTATTCAATTTTTTTAAAATAATTTAAAGGAATTAATGACTTATTATAAAAAAGAGATATTTGGGATAAGATACACCTATATAAGAGAAAGTTATATTTATAATTAGTTAGGGCCTAATTGTAACTAATTACAAAAGTAAATCGATGAAAATACTGTTCCCCTTAGTTATTCTATATCAGAATTACTGGGTTCCAGGATGTAAAATTACTAGGATGTTTAGACTAAGGAGAAGGTTAGATAATGTAAAATAGAAGTGATGCCACTGAGGGAAAAATATGTAACTTATATAACACAAAATACCGTAGGAAGAAAAAACCTCTTGTATCTGTATAGTCTTCACAAAGCCTTGAATGCAACAGTCTCTGCAAACATACATACCCATTTGACATCCCACATTCCAGAACTCCTGAGGATTATAATTTGAAGAGTTCGTTCTTGTTCCTTTGGGGTAGATTCTTGTAAGGAATCTTGAAGTGTGTGAAATAAACTCCCGGGCTGAAAAAAATAGAATGATAAAACCTCTGTGAGAAAAACTTTATTAATAAAGTGATCATATCTGAAAAAAATAATAATAAAAATATAATAATCTGATCCAAGTATTTTTATATGATCAGTGTATCATATAAATGTATTTATATTTTAGGACATTTCTATCCATTTTAAAATTAGTATATCAGCCATTTTGAGATATTGCTGATATCCCATTTTAAAACTTTAAAATGTGTATTTAGTGTATATTTGAATGTGATAGTATTTCTGTCTATAGTGCAGACATTTTATAAAGGCTCAATAACCAAGGATCATTCCTTCATGGAAATATTCTATTTCTTCACCTCTTTGTTAGGTGACTTTTATACTAAAGCCCACTGTGTTCTCATGGAAAATTGGAAATGCACAAAACAAGGAACTAATCAAAAAGCCCAATAGGAAAAAAAGTCATCCCAGGATGATCTTAGCATGATTGCTGTTTTGAGGTTTAAATAACATGACGGAATAATCTCTCAATAAGTGAACAGCACATTTCTAAAAGACATCTAATTGATTTCTTTATAATCTTCAGAAGGTGCTAAGTATTCAAGTGAGTTGATTTTCTTCCTCCTAGCAGTGTTCCCTCCCACAAAGGCATAAACTAAACAGATGTGGAAAACTTCAAATGACTTCTATCTACACTATTCCTGTTTCATAATTAAACAGAAAGCTTTACATTTCCAGGATCATCACTCTGATCCTTTCCATTCTCCTCCGTCCCCCACTCCCTGCGTGGGCAGACAACTGGAGTTAAACAACAAAGGCTGCATTGCATTGGCTGCACCAAACAGAGATGCTGCAGCACAGAATGAGTTTTGAGTAATCCAGCCTGGCTGGTATGAAATATCTGGTCAGATGGGACAAACTGCCTGCCACGGAGTTTATTTATTCCATCAATGTGGATTCTCTTATCTGCAGTTATCATCAAAGCCAATGGTACTGCATGCCCAAATCCCATGAGTACTACAGACCATATATGGGGAGGGTGAAATCTATTCCACATATTTTCAAGTATTGACTGAACTTCCAAATTATTTGATGCAGAAAATAATGAACCAAAATGTATTAATGCATTTGGTATATTATGTTAATATTTGTCCTCCTAATACTACATGAAATTAAAACAAAGCTGGGTTTCAATTTTCTTCACAGAAACAACTGAAATACAAAAAGGCAGTGCAAATGACAAGATATTTCTAAACCAATATAGTAAAACCAACTGAATAAAATTATATCTAAACCCAAATAAAACTATTTCTAAAATAATTTAATAAAAACAACCAAAATAAATTGTACAGCATGTGTTTCATTAAATTTTAACCCTTCCAGTGCCTCAACAGTGAACCATAGTGCCGTTGTAACTTTTATCTGATTAAATAAAAAGATATTACCTGAATGTTTTATAAATTTTCGTGCTCGAACCTCTCCAATCGAATTATTTTCATAGCACTTCTGATTTTCTAGAGAATGCTCGAAGCTCACAAACTTCTGCGATTTGGTATAAATCACAAGGTCCGACAACGCAAGGGCAAGTTTTTTCTTCTTCATCTAATAATCATAATATTAAAAAATGGAAGAATAACAAACTTACAATAACATTTGTTTCAGTATTATTATTAACAATTCAGAAAAAAACTGTCATTTTGGATGCATAAAGCATGGGAAAATGTGTCACAGTTAATGAATATCTGAGCTTAAGATATGACTTGATAGTGAGAGTTAATCCAGTCAGAGGCAATTAAGGTTATTGTCTCTATGTTCATCATAGCAGATGTAGTGTAAATGGAGACATGTTTCCAATGGTTCCTAGCACAGTGTTCTGTTCGACAGCTTTGTCATTTCCCTGCTTCTGAGACTGGTATGTGAACTAACATAATTTTTAATGGCTCTTAACATTACTTATATAAAATATATGTTAATATAAAAAAGAGCAGCAGGATCTATACATGAATGGCACAAACTCTACAACAAAATGTAAGAATAGGAGGAGAATATTTTACCGTGCCAAGCAAATCAATCATACGTATATTCCTCCAAATATTTCTCTGAAGTTAGGAAAACTCTGTTCTTAATGAAGATGGGAAGTTCTTTGGCCAAAGTTTTTCTTTAGCCTTACTCCATTAGCAAAGCAAGCAAAAGCAAAGGCTGCTACACAATGAAGTAACTCAAATTTTATGAGGTTCTTATCTCTTAAACTGAGGTACTATGTGACCTCTTCCTTTTATTTGAACTTGTGAGCTAATCAGTGGTAGTAACCAGCAAAGAGCTGGTAGTACTAATAATGTTTACATTTCATAAAGCTTTTGAAGGCCAATTAATTCTCCTCTGATGAAATAACAGGCATTTCCTGCTTAAACTATGCAAAGTTCAAGTGCATTAATTATTCTGGAGCTATGTGCCATATGGAGCACCAGGAGCCTACTGGCACAGAACTCCAAAATAATGGAACTCTCAGGATGTGGAAGGCAGTGACACAGCTTAAGACAGCTTAAGACAACATCAACAATGTATCTTGGGTGTGGATTCAAATCCTCTCCCACCCCCCAACAGAGCACTAGAGTGGGACCCTGGAAACCATTGTCTCTTCTGCATTTGAAACATTACCAGACATCTGTTGTTGCTACTGTTAATTAAGATGTATGTGGTATACATTCTGGTCTGTAACATGATGTTACAAATATGTATGACCCTATTATCTGGAAATTTGTTATTCCCTGCTCAAGGAAATCTCCATCCTTTCTCAGAATTTTTCTTTACTATGTCTCTATATCAGATGGAAAGAAAAAGAAAAGATCTTGACCTTCAAATCTGTTAGAGAAAAGAAATACAGAGGAAGAGACACTGGCTCTCAGGGAAACCAATGACACCTGAGGAGCAATGCCAGTCTATTGGCATTCACATAATCAGAGCATAATGTGCAAAAGTGACTGGATACTGGGTGCTTCCTGCCTGCTGAATAAATTTGAAATAAGCAGTTTGAATCATGATGGAGGAAGAAATTTCCGTGGCAGAGAATTACTACTTGATTAAAAAGTAAGTTAAATTTGAGTATTAAAAAGTAAATTGCATCCAATTTTTATGGTCTCAGAAATAGTATTTAATGTTGTCTCTACATGATGAATGTAGACCTTTTCTATTATAAATGCTTAAAAATGTTTTAGCACAACCAGAACCTTACACCTAGTGTCCCGTCTAAATCCAGAACAGAAGAAACTAGGGGAATGGGAACTCCTCAAAATTTCCGTGGCAGACTGGTGGACTGCAGGAAGAAGTATTTGTCTCTGTCCTTCATTCTTTTTCATCAGGGACTGCTATGAAAGTTCTCCACACGTAATTCCAGGAGTTTCTTGAGTCCAACAAAGCAGTCAAGCAACTTTATACTAGATCTATTGTGGTATTGAGCACCTGGGACAAGCACAAGTTTTGGAAGTGAAAAATGCAGGTGGAGTTCAGGATGGGAGTGCAGGGAAAGGCTGCCTTTTAGTTGGCTACTAAAATATGCTCCAGTTTGGCATGTCTTTTAAGAATCAGGAATACTCTGAAACCTTGAGTTAAAAAATATTATTTCAAAATATATTGCTCTAAGTTTTTTTAAAGCCTACCTTTTAAATTTAGTCTCTATTATAATATAATAAATTCCTTCTTTTTTTAAGAAAATGCTGGGCTGGCATACATCTATATGTTTTCTAAATTCAGATGAGATAAAAATTACCTTTGATTTTTTTCGAGGTAGGGGCGAAGATCTACGGTCACTTTTTCTTTTTGAGGAATCACTCTTTGAGACAAGAGGGGCTGTTTCATCAGTCTCATCTTCATCAGACAGATTTTCAGAATCAGTAATTTCTACTGTCTCACCCTGACGGTCAAGATTTCTCCTGAGCATACCTTCCTCAATTGTTCCAACTTTTTTATTTTTAATCAGAATTTTGAATTTTAATGCCTGTACAAAAGAGGTTAAACAGTAATGACTAAAATGATGTATGGTCTAATTGCAGGTTTTCATATGCATTGTTTAACCCACATTCAAAGCTGTTTATTTAATATAATGAAGTGAGGTAAAACAATGGAATTAAGACAGATATCAGTGAGGCAGAAGTCAAAAGCAAGTAAAACAAACAGAACCTGGAGATCAAAGCACAAAACAGAATACAAATATTTAAGCCCATGCCAGGAAAAAAGGCTCTCCACCAGTCAGAAAAACAGATACTAAAACTGTGGGCAAGATTAAGGTAAGAAGTTAAGTGTTAGAGGTGATGGAAAGGTAAGACATAGAAAGTAAATTTTTGTACTATGCATTAATCCATTTTTATAGATTTAAAGATATGTATCTGATATTAATCGGATTTGTTTTGTTATCATTGCAGCTCCTGGAAATTTCTTACATTATTTGATTAGTGCATTGTGCACATCTATCTAGTGTACCAAATAAAAACTTTCCTTGTTATGTCATTACACAGTGGATCCTCACGCTGATCTTACCTGGTCAGGGAACATAACAGAGTTTGAAAATTTATTGCCTAAGCAGTTTCTCTGTTTTTAAATGGGCATGTTTCAACTTCCAAAATAAAAACTGTAGGAAAAAAAATCATTAAAGGTTATAATTTCTAATCAGACGGCTTTCATCTATGAGCCTGGATCCTATGAGTATAAATTTCACTTAGATTTATGAAATAATATTAATAGTAAAACAGTTATTATATAGCAGACATTCATCTCTGTGCACAGGAACTTACAGTGAGCAACAGGACTTGCTTATGTTCTTGGATAAAGTGATCCACAAAAATATTGCTTAAAGTTTTATATGCACTAGTGAAAAGGAAGGCTATACTTTGGGAAGGTTACAGAAACAAGGAACAAATATTTATACGTTAAATAAAAGATAACTGAAATATTGTATTTTAAGGTATCCATTAAGTAAATATGAAAAGCATGGATGACAGAAACATATATATATATCCAAATATTTATAACAGAAATTAGAGCCAAAGGCAAAGAAATAGACATTTAATTTATTTACATTGCAATCTCCATTGCTGATAATCCCCTTATCACTTCAGATCTTGTACTAGTAGTTTGTCAGTGTACCAGTGGAACAAGATATCCTATACTTAATATCTATCAATGCCACACTAGTGTGAGATTTGATTAGTCTCTCTGCTCTGGTGATTCAGAATAAGGATGCCCTTTAACATTTCCTTCATTTCTTATTGATGCACTCATTTTTTTTTTCCTGTGGTATTTTTAGAAGGGTTTTGATGTGAGTAATGCTACTCATATTTTAAAGAGTTCTGAATTTTCCTCAGCATCTTTGTATTTCCCAATATTTAAAAGGAATTCTATTTACATTTTGTCATCTATTTTGTTATTAATAGGTGAGATTTAATTCCACAAGTTAAAATTTAAAAAAAAAAAAGTCTATTATACAAGGGAAGGAAAACCTTTCTATGAATATTTCAGCTGCCTGTGCCGAAACCTGCTTTAGGTTAAAAAAAAACATCATCTGTGTCACCATATAAAAATAGGCCATGATATTTTAAGTTAGATAGTTTCTAAAATTCTGTTTAGGAACTCTTAACAAAAATGTAAATACCCTGAAGTAGAACAAATATTTTTTCTTATAAAGATAACATATTAAAATCAAACTCTCTTTTCAGAAACAGTTACAGAAAATACTGTAGCAAAAATAAATTTTGCTATTTTTTGGCCAGAAGCAGATTCTAATAAACTTAAGCCAAATCACTGAAATTGAACTGTGAATTGAAAAGATATACTATGGATTTTAAGTCTGAGCTTCAAAAAAACTGACGACAAATGTATGGTGACAAAATCAGGGACTATGTGAAATTTGAGTTCTTTAATTAGTAATCAGCAGTGTCAAGCACATGGCTTCTTTTTGTACAAATCTCTATATCTTTTAAGCAGATAATGACCTGAGAGTTTGAACATTCACTATAACTTATCTTTTGTAGTTTAAGTATAAAATAGAAAATATTTTAAAAATACATGTTTACTACGTACTCATATATAAACTGTAAGCATAATAATAATAAAAAAAAAAGAATAAATATGTGAAACAATAATTGATCTTTCCTAGAGCATTATAGGACTGGTATAAGCGAAAGCCTCCAAGTACTATCAATTGGAACAGATATTTAAATAATTAAATGCACAAAACTTAGTTATTGTACTAAATAGGTATTCTGGTTACTATGATGTACAGAACAGCTTCAGAACAGCTGAAGTGATACAAAGCTGTAAGACAAAATCACGAACACTTTGGAAAGGATCAGGCAAACCCACCTCCTGATTGCTGCAATGAATGAAAAAAGGGAAAAAATTCAGTCCTCAGAAATGTAGAGAATAAACCCTGGATTTGGGTCATGAGTATGAAAAACACAATATCTTCCTTTATTTGAACTTAGCATGTTTTTCTCTCTTCTCCTCTCCTGACCAACTGCAGGTGCTTAGTAAGAGCAACATAAAATCCTGAAAATATTGCTAACTCACAAGGTTGAAATTGGCTTAAAGTTTTACATATTTTTTATTTCAAGAATTATGTTACTGTCTTAAATATTGACATAGGGTTAAAATGTGACACTTTCCGAGAAGTGTAACATGAAGGAAGTTTTTGAGTCATTGACCAAATTTATGTTGAATGAAAATGACTGGACACTTCTGTTAAGTGCAACTGTTGAAAAAAACCCCAACACCAGCATTCTTCAATGATTCAAGAAGAGAAACATGCTTAGTGAATGTGTGAAGGGATGTCTTTGTGGCAGCCTTATAAATCACAGTTATTGAGATATTTCAAATCAATATTACCAGTAATGTCTGAGCTCTAGTTAGATGGATATTAATTATACCAGAGCCACCTTTTTAGCTATCTCATAACAACCTTTCATATGATACAGTCACCTAGTGAGAAGTCCCCTACATTGAAAAATTCCAGTTCTGTGTTGTGCTTTGCAGTAGACACAAAATATATGAGAGAATCTTTCTAAATGTCCTTTTATTAAAAATATATTTTTTAAAAAGCAGAAAACATGCCTAAAGATAGAAATTGGGAGGGGCGACACTGGCAGTCAATTTTCTGGATGAAGTGAAAACCTGACACAATCCTGGGTTAAAGTGTATGTGTTCTAAGAAACAATCTGTCCTTAAAAACCGTTTTACAATATATTATTTCTCATTTGTCTACTTGAAAGAGTGCCACTCAGGAAACAAACTTCAAAGACAGAGAGAGTATCAGTTTGCCGATGGCTCAGAGGCTTGACCTATTATAACTGTTGGCAGTAATTTTAGATCCCATTGAAAAACAGGACCCCTAGCTGGCGATGCCTCGCCCTGTTTTACATGAGGACTCCATCAGATGTAAGAGAAATATGAAAACACATACAGACTTTCCCAACCATGGTATCAAAAAGACATCTGACAGTAGTCTTGGAAAAAGGTCCAGTGCAAATTATTTTCCATTTCTTAGACACTTTTAAGTCAAAAAAATGGGATGTAAATGACCTGCAAAGCTCTTGCAAATCACTGTTAAACAACCTGCTGCTTCTCATTCAAGAATGAACAACAACTCAGAGAGTAACAAGGACCAGCAGCTACACAAGGTGACCTAGGAACTGAGGGTGATGTCAGACATGGGGTAATGCCCTTACCAACTAGGGCAACAATAAAACAAGTAGAGCAGGTCTGGTGATGGTAGGCAAGTTTCGGGAAGCAGCCCAGTGACTGACAGACAAGTCACAAGGCAGGTCCAAAGTCAAACCAGGAAAACATATCATTTAAGTACAGAATGGCTCAGTTTGGAAGGAACCCCTGGAAACCATCTAGTCTGACCCTCTTGGTCAAAGCAGGGTCAGTAAGAGTTACAGCTGTGTTCAGTCAGGTTTTAAGTATCTCCGGGATAGAGACTCCATAATATCTCTGGGCAACCTGCTCCAGTGCCCGACTATCCTCACAGTGACAATTCTTTTTCTCATGTTTAAATGGAATTTCTTGTGTTCCAGTTTGTTCCCCACTGCCTCTAGCCATTTCACTGTGCACCACTGAGAAAAGCCTGAGCCAAATCTAAAGAATTCAGAAATTTTATTACAAACAATATTGACTTTCTTGGTTTTGAGGTCATCACCAAGTCATGCTACATTTTCAACAACTTCCCATTTTTTAAAGAATAGATGCTAAATGTAAATTGAGATGCAAAATAGTGGACTGGAAATGTTTTTGACCCGCTATGGAGCAAATATATTTCTGATGTAAAGACTCGATCAAGACATTTGCATATGTGACTTGTAGGTCAAAAAATAGGAGTGAATCTCATCACTGAAGCAACAGAATTATATGTGCTCAAACAGTCTTGATCTTCAATTTCTGAGTGCCCTACTTTTTCAATGACAAGAAAATAAGACTGTAAAACCCTATACAAAGGTATGGGAGATGAAATTTTGAAGATGGTGAGACTGAAAGTTGAATCATGTAGCCACAGCTTCATCAGACTATTACCTTTTTGTCAGACAGTACAGACAGCTAGAAGTACCTATTTGTCAGAGATTATAGACAGCCAGGTATGACCAAGTTTTGAAAGTTTCTCAGTGAGAAGGGTCATCAGAGAGAATGGAAGAAACTGCAGTAGCAACATGAATCTCTTAGACGTCCACTCAAATGTTACATCTAGATGTCAGAGACTGTTGTACTTGATTCATACAGACTGATGCATTCATGGAAAACCATGTCTATTCTGGGAAAACAGTGACTGCATATGGAAAGCTCCTTTGTATACTGAGTAGATACAGGTGAAGAAAAAGGTGGAGTTGTAGCTACAGGGTTTGTTGGTTTTCCCCCTAATATACTAGTAGGATTTAAAATTCCCAGATAGCATAAATTTCTACCAGAGACTTTCTATGAATCTTTCTCAAAAAGATTATTAAACAGACTTGCAAAATAACAATAGTTGCCACTTCACTGTCAGTTAACAATGCATCAATATGTCTTTGCAATTTTGTGATAGGAAACCTGCAAATAATGTAAAATTCCCAAGTACTTCATTTATATACCATGACAGCAGTGTAAGATAGCTTGATGTACTATGATGAAAAATAATTGAGGAACACACCTTCATCAAAAGCATCAATGCATTTACATTCTTTTTTTATGTGTTACATCTGACATGTTTTTCTTTCAGTAGCTGTCAAACCTGTTAGAGAAGAGGGATTCAGCAGGGTAAGAAAAAATTGATCTCACTTCTAGGATTTCCTAAATTCATCTACAAATTGCTGCACAAGATACCACATTCTGTTCACTTTTTATCCGCGTAATCCAGGAGGGACAGTGCAATTGGCAGAGATCTCTGGTGCCAGTCAGTGATGCCAAATATAATTTAATGTCACATCTGTTTCAAAGGACCTGATACTCCAGTGGATATTAAAGAAGTTAATGAAATCTCTTTGGAATCACCATAGTGGCCAAGACTGCCAGGAGAGGATTGTAGTGGTTTGGTTGCTCTGGGTGACAAAATTTCTGTGTGGCAAGGAGGTAAGAGGATAGATAGGGTCAAAGAGATCGGTGAAGCTGAAGTGTGGCTTCATTTTATCTCAGTTGATAAGGGGGGTGTGAAAGAATGAAACAGTGCAAAAGCCTTCTCTTTACATGTAGAGGAAGAACTGTCTGTTGAGATGTTACAGAACACAGTAATATTCCATGGAATTAACAGTATTAATATAGTCAGCTGCAGGGTGAACGTATGTCTGAGAACAAGATGTAAAAAAAACCTATTTTCCTGAAATTTTCTGGGTTTGGGTTTCAGAGTAAGTGGGTGTTGGGAAAAAACAGACAGCAGTAGCTTTCAGTGACCATCCAATTTTCTTTTCTGGACCTCCTTGTGATTTTCAATTAAAATTACAATGGTAGGAGACATCATGCATGAGCTCTGGTCCAAGGAAACAGCTAAGAGTGGGTTTGCTCTGCATTTTAATCTTTCTTCCAGACACACACAATCATCTCAGCTGACAAAGGTGTAGCGCAAAACCTACTTAGAAAATAAGTAGAAGATAAATCAGACCACAGAGGAGATCTCCAAACCTCCAAGATCTAAACAAGAACCTGTAATTGGCAAATGTTTCTATGAAGTGTTTGGAGAAATTATGTGATATTCCACTTCATGTACAGATAAGGGCACCATATGATTCAGATCTTGAAGAACATTGAGAAGTGGATATTAAATGGAAGCCTTTCATGAGCTGCATGTACTTTTTCACAGGAGGAGCAAAACTAGGAACAATAGCAGCTGTCAGATGAGAAAGATTTCCCACTCAAGAAACATGTTTCAGTCTCATGTGACAGGGAGAAGCTGGAGGTTGAAGGTTCTTGCCAAAGAGATCTGAGAGAAAAGGGAAGGAGGACTGAAAGCCTAGCAAAGAATGCAACAGCACAGGTTATGAACACAAGAGGTGACAACTAAGTGATCAATACCTTGTTGTGATGCAGATGATCAGAGGACTTGAGGGACAGAAGTATACCTGTCGCATTTATAGGCATGTAATGCATGTGTAGAAATAAAGAGGTTTGTGCTGTGTCCTATTGGAATATTTTCTAACAGGGCATATTATAAAAAAAGGTCTTTGTGGTTATTGTTAATTTCAAGAAAGAGTGAAAGTCTCTATACCTTTTCAATTCCTCCCGTTTTCCTTGCCAAGAAGGCAAGAAGGAAGGAGAGTGGAACTCAATTCAATGTCAGTGAATATAACACAAGAAGGTAAACAAGATTGAAGGGAAAATTGAGGTAAAACACTGTAAATCCAGATACCTTAATTTTTAAACTAAGAGTAATTAAATTCATATATATATATAAATTCATATATATATACACACACACATAGTAAAGTGACTTGATGTATATTCACCTTAATACTGAAATACTTTAGTGTGACGTTCATGTTAATTTATAATCAAGATAAAAAAATATTTTAGCATATAAGCAATTCACCACTTATTTTTATTTTGCTTTAATATAAGACAGCATAACATCCCCCCCAAAAAAAAACAAAAAACAAAAACAAAAACAAAACACTGAAGAAATAATCATTTAAAATTAATATTTAGAACAGACTTTAAAAGCATATCCAATAAACACGCTAAAGAAAAAGCTAACATACGTAAGTCTGTGGGAACTGATGAGATGCATTGCAGAGTCCCGAAGACACTGATATAGTTGCCAAGACACTCTCCATGATATTTGAGAAGTCCTGGCAGTCAGGGGAAATCCCTGGTGACTGGAGAAAGGGAAACATCGCACCCATTTTTAAAAAAGAGTAGAAAGGAGAACCCCATGAACTACTGTCCTGTCAGCCCCATCTCTGTGCCAGGGAAGATCATGGAACAGATCCTCTTAGAAGCTATGCTAAAGCACAGGGAGGTGATTTGAGACAGCCAGCATGGCTTCATCAAGGGCAAGTCCTCCTTGACCAACCTAGTGGCCTTCTGCAATGGAGTAACTACATCAGTGGACAAAAGAAGGGCTATGGATGTCATCTATCTGGACTTTGATGGGGCCCCCCACAATATCATTCTTTCTAAACTGGAGAGTTATGGATTTGATGGGTGGACTGTTGGGTAGATGAGGAACTGGCTGGATGGTCACATTCAGAAAGTAGCAGTTGATGGCACAAAGTCTGAATGGACACAGGTAACAAGTGATGTCCCTCAGGGGTCCATACTGGGACCAGTACAGTTCGACATCTTCATCAATGACATAGACAGTGGGATCAAGTATACCTTCAGCAAGTTTGTGGATGACACCAAGCTGAGTGGTGCAGTTGACACACATGAAGGATGTGATGCCATGCAGAGGAACCTGGACAAGCTCAAGAAATGGGCCCAAGTGAACCTCCTGGAGATCAACAAGGCCAAGTGCAAGGTCCTGCACCTGGGTCAGGGCAACCTCTGGTATCAATACAGGCTGGGGGATGAAGAGATTGAGAGCAGCCCTGTGGAGAAGAACTTGGGGATACTGGTGGATGAAAGATTGGACATGAGCTGGCAATGTGCACTTGCCCAGAAGGCCAGTCATATGCAGAAGGCTGCAGTCATATGCAGAAGGCTGCATCAAAAGGAATGTGGCCAGCAGGTCCAGGGAGGTGATTCTGTCTCTCTGTTTCACGCTGGTGAGACCCCACCTGGAGTCCGGCAACCAGCTCTGGAGCCCTCGGTACAGGACAGACATGGACCTGTCAGAGACGGTACAAAGGAGGTCACCAAGATGGTCAGAGAGCTGTGACACCCTTTCTATGAGGACAGGCTGAGAGGGTTGGGGTTGTTCAGCCTGGAGAAGAGAAGGCTCTGGAGAGACCTTATTGTGATCTTTCAGTACTTAAAAAGGACCTATAAGAAAGATAGGGACAGACTTTTCAGCAGGGCCTGTTGTGATATGAGACAGGGTAATGGTTTTAAAGTAAAGGTTAGACATAATGAAATTTTTTTCAATGAGGGTAGTAAAATACTGGAACAGATTGCCCAGAGAGGTGGTAGATGCCCCATCCCTGGAGACATTCAAGACCAGGCTGGAGAGGACTCTGAGCAACCTGATCTAGTTGAAGATGCCCCTGCTCATTGCAGGGGGGTTGGACTAGATGACCTTTGAAGGTCCCTTCCAATACAAACTATTCTATGATTCTATTATTATGTGATTCTAAAAATAAAGAATAGTATGATCTAATAATAAAGAAGTAATGTATGTTGACCACAGAACGTGCTGAACAGGACTTTACTAACAAAACTTCAGATCTATTAGTGGGCTAAATTGTAATTTCTTTTACAAACGTTACTTGTTTTTAAATATTTTCTCATTCTTATTTTTTTAAATTTCAACGTTCAATGAAAGAAACAGGTTCACAAATACAGATGAGTTACATTGGAAAGTTTCAAAAGAGAAAACTGATTTCAAAGCTTTCCCTTTTTGTTGTGTGTGAATATAATAGAGATAGATACAGGTGTCTGATAAGAGTTTTGTTATCACAGTATCACAGTATCACAGTATGTTTGGGATTGGAAGGGACCTCAAAAGATCATCTAGTCCAATCTCCCTGCTGGAGCAGGAACGCCTAGGTGAGGTCACACAGGAACATGTCCAGGTGTGTTTTGAATGTCTCCAGAGAAGGAGACTCCACAACCTCCCTGGGCAGCCTGTTCCAGTGCTCTGTCACCACCACTGAGAAGAAGTTTCTTCTCAAATTTAAGTGGAACCTCTTGTGTTCCAGCTTGATCCCATTACCCCTTGTCATGGCACTCACCCTTTATATATTTATAAACATTAATAAGGTCACCCCTCAGTCTCCTCCAAACTAAAGAGACCCAGGCTGCCTTAGCCTTTCTTCATAAGGGAGGTGCTTCACTCCCTTAATCATCTTTGTTGCCCTACGCTGGACCCTCTCCAGCAGTTCCCTGTCCTTCTTGAACTGAGGGACCAAGAACTAGACACAATATTCCAGATGTGGTCTCACCAGGGCAGAGTAGAGGGGAAGGAGGACCTCTCTCAATCTACTAACCACCCACCTTGTAATACACCCCAGGATGCCATTGGCCTTCCTGGCCACAAGGGCACAGTGCTGGCTAGTCGAAGTACTCATGTAGGGAGGTACACCAATTCCCTTAAGTGCATTATTCATGGTAATTTTTTAAAAAATGAGTTATTAGGCTATCAGTTGCATCAGCCTCTATGCAAGTGTATTTACTGTGCTTGAGCCACATCAATGAACACTTATCATTCTGTGGAACCAATCTCATATCTGGGCAATTACAATGAACATTAACCATCCTGACACTGTATTTTCTTGGACTTTTATTAGAAACCAGAGGCTGTCATGTTTAAAGAACAATGCTTTTATGTTGTTACTGATGTTAACACCTCTGATACCATTTTCTTCCTGGGATGGCTTTACCAGCTGGGTTCCTGTAGAACCATACAAGAGGCAGTAGCTTCTTCCCTAGTCTTGTTATTGCTCTGTCTTGGAAAATGTGGAACAGTATATTATGTATATGGCAACTATATTTTTTTTTAATACGGAGAACCCTTCTTACCAACAGCATTTAAAATTCACCATTTATGGTTCTGTAACATCTATTTTGCCGTACTTAAGTAAAGCAGGCTTAAGATTAAGTTCAGCATCTGGCTCACTCAAATGATAATGAATTTACCCAGGCCTTGAATATGCACCAGGTTCCAAGGTTTAAGGATGTGATGCCACTAAACTCCTTTTGAACATGGACCAAAAGTGATTCTTCAAGAAGATGCTAGCCAAAAGTCAAGCTTACTACTCTACTTGCAAATTTAATCATAACTACATATTTCTATCACAAAATAAAATCCTATTGATTTTTGTTACATATTTGATCAGAGCAGCTAGGAGAAATGGAAATTATCCTGATCCTTGTTCATTCTCAACATAATGATTTATTAAATTCAGGTTTTTGTAAATCACCTGAGGGCAGTGGTATTATTTAGGTAACTCTTACATAATACACAGATGTAGAATACATTTCACATAACTTTAAAAGATTAAAAGTTCTGTAGAATGAATCGCACCTGAACCACGTACATTTAAGTGAGGAATAGATATGGAACCCACCAACGCATTTCCTGGCAAACAATTCTACAGAGCTGACTTATGAAAACTCCAAGCTATGGAAATATGAAGTATGAATTCCATATATCATAGGAAACATACGGTAAGGGACAAATCTCATAGAAAGTAGTATTTTTAAGTAGTAGTATTTCTAAGTATGAGACTCCATGATTCAGATGCAGTACACTGATTTTGTGCTTGCTACAGAGAACATATGATCCTTCAACATCTGTTGGACCAAATGCAGCTATGCTATGAGAAGCTTTAAAACAAACCCTGATGTTTAATACAGTTTATCTGTTTTTTACTTTACAGAACAGTTTTCAGGTTTGCAAAGTGATAATGGAGAGTGTGATATAAAAAATATAATGCTACAATGTAAAAAAAATATATTGGCTTATTGAGAAATTTATTTAGATAGATATTAGATATATTTACAACATTGCTATGAAAATATAACGGTATGGTAATACTGTAGCAAGACTTTTGGAGACACCACTTCCAAATTTTTTTTCCATAATAACTCCTTTAAAAAAAGACATCTGTGTGTTGTCCTGCCTTATGACAGTGTTTCCTACCCACATTTTAATTTGCATTGTTCCTTTTTTGATTACTGAAAAAAAAGGTATAAAATATATCTGATATATCACTGATAACAGTGATAAGCGTAAGTACCTATCTGGTATGTATGCATGTATTTGTGTTATAAGAGATTAACAAAAAAAATCTTTCGTCCTTGAAAGAAAATTATGTGCAAAGACTGGAACAATGGAATTTATTTGTTGTAGTTTCCAATAAAATTTTCAACACTCATCTAATTGCCTTTTCTGACTTCATATCCCAGGGGTCTCAAGCCACCAGCTGACAAACACTGAGAAAGAAACAATGTTTTTGCAGTAACAGAACTTGATGAAATAGTTCCATCAACGTTGTTTTTGACAAAAAAAATACATATATATATATATATATTCTGGTTTCCATTTCAATAACATGTTTAAATTTTAGGAAATTCTTTCAATCTAAGGAACAAAAAATAAATTAGCAGAAAAAAAAAGACACCATAATATGTTTAAAGAAAATATTTTAAAATTTTGTTTCAAAGCACAATGTTGTTTAAAAATTTATATTTTGTTTCTTCTTTTAAAACTAAAACACTGGAAGCCTCATTTCAGAGAAAAGGGAAGAGGCAAACTTAACTATATTTGTGTATAAAATAAAATAAAACTTTTATAAAATAACATAAAGCTTTTAATGCATCCAAAGCACCACATGTTGGATTGATGTGAACTGCATGATCTAAGGCTTTGCAAAATGTTAGTATGTTAGCTTTTAACAAAAACATGCTGCAACATTGTATTGAAAATACTTTTTCTTTAAACAAAACCTTCTCTATCAGTCCACATGCTTAATTTTTGCTTTGTCTTTTCTTTATCTTTTCATGTGGGTTTTTTTTTGTGTTGTTTATTTTTGTTAGCACTTGAAGTCTATTTCAGACCCCAGATGAGCAGTTTCATAAATTCAGTTTCAGAAAATTAAAAAAAAAAAAAAAAAAAAAAAAAGAGGTGTTTTTCCCTGTCTTTCACAGAGAAAATCCGTGTTATTACCTCAGGGGAAGGTAATTCAGTCACATCTGGATCACCAAGTGTTGAAGTAAGAAGTTTGTCACCTAGAATACTTTGTAAATGTTCTGCTATTACTTCCTGCTGCGTAGGGCTGCAGTGGTTCTCCAAAGACAGTACCACTGGATAGTCAGATGCCTGGAAGCAAAATTTAAAGGCTTTTATTATTAATAAATAAAAAGGACACCGTCTTCCTCCCAAAATTTCTTATTTCCCGAAGTATCTTACAAAAGTCCCCTTAATAATCTGCATTTTCTTTTATTTTCAAAACTTTCAGAATATAGGTCAGTCATTTCAGCTCAGTAACATAATAAAAAACCTCACAATATTTACAGAAAAGTGAAACACAACTGAAGAAGAGAAAAAAATGCATCCTCAATAAGCTTAGGAGAGTTAAACGGGCCTAGACATATGCAGAGATTAAAAAAAAAGTAGATTGAAAGGAACTTCAAGGATCATCTGGTCCAACCTTTCTTGGCTTAGATTAGTTTAAAGGGACGTAATACTTCGTTAGAGGAACTGGGTAATATCTGTGCTGATACTTGGAAAGCACATGTTAAAGTGTATTTGTCCAGTAATCCATAGAAAATTCTTTGTCAGGGGTATTTAACATACTAGTTAGTGTTGGATGTAAAGAAAGTGAAGAGAAAATAACTGAAGTTTGTGTTATAGTTAAGTGCAATATGCTGTGTATTAGCAAAAACAGGTGAGTTACATCTTATGAGTTGTGAAAAACAGTGAAATAAAACCATACTTATGTTTTCATTATATTTTAAAATTGGAGGCTAATTAAATTTTATATAGAAATCAGAACAGAAAAATATAGCTTTGCTTAATTCTGAGGCTATAAATATGTATGAATTTCCATATAAATGTATGATCATTGGTGTATGTATTTACACAAATATTGCTAGCCTGAATGCATGAGTTATCTTAATAGTCATTCAGGACTTCATTTGAGTAGGAGTTTTGCCAGGAATGTATACAAAAGACTGAGACAGTGCCAAAAGCTCTGCAGCTCTTGCTGCTTTGCCAGAGATAGGCAGAGGGGACGTTGGCCTAATGAGTCATCTGACAAAAAGACAGCAGTAGATGGTAACCTTTAACAGGCCTTGAATTCAAAGTAAAAAGAGGGGAAATGGAAAACAGAGTAAGTCTCAGATTAAGCTATAATCTAACATTTTTCTCTATTTTGTAAATTCAAGCAGAGGTCATAAGGCAGACTGATAGCAAGAGAAGAATAAGGGCAGTAAAAAAATGAAAAGATATAATAAAAGAGTAAAACATCAGACGTTCTGAAGTAGTTGCTCACTTTATATTCAATCCTTGCTTAAATGGCCTCAGTTGAGAATTCCATCTAACAATCTGAGTAAGATCTTCTGAATTCCTTGCACAAAGTTTGATTTATAATCATTATCAACAGAATATGTAAAAAAGATATTAAGAACAGATAGCATGTTTTTCCTGTGATTTATTTCACCAATACCCACAACCACAAGCACTGTCTCTGTTTCATATTTTCTTACACTGGGGAATCTCTCACAGCAATCATATCCCTGGGCTTTATTAACCAACATACCTATATATGTACACATACCGTAAATGCATACTTGTCTACCACTTGAATTACAGCACGAAAAAGAATTTTGCTTGTTAAAGTGTGACCATGATACACAACAGGTTCATTGTTGGAGCCATCCCAGCAGTCAATTTCCAGGCAACGACATCCTTTTAAGAGGGCACTTTAAAAACAAGAAAAAACAAAACAAAACAAAACAAAACAAAAGACAAACAGTGAAAAGAAAGATACCACACTCTTATACAAGTTGCTGTATTTCTGATTACAAGCACATTGAATAATTGCAGAAAAAAACTACTTTTTCATCACAAAAGAAAATAAATCCTATAGAATTATACTGACATGAGATAGTTTTATTTTCTGTTGTTTATCTTGGCATGCTGGGTAACACACTTTATTAGAGCACCACGGAATAAGTTGGATTGTCCAAATAACCTTTATTAAGAGACTAAAAACAAAAGTCAAAGATATAAGTAAAATAATTTTGAAATTATGGAAAAATATTGCTTAAAATAGAGTGGGAAATTTTGAAAGGGCCTTTTTTAATACTATTCCAGGATTCATCTGCAAGTTTGAGAATCATTATACTTGATAATAACAGCATTGCACTTGCAGATCAGGTTTTGCTTGGTCTTCACATAATTCAGTTGTCTCCCTCCACCTTATTTCTAAGGGGGATTGTTAAAATTTCTCAGATGCCTTAAATTTACTCTGGTTTAGTTTTTAGTATATTAATGGCACCCCTTAAAGGTCTTAGATTTCTAATATTTGGCTTGTATTAATTTAGACATTTCTTGTAGAGTATTTAACATAATTAACAATCTGTCTTTTACATGCTGCCATTTACATGCTAACAGTATCTCAAAGATGCTTCCAAGATGCTGCGGCATTCTATATTTTCCTTACACAAATAGTAGATAAAGAGGAAGAGAGGGTATTTATACCGTCTTTTCAATTACTTAAAGCAATGGACTATTAATATAATATTTTAAATACTGTTAGAAATAATATCACTAGCGTTTCTGATGCTTGCAAGACACTATAGAATATCCAGAGAACAACCAAACAAAAAAGTTTAGATAGGTGAAGGTTCCAACTGCTTTCACATCATTAAAGTAGTATAAAGTAATCGGAATGCTGGACACCTGTCTTCCAAATTCCCTCTGCATTGCCTTTATCACACAACCCATTTTCTCTCTTCCCGACCATCTCTTCTAAGTGTGTCTTGGCAATAAGGCATCCTGCTTTCCATCTCTTCTTGGAGTCATATGCTGCACATTTAAAGACAAAGTTTCTTCTCTCTCCCGGCTACTATAATATCCATTTTTTTATTTTGTTCTTGCCTCTAAACTGACCACATTGCAACATACACTGATTACAGATATCCTTGACATATTCCATAATACTGTGTCCTTAAATCCTGTATATTGATCAGATTAGAATTTGTCTAGGAATTTTACATTTATTTCAGGGATTTTTTTTTATTTTTGCATGACATGTTGAGATTAAAAACTGAATTAATCACATACTGTGCAGCATACTATACATTTCATTTGCTGCAAGGTTGATTTTTTGAGATGTAAGTGCAAAAAATAGATTGTTTCCAGACTATGAACAGATGGTTTGGCAAATATATTGAAAAGTGTACGTATAAAATAAAATACCACTGTTGCATTTTCTAATTGTATCTGTGATGATTTTGTTCCTCATTGACAAGCAGGATTATATGTGACTTAGTATTCCTTAAAAAATAAAAAAAAAAAGTTTAAAATATTAAAAACAGTGTCTCAGTACCTGGTATATCCCCATAAATCACTGGGCCCTATTAGTTGGTCAGATATCAAGTAGGTGTTATGAGAAGACGAAATAAAATAGTCACATAATGGCTGGTTCATATCTTGGTAGACGGTCCTGCAATCATTTTTAAATACCGAACAGTCATCGGAGCTCAGGTACCTTATAAATCCTTCGAATGACATCTGTCTTCTTTTCCTGACTGAATACAAAAGAAAGCAAAAAATTTCTGATAGGAAATTAAACTGATGGTGATATCTATGTACTTCCCATAATTTTAATAGCCAATTCTGAACATTGCTAGAGGTTATACAGCATAATGCTTTTTAAAATTCATAACAAACAATATAAACACAAATATCAGATGTGTGCGATTCTGGGGATGAATTGCTGTGTTTCAAAATTATGAGAGGGAATAAATGTGTTCTGACATTTTTATTCTTCTGTGGATACCAGTAAGAAGAGTTTGCAGTAGTCCTAATTAAATATAAAGGAAAATACTTGTTGTTTAGTTTTGGAAGGTAACATACCAGTCAATGCACAAAGAGAATCTTTTCTCTGTAGAAAGAACAGGAATTGTTCTCCAAAATGTCAGTTGGAGATTGTGAAAATAATGGTGCTGAAACTATGATACCTAGCACCAAATATCTTCCTCGGTGTCAGAAAGTCCCAAATAAATACTGATGAAATAATGCTTTAATTAGAAGTATTTGAAATAAAAAGAGCATCTTAACAAAATAAATGACAGCCCACAAAGAGGAATTGCAAATCAAGCTTATTATATTACTGCATCTAAACCAAAATGTGCTAATTGCCTCCATAACAGTGATATTCATTCCATTCATTTCGGTTTTAACTGATTTAATGACAAACACATCCGTCATACTGCCAACTGCTTCTCCAATGTCATGGTTCAAATTTAATAACTTTGCAAATGATATGATCTCAAAAGTCAGCTTTGCTTCAAAAGATAACCTAGTTTGAATTATTCAGGAATTTTTCCCAGTTCTGGCTCTAAAATGGCCTTGTTATTGTCGCCATAGTAGGCTAGTGAACCAAGATCACTTTAGGTTAACAAGAACTTAAAGAGGTCAATGCATAGAAACTTTTGTCAAAAAAACAAAACAAAAATAACCACCACAAACAAAACCAGCAAAAACCCACACAAACCAAACCAACCAACCATTAAAACCGCTTATCTGACCTGTTAATTTTTAGTACAGCTACAAAAATCACAACTTACAAGTTAGAATTGCAATTATCAGTCTTCAGTGTGTGTACAGACTGAAAGTTTTCTATCTGAATGAGAATTTATGAAAATCATTCTGATTATGGTAACACAAGAAACATAACTATTTCTAACTTACAGAGTTTTTTTCAACTAGAAAACTTCGCAATGTTTTAAAATGCTAAACTGAAATAGAAAACAATGATGAAGGCCCTGCAGACATCATAAATACACACACTGCTGTCCTTAACCATACAAATGTTATTCATACCAGCAGTCTGTCAACACTATTCTTAAAGACTTCCACAGACACAAGAGTAATCCCATTTCAGTACCTAAGTAACCTCAGTAATAAAAAGTTTACTCTGAAACATCCTTGCTATCCAAAATATTTGTTCTGGTTTGTACTGTTCCTCTTCTTTTTTGTTCACGGTCTTATACACATATGAAGACTGCTATTGCACTTCTATTCATTCCACTGCTTTCCAGAAGAAATAAATCCGGTTCACTGTATCTGTCTGTTAAGATTAGGTTTTCTTAGACTTCTGGTAGTTTTTGTTGTTTCTTCACAACACTTTCTGTTTGGCAAACTTTCTTCTTGATGTTTGATGCCCTAAATTGAAAATAGTGCTTCTCTTTATTCAACTCCACCCTTCTTTATTATATTATCCATTCATCAAGATCACTTTGACTTCTAATCTTATTCCCTGTCATCACAGAATCACCAAATCATTGGATCGTTTTGATTGGAGGAGACCCTCAAGACCATTGAGTACAAACATAACCTAAATCTAGAACTAAGCCATGTCCCTAAGAGCCACATCTACATGTCTTTTAAACACCTCCAGGGATGTTGACTCCATTTCTTCCCTGGACAGCCTGTTCCAGTGCTTTACAACCTTTTCTGTGAAGAAATTCTTCCCGATAATCACTCTAAACCTCTCCTGGTGCAACATGAGTCCATTTCCTCTCATCCTGTCACTTGTTACTCAGGAGAAGAGACCAACACCCTCTATGTTACAACCTCCTTTCAGGGAGTTGTAGACAGCAATGAGGTCTCCCCTCAGCCTCCTTTTCTCCAGGCTAAACAGCCCCAGTTCCCTCAGCCGCTCCTCATCAGACTTGTGCTCCAGGCCCCTCATCAGCTTTGTTGCCCTTCTCTGAACTCTCTCCAGCACCTCAAGGTCTTTCTGGTAGTAAGGGGCCCAAAACTGAGCACAGGATCGGAGTTGGAGCCTCACCAGCACCAAGTACAGTTTAGGATACATACTGGGTTTCTTTAGAAGTCTTTCTTATCTTTGTCTGATAAACATATCAAAACTAGTTAGAAATGGAAGAGGAGGCTTTTTAAGTTCTGGGAATCACACAGTCATACTATTTTCTGATCATTTGCAGGTATTTTTTGCTTCTACATTAAAAGAAGAAAGGCTGCATCTCCGTAAGTATTCTGCAGTGAAAACATATTTTCATCAAAGCCTTGCATTTCTTCCTGATCAGAACCTCAGTCTTTTTCTCCATTAGGATCCTTTAGCAGTAGTTACTGTGCAAACATACCCATTTGGTGCAGAAAGAGAAAGAGAAAGCAAGAAAGTATATCTGTCTTTTTGTAGCTTCTTGTTTTTTACAAAGTTCAAAGCTTTTTTTCTTGCCCTCTCCTTTTGGACATTCTGGAATACAACATATTAATAATATACTTTTTCTCCAAACATAATCCTTAAAAAGAAAGGTTTTCCTGACTTCTCCAGTTAAGGTAAATTCCAGCTCTTTCTTATATACGAATACTGCCACATCAGAGAGGAATTATGGATATGACCTGAATATTTGAAAGACTTGGATTGTATTATACGCCTATGCTTTTTAGAGTTTATTACATTCTGCTTCTGCTTATTTATCTTGGAACTTCTTTGAAAATATTTTTCTTTCTTTTGTCAGGCATTGGAATGGGCTGCCCAGGGAAGTGGTTGAGTCACCATTCCTGGAGGTGTTTAAAAGACATATAGATGAGGTTCTTAGGGACATGGTTTAATGCCAGTGTTAGATTAATGGTTGGACTCGACGATCTTGAGGGTCTCTTCCAAGTAAAACCACTCTATGATTCTGTGATTCTATTCTTTATGGAAAGAAAAAAATGAAAGCTTTCATAAGATGTTTGCTGCCCTGAAGGGACTGAGGCCTGTGGATGCCCCACACTGAAGCAGATAAAACTAGGGAGAAAGAAGCAGTAACAAAAGAAAAGTGTGAGAAAGGTGGAGTAGCAGAAAGTAATCACTGTACATTGACCACAGCCTCCTTCAGCACCTGTTTCCTTGCTGAAGGGACTGAGCACAACCTGACAAGGTTGGGAGGAGAGGTGTCTGGACTGGAAATGAGGAAGTGAGGAGGAGAGGAGCCTGAACTGAAGCTGATCCTGGGGAATGGGGAGCAAGGTGGTTTCCATGTGTTTAAATGTGTGTGTTCTTTATTTCCCAACAGCTAAATTAGTAATTAAATATTTATGTTACTTGGCCACCAGAGATATTGAAACTGGTACAAGTATGTCTGCTGGAAATCTTAGGAGTGAACTCCTGAGAAATACTTGTAATCAGAGACAAGGGTGTTATGCTGCTATATTGGAAGAAGGAGGCTTTCAATAACTGTTAAAAACATCAAATAATAATAGGCTCAAGGCAGGAACATTATCAGATGGAATTTCATAACATAAAATTTAGCTACTTAAAGTCATACTTAAACATTTATACTGTAAATGAACAGTAAAGACAGAAATATTGCCTTGGCTGAAGTAAGAATACTGTTATACCTTTTATACTCTGAGTTTACATTCTAGGGAGTTTTTTTTTCACCTGACCCATACTTGTAACTAATACTGGTACATACTGGAATAAAGTAGCAGTCTGAGTTGCAGTTTAGTTTTCAAAGGGCTTGTACCTCACGATCGTCTTATTTTCATGAAAGCTTTTCTTAAAGCTGCATATTTACACACTTTTTTATACATCTTAATTCTCTGTGTAATAAGTCCAGCTTCAGCCATTGTCTTAGTCGAGATTTTTAAGTCATTTTTCCTATTTCATCTGATTTTTTATGAAATCTCTAGGAATTTGACTGAAGTCTCTACCCCATTAAAATTGGTTTACATTGGACAATGGGATCAAAAGTTGTCTCCTGGAAATGCACGTTATCTCTCTTGGTCTATCTCTCACACACACAAAAAAAACAAGTTTAAAATAATATGTATCTTAGGAATAAACTGATGATTTTTTATTATTTTTTTTTTAATTTACAAACACCTTCTGGATTACTCAAATTACTTATCTGACAGATGCACCAAGCTTATACTGTTATTTACAAAGTAAGCAAGTTTTTCAAGACAGGATTGTATTTTTGACTTGTTTTTGTATTGACTAGCAGGAAAATACAGAGACGAGCAAAGTCTTCGAATGGCACTACACTGTAAATGATAGCAGAATGCACTGTATCCTCATTGCGACTCTAATCCCGTCCACGTAAATACTGAAAAGTGAGCGAAACTTTTTTTTTTTTAAAGAGATCCAATCTTAAAAAAAAAAAAGCATTTGTTTGGCATGTTTTCTTTAATCTCATTTAATTACTCAAGACTTCTCTTCAAAATAAATAATAAAATGGAGAAATAATTAAATGTTCTTTGAGAAAAAAATGGACTTTTGGATGTTAGTAAGATATAACTGTCAGGTGTGAATCACATTTTGACCCCTTCTATGCTCAGTTCCATAAAATGGTTCCCTCAACCAAAAATGCACGCTTTAGTACACACACACACACAAAAGTATGTTAATGCAGCATTTTGGCATTAGAAATTTAAATTGTGCAATAAAAATGGAAAAGCTGCTCCTGAACTAGCTACAGTATGCTCAGAGAGTTAATTCAGAGTTACTTGGCTTAATGTCATTGAAAAGTCATCTCTGCATGCAAATGGTAGGGATGCACTAAATGTTATAGATGGACTTATCAACGTTGTATATAAAATCTAGTCACTGTTTTCATCTTAATGTGGATATACTGGTGCTATCGAGTATATCATATAATGGTTGTTACTATTAGTGAACCAGTCAATCAAGTGTCAAAATCTGTCCTTTCCACTTTCTGTGATTCACAGGACAAGGATGGCAAGGATGAGTCCAACACACCATCTTGATGAAGAATATCCTTTACCAAATTCAGAATGACAGTTGCACAAAATGGTCTATCAGAATACCATATGAATCAACTATCACGTCAATCATATCTGGAACTTTCCAATAAATATGTTTGAGAGGGAGTTTAAGTTCACTCAAAAGAGCATGAACAATACAGCTATTATTTTGTTCAGTAAGACTATTTCCAATTACAAGACCAATAATTTTATCACAGATGAAGAAACAAACAAGAATTTGGCTCAGCATCTGAAACTTAAACTAGACATTAAATTTCAATAATAGAAACTTTAATTGATATTTACAAATGTGTTTTCTAACTGACTAAACCGTCTTCATTGTTTAACCGCTCGATAGCTACTAACTTTCCTATCAAAACTGATAACTCAAAACAAAATAAAACTTTCAAACTGGTAACATATCATTCGTTAGTGAACACAGTAATTCTCACAAAGAGTAGAATATATTCAATAAAACACCTTCTAATTTGAAAGGCAACCTCATAACGTAATGGCATAAGGAATCAAAGGTTTTGTAGATCTTACTGGACTGAGTCACTTAATGAATCACCAAATGTCTTCTGTTTCTTGTTGAAAGAGTGATCGAGTTTCTTCTTTCCACCACAGTGGAAGCAATCAACGCTGATATTTCAGGGTTATTATCCCAAAAGGAAGATTTTATCCTCTTGGGGTTATTTTTCTTAACCAGTTATCAATTCCACCCCTTATCAAAGAATGAGAACCAAAGGAAACTAAGTTAAATGTCTGAGATTCATTTTCCACTGAACGAAGTAGCAGATTGCAAGAGAATGCAGTTAGCTCAGATTTCCTCTTCTTAGTTTAGTTGCAACTTCTGCCTCAAGTTATGTTCAGTGAAACTCAGCAGAAATGTTACACCATAACTTGAAGCAGTTTTCAATAGCTGAAGAATATGCATATTATAGATCTCAACAAACCCCCACTCATCTCAGAGTCCCCATAATTCAGAAGGAGCTGTGAAGATCTTACATAGTGTTTCTTCTGCAATTAATTCAAGGGCACATGTAAGTCTTTGGGTTTGAGGGGGAAGGGGCATATTTTATCACTAAATGACTCAAGTGAGAGGAGACAGTATAATGAGCTAACAAGAAAAATGGTAGTTAAGAACCCTAAGAAAAATAAAGTAAAAAATGGTTTGTAATGACCAACAATGAGTTGAGGAACAGAATATGTAGAAGGACAAGGGAAAAAAAATAAATGACAGAGAAAAGTAGGGAGCAGAGAAAGGAGAGCATATAAAAATATATTAAAACAGAGAAAGAAAAAAATAATAAATATATTAAAAGTAAGATAAGGCTTTTAAAGTAAGAAATGTATGAGGTTTTTTGCATAATGGTTTCAGAATATTATTATGACAACTTTAAACATTAATCAATAAATAACTGGAGAATTCCCTTCAAAAAACAGTGGCAACCACACACAAACCCATCCATAGTAGCCAAACAAAGAAGAATTTATGCTCTCTGTATGTATGCCTATCTCAATAGGAAGAAGAAATCAGTGATTAGAAAAATATTTCCTCTGCAAAATATTACTTAAACATTGAAGAACCCAGATTAAGTTCCAGATTCTAGGCTGAATTACCAGTGCTAGCTGCTTAGAAAGCTTTCTTCTACTGAAAGAACAATGTCATGGATTCTTTGAGACAGAGTAAAAATGAAATAGCGTAAAAAAGAAACTATAAAACTGCTAGTCAGTGTGGGCAGGTTGCAAGGGAGGAATAGGGAAACACTGCTCAGGTATGACAAAATGGTGTTTAGAAAGCCAAAGCTCATCCAAAATTGAAACTGGCAAGGGACATCAGTGGCAACAAACACTTTTACTGCTTCATTAGCTGTGTTTTTATAAAGGAGTTAAGTGGGCCTGCTGTTGAATAGGATGGGTGGTTTCATGATGGCAAACACAGATAATACTAAAGTACTCAGTGCTTCATCAGAGAGGTGTAGGCTTTGTGCCTACAGACAAAGTTCAAGGAGTAAAGAAACTACCAGCAGATAGAGATTAGGACAAAAGAGATTACTTGAGAGAGCTCAACACCTAAAGTTCCATGTAACCAAATGAGATGTAAAAAATTCCATGTAACCAAATGAGATGTATCAGAGGGTGTTAAGACTATTGGCTGGTATCACTGCAAAGCAATTCTCTACCATCTTTGAAAGGCCACAGAGATAAGGGGAGGTGCCCAGGACTGGAGAAGTACAAATGATGCACTCAAGTTTGAAATGGGCAAGGACATTCTGCACAGCTCAGAAAACCAACCATATCCTGGGCTGCATAAAAAGAAGCGTAGCCAGTAGGTCCAGGGATGTGATTCCGTCCCTCTGCTGTGCTCTGGTGAGACCCCATTGGCAGCCCTGCTTTCAGTTCTAGAGCCTCAGTACAGGAAAGACCTGTTGGAATGGGTCTAGCGAAGGGCCACCAAAATGATCAGAGGGGCCCTAGTGAAGTGCCACCAAAATTATCAGAGGGCTGGAACACCTCTCCTATGAGGACAGGCTGAGAGAACCGAGGTTGCCCAGCCTGGAGAAGAGAAGGCTTCGGGGCAACCTTATTGCAGCCTTTCAGTACTAAAAAGGGGCCTGTAAGAAAGATGGGAGAAGATGTTTCAGTAGGGCCTGTTGTTATACAACAACAGGTAATAGTCTTGAACTAAAAGAAAGTAGATTCAGACTAGATATAAAGAAGAAATTTTTTACAATGAAGGTGGTAAAATACTGGAACAGGTTGCCCAGAGAGGTGGTAGATGCCCCATCCCCGGAGACATTCCAGGCCAGGCTGGACAGGGCTCTGAGCAACCTATCTAGTTGAAGATGTCCCTGCTTATTGCAGGGGGGCTGGACTAGATGACCTTTGAAGGTCCTTTCCAACACAAACTATTCAACAATTCTATGATTCAAATCAGGAGCTGCAGGTTGGCCAGCCTCACTTTCATCCCTGGAGAAATCATGGTGCAAGAATTCCTGGATATCTATCCTTAGCAGTTTTCAAATTTTGACTGAAAAAGGCCATGAGGAACCTATTGTGAATTCAGTGTTAACTTTGATTTGAGCAGAAGGCTAGAGTAGCTGCCGTCCTGAGGTCCATTTCCATCTGAACAGTTCCATGATTCTGTGATAGTACAAGTCTGTGTTTAGAGATCTACTCTTACTCTTAGAAGCTGATGAGAGAACAAAATGGAAATGGCATTTCAGCTTTAACCCCAAAAACATGGATAATGACAGCAGTAGACACATGATGGGACAGATTAATAACCACACTCCATTCCTGCTGAAGAGGTTGAGGTTCCACCATATTTGCAAGACTGCTTCAATGCATCCCTGATATTGTTATCAATCATATCCAGCTGAGGGCAAAACAGTGTAACCATGTAAGGTTTTAGTCTTTTCAGTAAAGAAAAAGATATATAACCTTTGCAGTACATACATCCTTTGAAGTTGTTTTCCTCTATGAAATATCTATTAGATTACTTCTTCATTTGAGCTTTCTGAAACATAGATGTACCAAGTACAAAAAGTATGATTGCTGGAGACCATTTTATTACAACAAATTGTACGTTTAAATATTATAAAATGGAAGTACTATATCAAACTCCAGTAACATGTATTCTTTCCATTTGTAAGATAAACTTTAAACAGAAAGCTCTACTATATTAACAATGCTATAACAATTAATGTGACCTCCAAGTAGGATTAGAACAATCTTGGTTGTAAAATATGCTTTGAAGAACAATGGGTTTAACTAAACTTATTCTCAATTTATAGTGATTGCAAACCACAGTACTGAGTAGTTAAACCAAACTAAATTACACAACATTAAATTCAGATATTTTCTAGTCTTCAGAAATACTGTCAAAAATACTGTCCTCAGATTATAGTACTGAATTAAAAAAAATAATTAATCCATTATTACTGATTTAATTATGGTTGATTTCCTCTAAGAGAAATATCCTGTGCTGAACAGACCAGTTGCTAAAAAAACACATACTTTCTATCTTTTTTTCTTTGTAATCCAATATTTATATTCCCCTAATTAATTCAGCAAAATAATTTTTAGACGTTTAGCTAAATGAAAAAAAAAAATCAGTCAGGCTTCCTAATAACTGTCTTTCACATGTTTCTGTGGGCATTAAAAAGACTTAGTGCAGTTTACATTATTTCATCTACTGCATGAAACTTTTATTTTGTTTGAAGCAATCTACAAGTGCCTTTTGGACCAGTCTGTTGCAACAAGAAGTAAGAATGACAGATCTGTTAAGTAATGCTATGTGCTATAACTGAGCAATATTCTGTGTGAATTTATTGTGCTTTATTAATGGTTTCTTGTATTGTTACATTCACAATGTTTAAAGGACTGAATTTCAAATAATCAACATTTTGTAAAAGTGTTTACAAAAGCTATACATCATACGTTATTATAATGTAATTGCTTATATTAGGTTTCTTTAAAATGTTCAATTTGCATAGTCAGATTAATATTCAAAAATATAAACACAGTCACAGACAGAAGCACAATAAACAAAAGCTAGGAATCAAATACTTAAACTACACGTACCTTCTTCAATGGGTTCATACTTCAAAATAATTTCTAATGCCATTGTTTCACAACCTTCAGTTTCATACTGTTCTTTTTTGAGAAAATCAATGAGCTCAGTGTCAACTAGAACTTTGTTGTTTGGAGAGTAAATCCGGAAAATTTCCTGAAATTCGGGTCTGTGTACAATAGTTCTATAAATTGACCTGAAATCTTCCATGTTAATCGTATTTTCCTTCCTTTTGTCAACTGTTTTCTGAAAAATAAAAATTAAAAAATCAAACTGGTCAATACAAGCCTATGCAATGATAAAAAGATACAAGCAAAAAACTCTATTATAACTGATCAGAAGAGTGAGAACAATAGAAAAAACTTCAGGCAACAGTGACTGCAATGCATTATTAAATTATATATTTCTACTTCTATATGTAACTTTTACATTTTACTTTGTGTGATAGAAATATTTCATACAAATTAAAATGTATCAGATGTAGTAATTAGCATCTAAGTAATTACAATAAATTTCTAGATAACTGATACACAATATTAAAACATTATATAAAACATCTAAAATGCTATGCAGTAAAAAAATCTGCAACATAAAAATGGTTGAGTGGAAAATGTATTTAATATAATAACTCTCCAACAGCATTTTAAACCATATTGTAAGTACTATCAGTCAAATTTGTATACAGCAAACAGTAATCTAAAAAATGAAATAAGGATGACCAAATTATCATGAGATCCAAGCCTTTCGATATATCAGATAAAAAACACTATTAAAGTTTGGAGACAAGATACTTTATAATAACCTCTGACATAGTGTTCTATTCTTAACACACCAGAATGTTTAACTCAGATTCATTATTCACACTTTCAGATTTCTTAAACTGTAAGCTTGTTTTCCTGGAGTTTACAAAATGTTAGCACATTAATTAATTTCTGTGTTTCAGTATGAAAGCCACTAGAAAAATCAAAAGGGCAAAAGAATTTGACTAGAATAATACTTTTTTACCATTTCTGCCATTTATATTTTTCTCAGGCTTAATGATTTTATTTATCCATTAAAATTTTCTACATGAAGCATGTAATTGTGCATATGAAATATGTTTCAAACAGTTTAGCTTGTATTATTCCTAAAATTTGCCAAATTAAGAGAAACTTTGGAAATTTATTGACAAAACCCCTCATTAGAATCATAAATAAATGGCAATTCATTGCATCATTGTTTATCACTGTAAGCTGATCAAAACACATAATTGTTGTTTCCTTAAACTGAAAGTACTGAAGAGACTAAATTTCAGCAACTAATAACATGACATCTGGTAGAACTTCCCCAAAAGCGTCCATGAACATAAAATGGCTTACAAGCTCTGACTGCTCTTTGATGAAGACTTATGATTATTACTAAATTACTTTTGAAGAGAGGTCATAAAAACTAAATGGCTAATGATGCATTACCAGCTTCTTCCTATGGAGTACAGTTCCTACTAAGAGAAGTCTGAATAAGTATAACAATAAAAGTAAGAATACATTAGATAACCCAAATAAGTACAAAGAAAGTTTCATGAGGAGTTCTAGCCAAAAATTTTACAAAACAGTTCCTAACTTTTTGCTTTGAGTTTGTGAAAGATAACTGTAATGATCATTTTTAACAAAAATCACCAGCAACAAAATAATTAAATACAAATGCTAATAATATGCATTTCATTACTGCTTGAGAAATTCCACATCTAAGGTTGATACCCTCAATCTTTTTTAACATCTTTAAGAAAAATGCAAATTTACTCATAACTGTTAAATGGAAAAAAAAAATAGCTACTTATTTTGGAATTAATCAATCTATCAGGGATATGTTCACTTAGGTATTGCCAGAAAGTGAAGCTGGCTCGGCAAAAAATTTAATTTTCTGTCTCAGTTGCCTCTTGATGAAAAACAGGCAATAATACTACACAGGGAAGCTTTTCAAATTAAAGTAATGAAAATCATGTTGACATAAAAAAAAAAAAAAAGATTGTTATAAAATTTTTCTTGGTAGATTTTTATTATTCTTATTTTTATTCATACATTTCAAATCTTTGCTATTCAGAAGAAGAAGTATCTGGACGAAGATTTAGTCTTGAGAGGAATTATATGAAAATGTATTATTCCTTTAAAGCCTTAATGTTCATAATTATGCTATTGCTCAAAGGAGCACTACAGTAAAATAAATTCAAAGAGAATAGTCAAGAAAAAAGCAGATTTATTTTAAAACTCTTTTCTATAAAAGTGATTTTGTCCTGTATAACCATTTGATTAACTGTTGATGCATAATTACTGACAATGCCAGTAAGATATTCCTCCAGACTGCATTGCATTTTTATATATTATTATATTGATGAACAATTTGAGCCTCAAAACTACTGAAAATACTCTAATCTCTCTCAAATAACAAATACCTAACAGTGCCATTACAAATAACTATTATAGATCAGACTGTTGAGTATATAAAATATAACTAAATGAGACATTCTGTACAGGTTGCTTCCTCAAATAATGAGTCTCTTCTCTATCCTTAATTGATTATCTCTCTCAAATTTCTGTCAGAAAGCAAAGCAGTTCGAAAATACAGGGAACAATGAGAAATAGTTTCCACTTCTCGTGAGATTTTCGAGGTTGGCAGTTCTCTCAATTCAGTGCAAGTTCAAAACCACAGGCAGCCTCTTCAGCAAGGGTTCATGCTGCTGGTTTTACCTCAGCTCAACAAGGTAGAGAACAATTAGAGAGGAACAAGACAGAGTGAGGAAATCTTAATGTCTTCCCTCTGCTTGTCTACCTGCCTGTCAGCATGACGTAGCCTAAAAGTTTCTGACTGGCTATAGCTAATTTTCTTATGCCGAATCTGGACAGAATCGGCCAGCTGACTACAAAATTCTCAAAAGAATCACACACACACACACACACACACACACACACACACACACACACATATATATATATATATATGACTTCATTCCTTGGAAAACAGCTTTAGCAAACAGTTATTTTTGGTTAAAAAAAATAAGAGCTAAAATAAAAAATCATACATTTATTTAGGAGTTACTAGAGAGAACCTGAAGAATGTGAAAACCCAGTATGTGCAAAGACACTCCATTTTGCAATATTTTCTCAGTGGGACTGCTTGCATTTCATGGTAGTTTTCTTACCTACATTAAATTACTAAGTCCATTTTATATTTGTATCCTGTAACCTTCATAGAAATCTTTAAACATTGTCATATTTCAAGGCCACATACTTTCCAAAGTGTTAGAATGCAATTCCCATGTGTTTGGGCACACCTCCTAAATACTTCGAAGGAGAGGTATAGTGGATAATTGAATGAACTGGTATGCTGGATCTACGTTGACCTGAAGACTGAGCAGATCAAAAAACTCCACATTATCCTTCTGGAAAAAGGATTTTTGGAAGTCACTCTAATGGCTCTGCTCAGCACCAGACAGGCACATCTGGGCTCGTTACCTCGATCACAGAACAGCTGGATGGGATGAAACCAGAATATTTTAATTTTTCTCAACCAAAGCCTTGTTACAAAAATGTTGGGAATCAAAACCTACATATTTTCCAAAACCCTCACTATTTTGGTGTGGTGAAGAGATGGTAGTAATGCAACCATTCAGTTATCTATTTTACACAAAAACAAATGACCTGAAGGAGGCAAATTATTTGCTGATTTTGCACACCCTACTAGCATGAAATTCACTTCTCAAAAGATTAACTTTCAAAAGTCAGCAAATACAAGACACGTAACTGGACTTCCAAATGTATTTAATTGCTTAATCTACATACTGCTCACCTTGAAAGCATGTTTTACATGTGCAAAATCAAAAGGCATTTGCAGTTTTTCGAATAGCCTAACTGTGCTGTCTAGGTCAATCTTCCCACCTGTGAACTCATCCTGAATGATGGACAAAAACCATGTATGAGATCAGGTTAAGGAAACTTCTGTCCTGTGTCACTGACTTTTAATAGGAGCAGGAGAGGGAGAAGTAAAATTTTTAAAAACCTAAAAAAGGTTGCATTTTGCTTTTGTCATACTCAACAATATCCTTGTCTTCTGATTTCTGATAATGCAGGAGACACTGAGGAAAGCAAGAAGACATTATTGCTCCACGCCCAGAGACTCTGAGGGCAAAGGGACAGAGAAAGAGAAGGGGAGGTTGTGAAGCCAAAGAAGGGGTGATCAGGTTGAAGAAATGGGTCCAGTGAGAGGAGGGAAACATGTGGGGTGTGAGGGGATTCAGGAGTTGTGGGGAACGGTGGGGAGCCAGCAGCAACAAGGTGAGGGTGCCCAGCATTGTGTCCACCCTGGACCAGGACAGACCAGACTGGACTGGCTGCCACAGGACCTCCCATGTGTGCACAGGCCAGGGCTCAGAAGAGAGAGGGAGGAAGAGGTACAACAGCAAAAGGAGGAGGAGGTAGAGCAGAAAGAGGATATCTGTTCTCCTCCATGGTGGCTCTGCATCGCCTGCTCTGGTCTCCTCACTGTGGTGGTGTTGGCGTCATTGGGCAGGACATCACGTCAGCTTGCTCCTGTTCCTGGTGGAGCCCTATCCCTCCCCTTACACCCACACCCCCTCCTGGCACAGCCCCAACCCTCGTCTGCCTCGAACCAGCACAGCCCCAGCACCACTGTGAGGTCACAAACCATGGGACACCAGCACAGGCCTCTTCCCACCACCGCTCCCCCCACCCCTACCACCATCTTCTGCCCTTTCCCTCCAGCACAAAGTAGCCGTTGTGCCCTCCCCTTGTCCACGGTCTCCCACCCTTTGGACAGCCTTTTGGACAGCATGTGCGCAAGGCAGGAGCCAAGCGAGCAGGAGAAGGTGTCTCTCATGTGCAGCCTGCTGCGCCAGTCTCCTCCGGGGGAGCTTGGCTACGTTGTCCACGATCTCTGTGTCCTTATCCAGGATGACAAGCTGGTGAGGCAGGAGGCTGCCTGCGTGGTGGCCTGTCACAACAAGAACAACTTCATCCCCATCCAAATCAACGGGCACACTGTCCTACTGACCCACTACAACGACTTAGGGGGAAACCGCTTCTTTGACCCCGAGAACAAATTCTCTTTTGAGTTCGACCACCTGCGGGGGGCAACCAGCAAACCCCAGGTGCATGGTGTGATGCTGGATAAGGGGGAACTGTGGCGAATTGCCCTCCACAAGGGCTTGAAGGCTTACGTGAGCTGCCACTTCCCTGCAGGGAACTGCTGTGTGTTCAAAAAAAGCCTGGGGAAGAGGCAGATGTACGTCGCCTGCATTGAGGCTCAGCAGTACCAGCCTTCGAATCCCTGGAACTGCCTTTGGAAGTCAGACTGGACTTTTGCCCTGACTCCGTTTACCACTGAGGTTACAGGGATCTTTCTCCTCCAGATACACTACTTCAGAGATGCCAACCTCCACATAAGTTTCAGCAAGTCTGTGAGTGAGACTCTAAACATGATAGACCAAAGCCAGTTTGCCACAGATTTTGTGAAATTTGTGAAAGCTGAGGACAACAAGTTTCATGTTGCCATTCTGGAAAACATTCAGGCTTTGTCAGAAGATATATGGGAGAAAAATCTGCGAAGGAAACTCCCTGTTACTCGCACTTTTATGAACTGGAATGAGCTATTGAATGATCAGCATCTGAACACCAGTGTCTCCAATACAGAAGTGCTTCCATGCTTACTGAAACATACTATTTGAAAAAAAAAAAAAAAAAGAAAGAAAAAAGAAAAAAAAAGAAAAAGACAAAATGAGGGTATTCAGTTGATTTATTTCTGGATTACTCAGGAGAGTGTAGAAACTGTCATCAGTCAATCACTAGTTTGAAAATAATTCCCATCTGTCATGACTGAAGATAATTTGCTGTATTTTTTTTTTCTTCATGTACTTTTCATGTGCTTCTAGAAGTGCTAGTAATGGTCAAAATGCTAAAGGCAGTACAGTATTAGAGGTGGACCAGCAAGTGAACTCTTAATTCCCTTTGTAATTTTACACAGGATTCTATTTACTTACATAACTTCACACTATGTGTAGCATTGGTTATAAAGAAATCAGTAAGGTAGGTTGGCAAAGATATTGAGGCATTATTTCTAGATTTTTTCTTTGATAGTGAAACCCAGGAAATTCAGCCTTCAGGCTTTGCTTGTGCATACGCCTCTGTATGCACAAGAAACATCTCTAACATAGCCACATGAACAAAGCAAAATCAGTACACAGGAGGAATAAATTTCTTATAACTAGTGCAGAAGATATTTCAGGAATGACCAGGGATGCATGCTGGGTGTTACAGCATTGCAAAATAAAGTAATGCCATTTACTTTCTCTCAGTGTTTATTACAAATGTCAAAGGAATGTACATATATTTGCTCTACTTTCAAACTATGACAGTGATACATTGCTAACATGTTTATTACAATAAATGAAGTACCTGCCACACTTGCTGTTTTCTGCAAACATACCTTTAAATTAGAGTTTTATTAGAGAGAAAGTTTAATTTCAAGCAGTGATGTAAACAATTAACTTTAAAAATATTGACGTGAACATTTACACATTATTCTTAACAAATATTAGATTTATTAATGTAAGCATAAGATTTTGCTTTTGTTCATCACACCCACGTTGAACATGCCCTTTTGTAAATTCTGATCAGTGGCTTTATAGCTTCAGTGCTCAGACTGGACATGATTGCTTTCATGGTCTTTATTTAAAAATGTAGTGAAGAACTATACCTGGTTATGGTTTTGAGGATAACCGTCATTGTCTGAAAATACCATCTTCAGATTACTATTCTGAAGTCAAATGAAGATTTTGCATCCATACTCATATCTGATTTAGGAGGTTTCTTACTCTATATACCTGAATATGATAACTAATTATCCAGAGGAACCAATGACAAAAAGATGTCTCATATGATCATACGAAAAACATCATTTTACATCATTTTATATTGTTGATGACAAAGTCATATGCCCAATTTTTATTTATGAGCAGACTAATTTACAAAGCCTAATTGCATAAGACAAGGTTGTAGTGTTGCCAATATTGGAATGAAACTGAAAGAAATGAAATAATTCCTTTGATATGTAGTGAATTTCTTCAAATTTGCATTGACTAGAACACACTTTTCATCCGATAGTTCATCTCTATGGTCACTCAGCACAAAGATTCTGGGAGTGTTGCACTAATTTATGTACAGAAAGGCACTCCTCATGCAGGTTTTCCTTCCCGCTAGCAGAAAGCAGACTGCTGCCCTTGTAACAGTGTCCCTCGACAACGCCTTTTACAGATGCCCATTTGTTAGAAAATCTGCACCATGTGCCTGAAGAGGGAGAAGGATGGAGCATGGAGAGCATTTTCTGTTCTCCTTCAGTTCTTCACAGAAAGCTGCATTGCCTATGGGCCATTATCTTTTCACCCCACAGCTGCTACTGAGATCCATCCAACATCAATCCAGCCTTTTTAGTGACTATGATGCCGCTGGAGACCATTCAATGAGCAAGCAGCTGCCTTCATATGGTATTTATTTGAATATGTGATTATTTCTTTATTGAAAACAAGAGTAGTTTTATTAAAGATGTTATATAACCCAGAGCTGCTATAATGAAGGTGGCCTGTTTTGAGTGTAGTTCGCGTCTGCAGTACATAATAATAGGTAAAATCGTGGACATAAATCAAAGTGCTAACAGAAACAGGGTCATAGCACTGAAATTTCTGTATTGTGAAAAAAAAGCACTTTATTTAAACACAAATGTTGAATATAAATCAACAATAAGGAACAGAAGGGAACAATGGAAAAGATTAAGCAGTCGGATGACTTTCAGTTTCAACATTTAATCCACCAGATTAATCCCTTATGAGATGCAAATACATGCCATTTTCCTATCTTCCCTATCAGTCTACCTTCATGAACTTTTCCCTCAATTTCCTTTCTCTATGGAAGAGGCAATCTGTGATACCAGAATCTGCAAGAAAAGCTACTCGGAGGGATGGAGTTTGTGCAGACTAAAGGTTCTGATCTGGCTGAAAATGCTCACGCATTTTTTGCAAGGCCTATAAAATTAATCTGGAAAAGTTAATTACAATACAAGCTTTGTCAATTTTCCCTCTACACTATTGATGATGGGCTTGGAATTTCTTTTTCTTTTGGAAAGCTGAAACTTGGGGAGGAATAAACATTATGAGAAGAAAGTGAAGGTGAACAACTCCATCAAAAACTTTACTGAACTTGTACATATACACTTTCTTGACTTTCTTGAATATGTTTGAGATTTACTTGCAACTTCTTACTCTTTTGCCAATACTAGATTTTTTTTGTTGTTATATAGGGAATACATTCCTGCTCACGTTATCTTTATATCTAAAATCTCCCTCCTTCTTTTCCTACTGCTTTGAAAACCATTCACATTCACAGTATCACAGTATGTTTGGGATTGGAAGGGACCTCAGAAGATCATCTAGTCCAATCCCCCTGCTGGAGCAGGAACGCCTAGGTGAGCTCGCACAGGAACATGTCCAGGCGGGTTTTGAATGTCTCCAGAGAAGGAGACTCCACAACCTCCCTGGGCAGCCTGTTCCAGTGCTCTGGCACCCTTACTGAGAAGAAGTTTCTTCTCAAATTTAAGTGGAACCTCTTGTGTTCCAGCTTGATCCCATTACCCCTTGTCCTATCATTGTTTGCCACAGAGAAGAGCCTGGCTGCATCCTCATGGCACTCACTCTTTATATATTTATAAACATTAATAAGGTCACCCCTCAGTCTCCTCTTCTCGAGACTAAAGAGACCCAGGTCCCTCAGCCTTTCTTCATAAGGGAGGTGTTCCACTCCCTTAATCATCTTTGTTGCCCTACACTGGACCCTCTCCAGCAGTTCCCTGTCCTTCTTGAACTGAGGGGCCAAGAACTGGACACAATATTCCAGATGTGGTCTCACCAGGGCGGAGTAGAGGGGAAGGAGAACTCTCTCGATCTACTAACCACCCCCCTTCTAATACACCCCAGGATGCCATTGGCCTTCCTGGCCACAAGGGCACAGTGCTGGCTCATGGTCATCCTGTTGTCCACCAGGACCCCCAGGTCCCTTTCCCCTACACTGCTCTCTAATATGTAATTTCCCAAACGTATACTGGAACATGGGGTTGTTCCTGCCCAGATGCAGGACTCTACACTTTCCCTTGTTAAATTTCATCAGGTTATTTCCCCCCCAACTCTCCAGCCTGTCCAGGTCCCGCTGGATGGCAGCACAGCCTTCTGGCGTGTCAGCCACTCCTCCCAGCTTGGTGTCATCAGCAAACTTGCTGATAGTACACTCTATTCCCTCGTCCAAATCGTTAATGAATATATTGAATAATATTGGCCCCAGCACTGGCCCCTGAGGCACTCCACTAGATACTGGCCTCCAACTAGACTCCACACCATTGACTACCACTCTCTGGTTTCTCTCCTTAAGCCAGTTTGCAACCCACCTCACTACTCTATTGTCTAGACCACACCTCCTCAACTTAGCTGTGAGGATGCTGTGGGATACTGTGTCAAATGCTTTACTGAAGTCAAGGTAGACCACATCCACTGCTCTGCCATCATCCATCCACCTTGTTACATTCTCATAAAAGGCTATGAGGTTGGTCAAGCATGACTTACCCTTGGTAAAGCCATGCTGACTGCCCCTAATAACCCTCTTATCCTTGATATGCCTTGAGGTGGCACCAAGGATAAGCTGTTCCATTACTTTCCCAGGGACAGACATGAGGCTGACCGGTCTATAATTACCCGGGTCCTCCTTCTTGCCCTTTTTGAAGACTGGAGTGACATTTGCTTTCCTCCAATCCTCGGGCACCTCTCCCGTTTCCCAAGACTTGGCAAAGATGATGGAGAGCGGTCCAGCAATGACTTCAGCCAGCTCCCTCAGCACCCACGGATGCATCCCATCTGGACCCATGGATTTATGGATGTCCAGACTATTTAATTGCTCCCTAACCCAGTCCTCATCGACTAAAGCAAACTCCTCCATTGACCTGGCTTCATCCGGGGTCTCAGGGGTACAGGGCTCCCCAGGACAGCCTCTGGCAGAGTAGACAGAGACAAAGAAGGCATTCAGTAATTCTGCCTTTTCTGTATCTTCTGCTACCAGGGCACCCACCCCATTCATCAGTGGGCCTACATTGCCTCTGGTATTAGTTTTATCTGCCATGTATTTGAAAAAGTTCTTTTTGCTGTCCTTGACCCCTCTCGCCTGCTGTATTCTTATAGCTGCCTGTGAATCCATCTTTTTTTATTGGCATCAGTACCCCATATTTTAAGACAATAAATGAAGAATAGACATGGATAACTAAAACAGAAATTAAAGTTGTCAAACTGTACCTTACAATAGGTTTCTCTTGCAGCCAGGAGTACAGCATACATACAATTGAAGCTATGGCTACATGTTTACAATCACAACTACCTACGGTTAAGGACTTGCTTTGTGTCCAGAAAAATACATTATCATCAAGTATCTTTCTCTAATATGCTTTCAATATTGCTATCTCCTTCTTCTTATCTTTGGTTGTTACTGAGTGGCCATGGTTATTTATTTCAAGGAGATGATCACCCACCCATTCTATCAGTTCAGAACATTTGCACGATGAGATGTAATTTTCTTTCAAAATAAAATGTGAATTTTGTTGAAACTGTCCTCCATTTACAGGCTTGCAGATTCATTGGAATAATAAAGTTCATACCAATTTATCCAAGCCAAATTGGCTCAAATTTTTGATTTCTGAAAATAATTTTATATCTACCATCAATTGTTGATTAAAAAATTATCGTTTTTATTGTACCAGTAACATTCAAACTTAGCTTAGACTTCATTGTCAGCTTCCAGCTGCATAAAAATGGAAAGAAAATCAACATTTAATATTACTATTTAATATTTAATGTTCACATTATAAGGTTTGCTCCATGTTTTACTAGTACTGCAACATGTGGAAAACCTACCTAACTGAGGACACTTAGCAAAACAAGGCTCATAATTTCATTTTCAAATATATGTGTTGAATTAAAATCAACTTTCTTTGCAGTTTCAGAATACACATAGCCAAAACTTAACAGGCACTAAAAACTCGAGTTACCTGCTGGCAGAAAGCAAGGTCTATTAATACTACTAGTCATTGGAAGAAATTCATGGTTTCCCCCTTACGTTTTCCAAAACACTACTAATTCTTTCTTTGCTTCATTCATGGAATGAAAAAGACAATATTGAAAAGAAAATCCACCCCTACTTTTAAGTTTTGCAGGCTGTAGCCTGTATTATAAACCCCATCATATTCCTTGATCTCTACTCCTTATCAAGCTGTGGAGAAGAAAGGAAAACATGTTTTGGAAACAGAGGAAATAAAAGTGAAGGAAATACAATTAATGTTCTGTCAAGCATATATCTCTCACTGATTTCAAATAATCAATGCATTAATGCTCCAGTTATAATAAGACCAAATTCAATTATTATTTTCCCTTCTACAGTAAGAATGATTTAACATGTTCAACAAATCTGAAAAGGCAGATTTATGACATTCCAAGTGCAAGGTATTTTCCACATATTTATGTCAGTATGCCACTCTTACACAAACGGTGGACTTTATTATTTTTTTAAGGAAAACTTTGGAGTAATTTTAAAAAGTGGAATGGTTTCAAAAAGTCACTATTTCAACAATTAATTATTATGAACTGTTCAAAGCACAGTATCCTGGGACTCTCCAAAATTACAAGAGGTATTTATTGTAGTAAGATCTAAAAATTGCCGCCATACAAAACTAAGGGAATAAGGGACCTAATAATAATTAAAACAGATAGCCCATGTTATACTAAATAATTTTTGTCGCAGATTATTTTTGAATGGAACAGGCACTATTAGACATCATTAAATTCATACCCAGAAATTATCCTGATATTGTGGGATTCTAATAATAGGATCTAGCTGGTTTGGGGGTTTGGTTTTGTTTTTGGTTGGTTGGTTTTTATATATTATTTTTTTTATAACGCATTTGGTAGAAAAGGGAGTGTGAGTCTCAGCTTTTTTCTACATGTAGGTATAGGATTTTCAGTCCTGAATCCTTATACATAATTAAAGGTTTCCTTTTTCTATTTGTTTACTAAGGGACATATCAACTTCTATATACACTGATGTCCTGGTTTTGTTAAAAACAAGTTTCTCTTTCAGTGAATTTTGCCTGTCAGCTAAAGCCTTCATATTAACTGCATTTTCCTGGAGAACCAGACACATGTTTTGGTAAACCTAGCAATGGAATGCAAACATATTGATAAGCATGGATGGACATCTCGCGAGAGGGGCGACGAGAAACAAGTGACTAAGAAACTGACCAACTGTGTATAACATTCCATTCACGTGAATACTTCATATAAAAGTGGGAGATCACGAGGATCTCGTCCCTTTTCCCTTTTTCCTTATGGCCGACCTTAGGAGAGGATCTGGCTGGTCGTCCCTGAGAACTGAGGCCTAGTGAGAGACTGAATCCAGCTCCACTTGGCTGCGGAGTCCAATCCAGGACTTTGGGTGCTGGCTCTGCAGTTGCTGAGACTTTCAAGATTGGTTTTGCATATTTTGTATTATTTTCTCTATTCTTATTAGTAGCATTAGTAAAACATCTTTAATTTTTCCAACTCTCTTCTCTCTGTTCTTCTTTCCCTCCCGATCGCCTGTCCTTAGTGGGAAGGGGGGAGAGGGAGGGGCAAAAAGGGGGAAGTGGGGGGGAGAGGAGGTTAACAATACATCTGCCAGGGGTTTATTGTCACCCCGCAATCTTAACCCTCGACAACTGCTTCTTAAATAGCTTTTGTAATTTCTCTGTTGGTAGCAAGAACAGCTGAGAGCCTTTGTAAATATTCTCCCAGAACCAGCAGACTAAAACTTTAAAGTCTGTATGTCAATAATCAAAGTAATCTCTTCAAAGTATGCTGATAGTGATAAAACATTAGAATTTTAAAATACAGATTGCAGAACAGACTTTTATAAGGGCTCTACCTATATATCGCACCAGAACTGTTTATGAGACAGATGTCTCTCCGTAGGGGAATGGAAGCCCAGTGTCTAGTATGACATTATAGGAGAACTGATTAAGATGATTAAGATGATTAAGGGAGTGGAGCACCTCCCTTATGAAGAAAGGCTGAGGGACCTGGGTCTCTTTAGTCTCGAGAAGAGGAGACTGAGGGGTGACCTTATTAATGTTTATAAATATATAAAGGGTGAGTGCCATGAGGATGGAGCCAGGTTCTTCTCTGTGGCAAACAATGATAGGACAAGGGGTAATGGGATCAAGCTGGAACACAAGAGGTTCCACTTAAATTTGAGAAGAAACTTCTTCTCAGTAAGGGTGCCAGAGCACTGGAACAGGCTGCCCAGGGAGGTTGTGGAGTCTCCTTCTCTGGAGACATTCAAAACCCGCCTGGACATGTTCCTGTGCGAGCTCACCTAGGCGTTCCTGCTCCAGCAGGGGGATTGGACTAGATGATCTTCTGAGGTCCCTTCCAATCACAAACATATTTTGATACTGTGATACTGTGAACTGGCAACCTGAAACACGAGGGATAAGGGAAAGGGCATAAGTGGAGGGAAGTAAAAGAAAAATGTAAATAAGGTGAATTCACAATCAGAGAAAGGAAGAAGAAAGAGACAAGCATTATAATTTGAAAATAGAGATGAGTATTATATTTCCACTGTTCTGGAACTTGAGGAGACTGTCCAGAAGAGGACAACTGAAATCTCAGCTCTCCCACTTTCTTTCCTTCCTTCACTTTTGGGCAAGTCACATGGATCTAGATTCCCAGAGATTTCAAATCAGTACTCTTATATATGCCATATTCAGTCTTTCTGTGCCCAGGAAAGCTAACAGTTATTTCCTGATCTTATAGGTACCCTATGAGAATGCATTAAAATTATTAATAAATAATACAATAGTTGGCTTTTCATAACTAAGATAGGGAATAATTTCATTATATGTGATACGTGCGCTAAGTAACCATGATCCCAAATGAAACTCTCATAGCTAATACAGGTTTGTTTCACAAAAGGGGAAAGCATTAAAAAGCAGTAAATTCTCTATCCTAACTGAAACTTAGAATTACAAACCTACATCCTCAAGCAGACCGCTGTGTTCTCATGTATGCTGTTCTTCCTTATCAGCAAAGCTCCATGATCTACCTACACAGTTCACATATCAGTGTACCAGCCCTTGAAAGCCTACAGCTACTTAGATACGCTCATCTCAAGCTTCACAGCAAAGAGCTTATGTTTCAGGTAGGAACAGCCCTCAGGGGCAGAGTGATGGTAAAGCAAGGGATGAGAAGTCTTCTCCTATTGACAATTAATTGTTTATTCTTAAACACATATTGCTCATAAGACATTTAGAGGCCCAAGGAAGACAAGAAGACATGGAGTACAGCGCTGCTTGTGTGATTGTACTGTTATCTGACATCTGAGACATAGTCTGTCCACCAAGGAGTCAGACTTTAACCCAAATGCATGAATACACACCCTACTGAGTCCAATACACACAAATAAGATGAAAATATAAGTTTATGTTCATGACTGGAGAGAGTCACAGTGGCACTTCCTGAAATTAGTGCTCCAGTCAGAGGTGTCAAACTGATTTTCACCAGGAACCACATCAGTCTCGCAGTTGCCTTCAAAGGGTCGAATGTAGTTTAATCACTCCTACATGTATATAGTCCCCTGCTAGTCATTCTGCCTGGGCACATGGTGGGCTGCTCATTTCCTGTGGCTCATTTTTGGCCTACATGCCCATGTTTCTTATCTTTGAATGTGAATGTATAGTTTGGGGTTCTGTGCTGACAGGAGGTTGGGACAGGATAGGAGAATGTATCCAGATCTGGGAATTCACTGGCTGAAAGAGTCTGTATTCCTCAATAGGTTAGGAAAAATACATATTACGCTGCAAGCCACTTCTCTTTGAGGGGGGAATTGACAGCTAAGCCTCATAGAGAGTTGTTTCAGTGAAAAATACTGGGTTTCAATAAATGTCTTTGGTGTCAGATAGAAATAATTTCTGTCTAGAATAAGATAATCCAAGAGAAGGCAAAGATGTACGAATCATTAGACTTTTTTTTCCTTCTGGAGTTTTGGGGTTTTTTACCTTACATTGAAGATACTATTAAGAGAATACCCTCTGAGAAGCTCAGCAGTCAGAAGTCAGACTCACAGAGAAATAGAAATTCTTCACTCTTCCATAGGCTTTTAACAGCTGCATTGTCCTGTATGCATCATGAAATAATCAGGACTCTATTGATTTGAAGCAAATGCCATAGATGACTTACATTTAAAATCAACTATATTCCAAGTCATAAAGTTTCCTTATGATATCCTTCTTGCTTTATAACATTCAACAGATTAGAAAAAAAGTTTTTGTTTCTAATTCATGAGTTCATTAGTAAATATCTTATACAAATCCCTGTGATTACTTCTGAGAAAAAAATTTTTGACAGTTCACTGAAGATATTATTCATTTTACTTAAGAACTTTCACACGAGGCTTCTCATTTGCAACTTACTTTTAATTATATCCTCATTAGAGATAGATATGAGGAGCGCAGCTTATTTCAAGTGTTTGTTATTCATTCTCATATTGTTAATGAATTAATGCCAGAAGTGTGTCTGCACTAAAAAGTCACTTTCTTGTTCATCAGTTTTGCATGTCCATAAAATAAATGTGATTGCTTCAGGTACTGTATTACATAGATTTGGTACCATTGCTTTCCATACATAACATCTACATGCAAATTTATTCTGTTGTTCTTTCTTAAATAATTAACATTATCTGCTAATATATTCTTGCTCAGACCAGTTCCTTTAGTAATTATAATCAAATGTGCAGTATGTATTCACTGTACATCTATAGTTCCATTCTCTCTATTCCCATCAAAAGGTCATTTTGAAGACACATTGACAACATGCTTTCTATGATCTGTAAGCCCTGTAAAAACCAAGCTGTTGTTTCAGCTTCTGGGCTATAGTTCTGCATGCCTAAATCCATTACAAGACATGGATTTAGCTGAAGCCAATGAAAAGCATAATTAACATTTTTGTATTCCGTGTGCAATAATTTATTCTCCCCTATCAAAGTTACATAGGATACCAAATGTGTGATACAGATTATGGAACAAACTGTGCCTAAAATGCAGGGTTTTTTCCAAAACAATGTGTTATGTCCTGTGAAGTATTCATGGGGAGAAGAGGAAGATTAAAATGCATAGGCTTTATTTTGCCTTCAGCTGTTTTCTGTTTAAGTCCCAGTTCCACAAAGTACTTAATTGTTTGACTAATTATAAGAATTTGACCATTTCCACTGGGAGGAATAGTATGCTATAGGTACTATGATGCTATGGCTGGTTAAATTGGATCATACAAAGCTGAAGGACCTGATACAGAATGTACAGATAGCAGCAGAAATATTCCCTTCTTTTCACTGTAAACTTCAGACTGGCTTGAAGAAGGTTCTACAGACCAATTTCCAGCCCTTTGCTTCAATTTGTCTTACAGATTAATTTACATTATCCTGCACCATTTTGTTGTCTTAGTCTATGAAGCATGTTGAATATGGAACAATCCATTTTTCTTTTAATTAATATCAGTAGATTCAGAAATGGACTTAAAAGCCTAGAAGCTTCAGTAAATTGAATTATGGACATTTCTTTATTCTCTAGTCAAATACACAACAGTCAAGTGAAGCACCTATGAAGCCTATGGCTATTTAGGCTCTGAACTATAGCAAGCTTACTCCCTGTAAGAATGTTTAATATCATCTTAATATAAGGAGGTTCAACTCTGTGTCTCCTTCTTCCAGTGGAGTGCCCTTACAGCTGCATTGCAGACTGGCACTCATAGGAAGCACACTCCACTACACCTGTAGAAAATGTATTAATGCGTACCACAGAATGTGCAATTTGGGGACATAAAAATAAAAAGATTAAAATAATTCCTGACTTAGCTGGAAGGTAGATAGAGAACTGCATTCTGATCTCTTCTTTTGTACTATGAAGGTACAAAACAAATTATTTAAACTTTCCAAAGTACTTTTGTAGATTCAGTAGACTATAATTCTTTCTAATGATGAGGTAATTGACTGTTGTGTGTTGGGAAAGTAAACACATGAAAGAATGTGAGTTGCTGAGATTCTGCAAGAGTGGGGGCTACTTAAGTGTCTTCAGATAACAAGAGGAAAGGAAGAAATTAGGAGTAGAATGGAGGAGATAAAACACACTTGGACTTTTGTCTGCCATTAGCAGCTTTATTTTAGACTTTGACATTATTTCCAGTACTTCTTTTTTAACAAGATCGATTTTAAGAACTTCCTAAAGATACTTTTAACTATTAAAATAATTTCTTTGAATTCTGTGAACATGTAGGACCATACCAGAAGAGGTCAAAGCATTTGCAAGTTTACCCCTGTGACTAAACAGGTAATTTCAAAGTCTATCTTCTTTTGATACTGGCACAATGACTTTATAAGCAGAAAAGTTGGAGTGGAAACAAAAAGAACTCAATATGTTTGTCATAAAATTCTGTGTTCAAAACTCACTTTGATGCTTCTGTTCCTGTCACATAAAATGCCTCACAGGCAGCATAATCCTGATAATTTTTTCTCCCTAGAAGAATACCCTCTATTTCATTTTCTACTAAAAGGCCAAATTATTAACTATGTCACACTGTAAAAATGCTACCTAAAGACATCATTATGTGCTAAGTAGAGATGGAATTGCCAGGGGCTGTAAGCTGTGGGTCAAAGGACAGCTGTTTGTAGCTGATTAGTATGATGAAGTGAAATCTGAAATGATATTAAATGTTTGTTTAAGATGTAATTAGTGAGGAATTTATGCATTTTCAAGTATTCCATACTGTAGTCTCATATAAAGAGTGGCAGAAATGCTTTCTTGGGTATATTATTTGCCTCATCCAGACACAGGAAAACAGTGCAAAAGCCAAAATGTCTTACTCAGCATCTGTTTGCTTTTATTCTTTTTGTCACTTCTCTCTTTTCTCAGCTGTGCAAACCTGACTTCATAGGAGAGCTCGATTTCATAGGAGAGCTCGACTCATCCGGTTGTGTTTCCTTTCTCCCTTTAGAGACCTGAAGAAAATTCAAATAAAAGCTGAATTAGCATCATGACTTCAGACCATGTAGGCCAAAAGTCAGCTTCTAGGTTGGTATGACATGAGTACTAAGTACCTTAAAGGCTGTTTCTCAGGTGCACAAGTTAAATGCTGGACAGTTTGTTTGCTCAGACTGGTCAAAAAGAGAATAAAGACTTCACACACAGGAGTTCAGCTGGGCTCATTGTTTTTGATGTCAGAGAAGCTGATATGAAATAGCAGATTCCACTTTTCCCTTTGGAAATTGGTCTTAATGCCTGTTGTGGTTTAACTCCAGCTGTCAACAAAGCACCACATAGCCGCTTACTCACTCACTCTCCTCTGATGGGATGAGGAAGAGAATCGGAAGAGTAAAAGTGAAAAAATTCATGGATGGAGATAAGGACACTTTAATGAGCAAAGCAAAAGGCCACACACAAGCAAAGCAAAACAAGGGATTCGTGAATCATTTTCTCCCAAGGGCAGGCAGGTGTTCAGCCATCTTTAGGACAGCAGGGCTCCATCACATGTAACTGTTACTTGGGAAGACAAACACCATCACTCTAAATGTCATTTGCTTACTACTTCTGCCCCCAGCTTTAGATGCTGAGCATGACAGTGTATGGTGTGGAATGTCCCTTTGGTCTGTTGGGGTCAGCTGTCCCAGCTGTGTCTCCTCTCAACTTCTTGTGCACCCCCAACCCACTCTCTGATGGGGTGCGGTGAGAAGTAGAAAAGGCTTTGACTCTGTGTCAGCACCGCTCAGCAATAACGAAGACTTCTCTGTATTACCAACACTCTTTTCAGCTCAAATCTAAAACATAGCCCTGTACTAGCTACTATGAAGAAAATCAATTGTCTCAGCCAAAACTAGCACGCATTTTTTCTCCCTGCCAAGTACGCACTGTGTGACCTGTGCTGCATGCTCAGTGTAGTGGTTCACCCACTACCCAGAGCTCTAGGCAACCACTGCTTACTCTCTATAAAACAAACTCTGGACTCAGAGCTTCAGATGGAACAGTAGAAGCATGTTAGGCAGAAAGGACAAAGATCCTCTATTCTGCTGGTGCATAGAAAGGAAAGAGGTCTTGGCAAGCAGCTCAGTGAATGTGAGTACCCCCACTCACATACACACACAAAAAAAAATGAAGGAGACAGAAAAAAATCCAAGTATGGGGTGGGGGAAAAGAGTGCTTGTTCTTAGAGTACAGAAGTGCGTTTCTGAAAAAGAAGACAGAGAATACAATACATGCAGGACATACATACTTCTATCAGACTGTCGGAATAAGGACTAGTGAACCCTGAAAGAGAAAAATCCTAGAGAAAAGAGCATACCATCTGGAGGACAACATATTCACTCTAAGCATTCTGAAGTAGAATGCTTAGAGTGAATATGTTGTCCTCCAGATGGTATGGTGCTTAAATAAGAACAATGCACAAAAATAATGCAACGAAACCTATTACTTCATATTTTAAATAAAAAAGAGGACTGTTATTTCCAATCCAGCATTTAGCCATTATTTAGAGTGAACAACTAAAGACAGTTATAGTATTAAAAAACAGCCATATGACCAATGGCTTGCTAATGTCAAAAGACATGTTAACTAAATATAGTGCACTAAAACACAACCATGTTGCATTAAGTGTTAGAAAAATCTATTCTTCACTCCATTAAAAGTGTTATTTTACACTTAGATCAGTTTGGGGTATTTTTTTCACAGTTTAGCTGCTCCATTTTATATCAGGTAAAAACCTGGTCTCAGGATTTTACAACTGGTATCCTAAGTACTGATTGCTGTCTGGATTTTGGATAGTACCTTCTACCAAGTAAGAATCTTCCATTTCTTTGCTATTAAATCCATCTGAAATCTTTGCACAGTAGATCTTGATACTGGGATGTCAAAGTACCAATCACTCTAGTTCTTGAAACAGATTCATTACTGCTCTGGGAGAAGAGCTAAGACCCAGGCTAACGAGATTACATACGGTATGGAGCTGCTGCAGCCACACTAGTTTTAGAATTTATGTTGTATCTCTGATAGAATCCCCAGCTGTGCCACGTAGTATAACTACACTGGCATTGACGTTGCTACCTCAGGGGTCACTGCAAATGCATTGTGGGCATGAAATGCCCTATATAGGACAAGACAGGCCTGACGTTAGAAAAAGTATGTTAAGAGATTAAAAAAGGGGATATAAAAAACATAAAGTGCATGTGTGTGTATGTATATATATAAAGACATAAAGAGTGTATATGTATGTCTATATATGCACACACATACTTTGAAATGAAATAGAGCCAATAAAGTTAGGAGGGCTAAAAATCATTAAAGGGCTAAGCTTTAATCCATGTACAAGATGTTGTGTTACTGAAGATTCATCCTATGCAGATTTCAAACAATCCTCACAAGAAACAAGGTTGCGGTGAAAGATATATTTGAGGAATTATTGAAAACTGAATGTAACTAAGGAAGAGGAAGCTCAGTGTGTTGGGTACACCTAAACACTCTACGCATTTCAGCATAATCACACAAAAATTAATGATCCAATAATAACTGATTGACAGCTAAACTTTTAATGATTTATCTGTGGTATCTAATATTAGTTACAGAACATTGAATACCACTTTATAAGTGGTATTTGTTGGTGCCTGCATAATTTAAAAAGAAAAAAAATACTATGTTTTTCAGAATAACAGCCTTTGAAAATGCTATCAGATCACTTAAAATATTGGACTTAAAACATTTTTGATCACAGATTAATGTAAATACATCTGAAATCAGAGTTGCTATATATAAACTTACTATGCCTCATGATAAACTATTCCACATTAAAATAATATACTCCCATATTTATTCTGTTTATAAAAATACATCACTTATACAAAGAAGACTAGCTTTAGAAATAATATTTTATTTAACTTTTAATTGTTATTTATATTAAAATAATATTCAGATGCCTCAGTTGTGTCAAATCATGTGAAATATCACAATGAGTCAGTATTTGTTCCAAAAAGCTTCCAGACTGAGTGAAGGCTTTTGTATACATGATTTTTGTAACTATGACAATGCCCGTTTAGAAACCTAGAGAGAATAAGGAATATAAATATTTATTACAGACATGTTTATCTTGCTTATAGCACTATTGTATAGTCTCATAAATTCCCAAGAATAAACTGTACTTGTAACAGTACCATCCATCTTGTATCATGCATCCATCCTATGGGAAGTCACATCCTAATGAATTGATGTAATGATATAGAAATACTTGCAATTACATACACTGACCTCTCAAAATAAAAAATTACAACTCAAATACAATTTGGCTTCTTGGGCAAGGACGAATAGCATCAGAAAAATCAGTTTCTACTTGTGAGGGGAATGAAATTGTAACAAGCCATAATTCAGTCTTAGGTGGGAGAAATAGTAAGCCCCTGGAGACAGAATGAAGTTTGCCCAGAGAAACGAAGTGGAGTTAATCGTAGAGCTCTGACATCCAACAGAGAAGAGCTGCAAACTGAGCTCCTTATTGCAAGCAGGATCAGTTCTATCAACCGCACAGCGGGATCGACGAGCACACAGTTCCTCTTCAGGCTCACGTTGCTCCTGGGAAAGGTTAGGGATAGGCGTGGGGAACTGCTGCAAGTACTGTTCAGACAGACCATTGCTGCCTTTCCTCAGGCCCGTGCACGTGCTCCTGCAGATCAGGCTGCAGGGGAACCAGTGCCTGCGGTTACATCTCTCTCAGCTCCTCCTCGAACATCCTTTCCCTCCCATCAAAGGCCTGGCGCCCCTTTGCTGGACTTACTTCTGTATGCCAGTGTCTTTCTTGTACTGGGGAGCCCTTAACTGCAGACTGTACTAAATATGCAGTCTCACAAGTGCTGAATAGAGGGGCGGTCTTCAGACAGCCCATCATTACTGAGCAGATTGCTTCCAGGTTGAGGAATAATCTTCCTTGAAACTACATCTACATGCCACTGAAAGCAGACACATAATCTCTTCTTTGTTTTTATTAATTCTGTGATAGCAAGCCACGCAGCCTAGGGAAGGGACAATTACAATGCAGAACAGCAAAAAGTTGTGAAGGATAAAAGAGGGATAACAAGGGACAAGAAGTTTAAAAATGGGACTTGGATAAGGACTGAAGGCAAATGGATTCTGTAGCCAACACAATTGACCACAGCTTCTGAATATTATTCTGTTTTTTGCATGCAACTCAACTCTGAATTTATTCTACTGTTTGCATATAGCTCTGAAATTCTGTGTCAAACGATAACCTAGCTTATGGCTAGGTCTCTGTATGTCAATTTGTTATCACCTTTTCCTTTGTTTACTGAAGTAACAGAGATTTACATTGCATAGCTAAATGATCCATTCTTGTGCATGAAAGTAATAATGATGTTGTTTCAGATTTCAGAATTCTTGTTTGGGTTAGTTTGCTTTTTGAAAATGTTACTTAAATTTTCTATTTGAAGAATAAGATACTGAAAGTAAAGCACTAAGATGTTCGCTTCTAAGTATTCATGCTTTCTGATACATTCTTTAAATGCACAATCATACATTTGTTATTTTCAGCTTGTTTGGCTGGTGTGTGGTTAGTTTGTTTTGCATAAGAGCTCTGCTTCATTCATTACCTTGTTTTATTCTCTTGGATAAATTTGGGATATCATTTACATTTTCTACCTTTTTCAACACTAAATATATTGAGATAAAAGAAGAAAGATCTTTTATTTTGAGGCGTGCTGTTTATAAAATAGGTTAAGCAGACTGCTATTGCTGTTTAGAATGCAAACCAGAATGGTTTGCTCATTTCATCAGCAGACTATCAGCCCCAATTTGCTATATATAACTGTTTGTCTTATTTCTTTACAAAAGTACTTGAATGGCCACTGCAGATTTTCGTTTCTGTCATTAATTTGTTGAAACACCCTGCATGCAAAAGTAAGGCAGTTAAACCACTAGACCTCAGTGACATACACTCTCAGCTTTTCAGTTACTGGATTTTTGTTCCTAGTCTCAAGAAGATGGAGTATGCTTCAGGAAATCGATCCTGTTCTCATTTAAGCCGAAGGACCTTGCTTTTGCTGCATATCCTGCTCTTTCTTCAAGAAGATTTATTACAAAAGATGTAGAAATTCTAATGAGGTTCCCTGAAAATTTAGAGCCCCTGAAGGCAAACTCTGCAGTGTAAAGCCTCACTCTTGCAGTGATATCTTAGTACACGAATCCCTAGGAGTTGCTGCAGATATCCACTGGGGTCTGGATGAGAGCACACAGGACTGAGGCCTAACCATAAAGACAAATCTTCTGCTGTACAGACTGTTGTTTTGGCTAAACCAGGAAAATGGATATTTCATCCAGAGATTAAAATCAAAAGCATGTTAAGGCTGAAACATCTAATCTACATGGTGTTAAAAACACACAAACTTCATAGATTGCTAGGTCAGGTACCAGAGCAGAGCAGCAATAATCTACCTTTTCTCTTTTAAGCAGGTAAGCTAAGTAAAAGGAATTAACCACCACAGCACTCCCTGTTATTATTTCCAAATATACCCATTTAGGGTTAGGGAGGGAAGGAAATAGAGATTCAATTGCAGTCTTTGTGCAGCATAGCAGTCTCTTGGCAAAAACTATCACAAAGAAACCCAGGTTACAGTCACTCGCCAGGCTTCACTCTCTGCCCTGCTGTGAAACTTACTGTGAGCTGATCAGTAAGCTGGGCACAATCACCTTGGTGTACCTCTCCTGCTTTGCCAGCTCCTAAAAGGGGAAGAAAATACATAAACTCTAACCTCACCATCTCTTTCTGCTGCTCATTCTCTGCTTAGAAAGCAAGCAGGAAGCAGCGAGTGCTAACAGAATCTGTAGGTGTGATTTGATGCTATATGGGATGGACAGCTGAAAAGCTCTACTTTGTGTTTGGGGAAAGGCCAGAAGTAAGTAATCAAGGCTCAAAAGTTTTAAGGTAAGAATAGATTAAAAGCAACTACTCTAATTGTAGGTTAACTTCACAAACTGAAAATATGTGACCTTTATTTCTTCTGCTTTTTTGTGATAAAGGATTGCTTAGGCTTGTGTTGTCTGTGCAAGCAGAAAGCCATCATCCCTTACAATATCAAATAAATGCTTCTAAGAAGTTGACTTACTAACATGATTCATTCTCATACTCCCTTGAGACTAGAATATTGTCATTGAGCTTACTTGGACCTTGGAGCCAGAAAGTACAGGTGGATGCGGGGTAATCCTTAGAAATCTTCAGAACTTCATCTCATTTTTTTTTTTTTGCTTGTAGGTATCTGTGAGACAGGAGTTTTCCTCTTCAACGAAACTAAAATAATTAAATCATGATTTTAAACTAAAGGCTGAAAGGTTCGTACCCTTGCTCATACTGCGATCAACATTGGGAAGGAAGAAATTTAATAATTCCAGCAGATGGTACCACAGAAGCCAATCCTTTGTTATTGAATTTCAGCCAGTCACCAAACCTTTTGAACTACAGCCTTCAAAATGTTGTGTACTTACTTATTATGGACAGTCACGTATCAAATAATAACAAGAATAATTGATTTCTTGTCCTTAAGGTTACCAAAAGCCATCTAAAATTTATGAATGTCTTTCATCATATTTTCAATCTGTCAGTTCCCAGGGGTTCCTGTTTGGAGAATTTTATCTAGCACTGCTGTCAAAGTGGTGAATGAGTCTCCACTATTCATAAAGTAGGTGACATTATGCTGTTCTAAACACTGAATAGAAGGTTGAAGCAGAGCCCTAATCTTAGTCATCCAGCTCCTTTTATAGTATCTCTGTGTTGTGAATCACAGTAGGTTTATTTTGCAGGTCCTTGCTCACCAACCACAGGTCAAAATGTAATTTTGCTTTGAGATCTAAATACAGAGGAAATCCAAAACAATGTTAATTGAAAACCAAAATCAGTTATTTGACTTATCCCTTTTGAGTCCAAATTATATTTTTGACCCAACAGTTTGTTCACTCACATTTGGTTTTCTCAAAAAACTTGCCTTTACTCCAGTCTTTCCTGAGAGATCCCCAGATGTGTTGTAGTGTTGTGATATATTTACCTGTTGGAAGTATTGTTTCATGTGATTAGTCACCAAGAACTCACTTGTTGAGAAATATACTGCTTCCCTATGTCCCTGCCTAGATAATCATAATTCATATGATCAGAAAGATTATTTCTGCTTGAGAGAAGCTATCTTCATTTTTTTAATGTAAATCACATTTGTGTCCAACTCAGACATCTTAGAAGTATTTGAGGTTTCTTCCCTGTGTCTTTCTGACTCAGTCAGATTGTACCCCAGCAAATTTATTGTCTTCTCTAATTTCTTTATGTAGTCTCATATTTATTTAATATGAGAATGTCTCAGTTTTACAAGGAAATATGGCTGGATATTTGTATAGATTGATTTCCTTGCACCATCAACCCCCAGCCTATAATACTTTACACTGTACTAGATGCAATTGCTGCACTGTATTCTTTCTTATACATGCCTAATTAAAGGGACATTATTCGAAAATATATAATTAATTATGTTAATCACCCAGTTTTACATCAGGAGCGGTCTGTTCCCTTGTATCTATCATCAAACAGAAGTCCACAGGCCTTCTAAAATAGGCAGTACAGGAATACTCACTGATAGGTGATTCCCCCAAGTAAGAAGATTAACACATCTAACCCAGAATGTCCTCAGACATTATTTGCATTTGGAAAAAAAAAAGCCTAAATTTAAACAGTTCAACATCCAATACCTAGTTTGTTGTAATCTATAGGCTCCTGCTAGAGTCTCCCAGATCCCAATAGCTCTTCTGCAGTTCTACTACCTCTGCCTCTCAAGAAGAAGCAACTTAACTTTATGGAAAATTTCTTTGAATAAGTTCTGCCATCCTTAACAGGAACCGTGTGCTATGATTCAATTGATCAGAAAACTCCTCTACAGGGTCCAAGCTTCTGTTCTTAAAATCATCTCAAAAATTGGCTGTTGACAGGCATGTGTTTTATCAGAAAGTTGAATAGCAGTTTAACAGGCTGCTAAGTGTAACACACATTTTACTATTTTACTATTTTACTATTTCAAGGCAATTGTTCATATTTTTGAATCTTTAACATAGATGAAGATGTATCTGATTACTCTCTCATAGACAAATTGAATATAACATTGGGGAATGAAAAGCTACTCTATTTTTCCTTGCTACCTCAGTGACTTCATACAGAAATACTTAACATTTTTTATAGATATAATGTAAGAATGAATATTTTCCTGGAACCAAATGTACAGTGATAACTTTCTGAGATACAAAGAAAATTAATGCAAGCTGATGGATAAGATAGAATGTGGAACATTATGTACTTCGCCTCATGGCTAATGTCTGTAAGGTTGCTAGTAATACTTCACTGATTAAAATATACATATACTGAAAATTGTCTTTGGATAGACAGCTACAAGACAGCATTATATCAGGAACTGTGAAAGAAATGTTATGGGTTTTATAATAGGTATAACTGGGACTGATATGGGATTGAAGAGTGCTGGCAAGCTAATTTGCAAACACAGATGTGTGGGCAGATATTATATGTATCCCGAACAATTCTGCTATGCTATTCTGTACAGAATTATCCTGGGTAGAAGTATTTGATAGAGCAATAAAGCACCAGTGAAACTGATGCCAAAAATTAGGTAATATTATTATTTTTGAAGGTCATTGGCAAATTAAAAAAAAAAAAAAGGTGGCTTGCTGAATAGTTTGTCTCAAATTCATTAGAAAGTGCTTGGCAATAGTTACCTGCATAATTAATATATGTATCAAAATATGCTATTCCCTGGTTAATTTAGTTTAGGATTTTTTTAAATACAGCATTTTCGTGTGTGTTTTGTAAGACTAATTTTAGAATGCTACATACACTCACAACAAAAGTAACCACAAATTCTGCCTCCAAAACCATTCGCATTTACCTGGAATTTCTGTTCAACAGACCCATTATTTATTATAATTCATGTAGGCTTGTCTTCATATATGAAAAATAGTAAAAAATAAGGAAAAAAGTTTCTAATCAGATTTTTGGAGATCAAAGTTTAAACAGCAATAGCTGTTGCTGACTTCAGGTTGAGTTGTAATGGTGGGAGCACAAATTATACATAATTTTAACAAACAGCAGATCACATTACTAACAGTGAAGTTACTGCCATGACGAAGATCAAAATTTAGTCATATGTGTAGTATACAAATTTAAACAAGTGAGCATAAATCTACTGTATTATATTGGGAAATGGGAGCTAATATGCCAGGGGATAAAAAAAGATCCTCACTTTTCTGTTTTTTAACAAAAGGGCAATATTTTCTGTAGCAATTTACTTAGGTATAAATTCACGGTAATTACTAGAAGTGGATCATAAAACTGCTAATAATTAGTGTATATGGTGTTTCACTTTGGTTTGTTTATCAGTTGGTATATCTGCACTCAGCTTTGGACACCTAAAGCTTTTAGATGGAAGCAGCTTCAACCCTATGGCAGCCAATGAAATAGAAAGGAGAACTCCATAAATTTCAGCTATGACACAAATCATTCATTTTCAGAACAGCTGACTGTCAAGGTTATGGTAACATCTACCAGTCCAATCTCTTCTGAAAAGTACTCACGGAGAATGATTTAAATCTTGATTTTAAATCACATGCTGTCCCATAAATGCTCTGTTTGCGTGGAGGGAAACTTACGTGTCTACAGGACTTCTCTGCATAATACTGCATCCTGTTAATCCTTGAATTTGATTGATGGTGAACATAGTCTGGTCTCAAGTACTTATATCAAATCCCACTAACATCCAAATTTTGCACAGACGGTGCTGAAATTTTTGAAAAGACATATAAAATTTGTCTCCCATTATATTTATGTCAGTGAATTAATGTACATTGAGCAGACAAGTTTGTAATTTGAAGTGGGCAACACAATAAATGGAAGATCTGGATTTCCAAACATTTCCTAAATTACTTGCTGATTTCTTTTTGTTGTGTTCTGCTCCACAAGTTTTATGTTTACATAGCTCGTAAAAATGTCATGTATTGATTTCAGACTAGAAATCAGTACCTTATTGAGTTACCACGAGTACCTTTCATGAGTTACCATTTTAAATACCTTAATATTCAGTTTGTTCCAAGCAATACAGATAAATCTTGTCCAAATAACCAACAGTTTTCCTCTTTTTTTTTCCACACCACACCTCCCATATAATGCATAATGAGATCACAAATTTCAGTCCATGGAATCTCAGGGCAGAAGAGCAAAAAGCAGAGGGGAGCAAACAACAATTTGTTCAATACAAAATATTGTTTCAATTTTTATATGAAGATGAAGGCTAGCCAAAACATATTCATACAGTATTTAACACTGCCAAAACATTATTATGGACATTACATATGTTTTGAAAAATATAAAAAATTGACACTTAATCCACATGATCACAACGTATAGAACTAATCAACCCAATCATGCTACATAATAGTTGGTGCGTGATTACATGCATACGGGATCTGCAGAGCGTCTTACAAATACTGTCATTCTGAACAGATATTTGGGGAGAGTTTAGCAACTGCAAGTATGAGAGTTTTGTTTAAGTTTAATCTCTTCTCTGTTTTTCCTACTTCATGCATGGGGTTTTTTTGCATTTTGTCTTTTGTTGCTCTGAGCTGTGTTTCTGATGATAGCATCAAATCTGAGGCTTATTTAAGTTGTTTCAGTTTAAATGCATAAAAGTAAATAATTTCCAGTTATATAATTATTGTCACTCCAAATAACTGTGTCTTTGTGATTTGCTTTATAACTACTGTCACTTTTCAGTGACTACCAGGCATTCAAATACCGATAGTCTGGCTGAGAGCCATCATTAGCAAATCAAAGCAGATGTATTTTTATGCTGCTGCTTCTCCGTCCTCACAGTTCTCTGTACTGCTGCTACCTTAGCTTTTAATTCCTGCCAAACCACTAGTCTGCCTAGTAGCAGAAATTGTTTTGGCTCAATATTGAGATGTCTTAGCAAGTACTTTCCTCATATTAGGGGCAGAATGATGTTGTCTACAATGATTTTGCATAGCCTTTGAGAAAGTTCAGTGGCAAAGCTGCATTTCAGATGAATTTGTCTGAGTCATGTTCCAGGGAGGCTGCCCTCATTCCTGTTCCTTGGATTTCCCCCTGTGCCAAAAAGCCTTGCTCTCCCAGGTGCTGTATGAGTGAGTAACAATAGTACATTTGCCCTCAGCAAGTACTAGTGTTTCTGACCAGAATATAGTTGTTGGCAATTAGATTTCTTTGACTATTACATACAATTTTCTCATAAAATTATTTTTTCCTTGTTTAGTAAGAATCTTCAAAAAGGATATACTATGATTAAGAGTTCTTGAAGTGAGATGTAGAAAATGTGATTTAATAACTACTTCACCATAAACTTGAGGAAATGACTCATATGCTTTGGGCCACAGCTCTGTCTCTCAAATGAAGGTGAAATAGACTCTTTCTTTTGCCCTTTTGTCATCTGCTTAGATTGTAAGCCCCTCGGGATGCAGCTGGTGCTTTGCAAAGCATAGGTTCTACTTTCAATTGGAGAACCTTCAGGACTGTATTCATTACAAGGATCAGGAAGAATAGGGACAGATATTAAGCAGATTAAACATTGCAGAAGCGTCAATCACTGAAAGGGTGAAAGATTTCTAATAGCCAATTTTCACTGAAGAAACAAGGGGAAGAAGAGCATGTTTCTGTGCAATCATACCCACTCATTAACTCAGCAATACTCATATCTTCAGTTAGTGAACTCCCTGCATTTCGGATATGGATTCTATTTAGCTGAGGTTACAGTCATTATCGAGACTCATTCCTCTCTCCCCAGCTTATTTTTTAAGTTCACTGTAGTGATAAGCTAGGTTAATTTTTGCATCCTTTTATGGCTTCCATGCACTAAGGTCATCAGACTCATGTCAGTACTTTATCTTCTACTGTAAATGCAGATATTTGGAGCATGTAGATCACCAATGTGTTTATTTTTTAAATTGCCTGGAACATACAGTTTCGCAATAAAAGACAAAGATTTCAATAATAATAATAATAATCATCATCATCATCATCATCATCATCCTGGTATTTACAGAGGACATATAAAAACCCCAAATGCAATTTGGGACCTCATTCACTTTAATAGAAGACACATATGTGCAATAAAATCTAGGTTTGTTTCTCTTTAAATTTTTTTTCCTGGTTGTGTTATCTTCAGCTGCCCTCAAAAAATCATATCTAGAAATTAAAGTTACTTATTCTGGAATATGGAATAAGGCTCTTTGTAGAGTGAGACAGAGTGGAAGAATCTGGATCTTTATCAATTTTGGTGGTACTTAGAAAAAGAAAAAAAAAAAAAAAAGAAAAGAAAAAAGAAAAAAGCTAAAAAAATTAATTCCAGTGTGCATTTTGGGAGAGAAAGGGAAAAGAAAGTGCTAAAGTGGTAAAGTAAAAAATAATGCAGTAGGAAGAAAGGTGATGAAAACAGGGAGGATCAAAAAAGCCAAGGTCAGAAAGAATAAATAAGTGATTCTGCAGAATGACATCTTTTGGTCTGATTCATTGTCGTGTTGGCTACTTACAGTCCCAGTTTTACATAATGTCTTGTGCATTGTATCCTGTGTTGTATACACAAGTAGAACAGGTAGCTCTGTTGTATTTTAAAACTTTCAAGTTCAGAACGGCTGTGAAGAGTAAAAGAATTATCTTAAAAACTCTCTCTTGACCACGTTTGCTTTCAGAATTTGTTCTAGTAGGATAGCCAAAAGTTATGAACATAAATAACATTAAATAAGTGTTTCCTTTTGCCAGAAAGGAAAATTTTATCTCAACAACATTTTAGAAGACCCTTTATGAAAAGCTAATGCATTATCTATAAGTCTTCTAGCCATTGAATGTGCCATTTGACAACATAAGTACTTTGCTTCTGAGACCCACAAAAATGTCTTTTCAAAAGGACAATAAAATTGTAGATGAAATATTTTTATTACAGATTTGGGGACTGTAAAATTAACTGCTATAACTACATTGGTAACTTAAGGGGTTTGGAAAGCATACTAAAATGCTCTTAACCTGCACTAATTGCAGGTCCTGTTTTTTCTACTGTTTTACTCTAGCTTGTCTTTTAAAGGTATAAGTTAAAAAGACTTGGCAATTATCCGTGGTGGTATAGTGCAATATTCTTTTGAGCAGAGTATAAAATAGTAGTGTGTTAACACTTGATAACTAAGAAACGCTGTGATTATTATTGTGAACAACAACTTCCTGGCACAATTACATCTCAATTATTTTCTATATATATGAGCAGCAGACAAAGCTCAAAGGCAGTCATTTAAATCCTCAGGCTGTGAGGAAGGGCAATGCAATATCTGATGCAAGTGTTCAGAAGACACAGATGTGTCCCTCTGACTGTGTTAGGAACATCCCTGACCTGTGGAATCCTTGAATTAGTGTTGGGGTATGTTTCAACTATTGCACCACCTGCAACGCTTGCTGTTCATGTTTTAGGAATGGCAACATTGAAACACCGAAACCGCAATCTTAAACTACCCCATGTGTCAAGCAGATTAAGCTGAGAACTCAGGAGAGGTCTGTCTTGCAACTACATCTTGATTTTTTTTTCCAGGAACACCCTATGTCCTTTACCACAACTACTTTGATCTTTGCTAGTCTTTTAGTAACTGTTGTGAGAGATAAAGGAGATGATCACTGTTGTTTCATTAAGGAAAAAACAAACAAAGAGCCAGTCACAGCATATTCATATTCATGCAGAAATGTTATTCTTGATATTTGTTGTTCGGTGTTTGGCTTCCTCAGCAAATTCTCCAGGAAAAAAAAAAAAAAAGTATGGTGCCATACAGTATGCATATATTCTGCATATATAAAGCTAAACACAAATCTAGGCATCTGGGTAAATAATATTATACACCTTCCTTTCTCTCCAGTGCATGGAATTCCGTAACCACTTTGCCTGAGGTCAGTTCCTCTGTAGCACTTAAACACTGAACTCTTGAGTGCTCAGGAGTGCTCCTGCAGGCAGCGTAACATCTGTAAGTGGTTTGTTGAAGTTAACACTGAAACTGGACTTTTGTAGCACTGAATTAGATTAACACAAAATTAGTCCCTTACTTTAACAGGCACGTGTTTGCGATAAATACATATCACACAGTAGAAGTAACTGAGCAACTGTAACTAGTAGGTTGTGAGAATCCCATTTTCCATTCACGACATCTGTATCTGAATTTAAATACTTTAATGTTTTGCTGGATAAACATGATAGAAAGATTAACCATGAAATACAAAATAAGCAGGTAGGATCATCCAATATTGTGCTTGCCTATGGTAAGAAATACAAAGTACACAGAACAGACCAGGCTCAGCAGAAGGAGCAAGAACTTAAATAATATGACGTTGAGACAATATTCTTTCAGTTGTGTAATGGGTTACAATGTAACAGTGATAGGATATCCTCCAGCTGTCCTGGAAAACAGGAATAGAGGAGTTTATTATATGGTGAGTGTATAATAGTGAATGTGTCATTGATACTGACATTTGTTCTCTCTGTTCACAGAATACTGTAATATACTTCTAGATAAACTAACAATACAAATAACTTGCTCTCTGTTTTCTACTACTAGGAAAGTAATGGCTACTGTGTATTCTTCATACAGATTTTGTGCTCTAACAAAGCATGCATTATCTTTATTTATAAAAAATGAACACTGATAGCCACAATGAACGTGCCTAGTAACTTAGATGTATATTTTCAGAATAGTACCCAAGAGTGCCCTGATTAGGGGAAGCAGGACAATTCCTCCATCATATCTAGTGTGCTGCTAAAAAATAGCTGCTTTGTTGTTTCATAAGCAATTATTTGAAGAGGAAGCAAGAAAAATACTTACTTGGCAGAGATACAGAATATCCTAAATAAATTACCTCCATTATTATTGGCTTTCTATAATAATATTACATTTCTGCAGTTAGCTCAGTATTTGCCAGTGAATATCATGCAATCACTATGATTTGCCACTGTGAACAACCTATATGCTGGTTAAAGAGACTCAGGTGGAGGTGTCTGTTAGCAAATGCTAAGGAGAATCATTAGATAGATCAGAAAGGGTATTAAGTTAAAGACAAGGAGGAAAGAGAGAAACTATAGCAACACTTTTGTTGGGAATTAGTATGGCCGAATAGAAAACCCATGGGAAATCAATAAACAAATGTTCCTGAGACAGAACGTCCCATCTTGCCCCTGGCAAGTCCATTGTGTCTTTATAAATAGCACCCGAAGGATGCGGGTCATATGTAGCAGTCTAGTTAAGAAGTCTCTAATTCCAGGCATCTAAATTTTGGTTACATCAAAACTTGAATTAAGATTCATTGTGAGGATTTCAGAGATTCCACTGGAGCAAGGGTACTTAGGAACAATCAGAAAATAGTTCTCCTCTGTCAAACTTAATTTGGACTTAAAAATAGACCTGGGCCTTTCTTGAGTTGTTGACTCTTCATTACTTTAAATATGCCTATTCAATAGAAATTCCAAAATTAAGTCTGCAACCAGAAAGGAAAACTAACGAGGAAGGGAATGATACACTCTTATTTACTGTCATAAATTGTGCAGAAGGGAGGCCACAGCCTGATATTAAAAATCGTCTTGAGCTGTTTCTTTGAGTCACAAGAAGAATAAAATACCAAATTAATGAAATCTATTTCACTTGAGATGTTTTGTTCTGTGCTGTGTTCTTGCAGGTAGCTCAACAAGGAACTTTAGTGTAATCTTTATGTGAGCTGTGGAATAGTAGTCAAAAAATAGCTTCTTCAGTGGTGTTCAAAGGAGCAAATAGGTACAACTTTTTTCTTCATCAGACTTTGTTTTCTTCCAGAGATTGTTTTTACTGAGATAAACAAAGTTGTTATATTCTAAATCACTGCTGTCAAACCTTTTTTCCCCAAAAATACTTAATTACATTTTTAAATAACAAAACTCAGTAAATTATTTTAGTGCTGTCAGCATTCATTTACAGGAATGTTAGCTATGTCGCATCATCTGTGGTCTTTATTTTGGAATGGTACTAATGCTGGAAATCAAGCTGTCTAGTGAGCAGCTCAAGAACACAAAAACTGTCTTTTAGAAGAGACTATGAGCTTCCATCTTCTTTCAGATGATCAGTGACCTCTCCCTAAAGGCAGAAGGGCAAGCGACACCTTCCTAGATGGCCACTGTGTAAGCAACAGCAGAAGAAAACAACCTCTCCAGGCTGTCAGATGAATGACCTAAGGTTTCACTTTTAAAGATCTGAGCCATACTAGTGACAGCCAACATAATCCAGAGGCAAGGAGACAGGTAAAAAGACTGTCCGCCAGTATTTTGGGGAGACTATGTGACTTGAATAATGGAGCACAATTTTTAGAATTTTTACAATAATAAGAGCAGGTCACAACACTTTTTGTAGCAGAATATCCCATAATTACTCCATACTCCAACATTGGATGTTTTCTGTAGAGTGAGCCACACTAAAATGGTCTGTGTTAAGTGTGACTTATCCTGTAATTGTTCCTGACGCTGCTGTACCTATCTATTCTCTACTGGTCTAGCACCACAACTTTCAATGCACTCTCATAACATTCTCTTACAACCTTCAAGAAAAGCCAGTTGATAGAAAGGCTAGATTGAAAGCTAGTGACGTGTTTGTTAGACTGGGTACATGTAACATAACTGATATTATGGTGATTTTGTTAAAGATTTCCAGTAAGATGATAAACAGTATCTCAGATTCCAGCTAACTGAAAACAGCAATATTTTGCCAATTTTATGTCATGCATGATGGTTGTATTTAGGCCTTTTTGTTAATTGTTAATTAATCATGTTTTGTCTGTCCAAAACAAACAAACACAAAACCCAAACAAAACAACAAAACAAACAAACAAAAACCCAAAACCAACAAAAACACAACAACAACAACAACAACAGAGTATTAACTGTAATACTTCGCATAGAGGATAATAAACTACACAGACCATCCTGGTTTATTCAGCTTTCTTTATCTTTTACTTTTTACCTGAAGTGGTGATCAGTATTCTAAGTCAGGCCAACCATTAATTTTCTCACAGAAAATATGGATCAGGCCTTTCAACAAGCAGATGAAACAAGCTGATTGTTGCCAGCCTTGATAAATTTTGCTTAATTGGACCTGGCAAGCACACAACAAACAACACTGTGATGTGGACTTAATATAGCACCTACTCTTTTAAAACGTTTTCTGTAGTGCACTTGGAATAGCATACAAAAAGTTCTCCTCTCTACATTTAAGGTGGTGCAATAATTTATTCTAGAGAACCACAATGAATTTCAATGTTTTTTTGCAAGGAGGAAACAAGGGGTGAAGGGGGAAGAGAGAGAAAATAAGAAAAAAGAAACCAAAACCCACAGCTCAAACTAAGTTTCTATTTACCCTTTTCAGTCTGTTAACAAACACAGAGTCTTGAGGAACAATCTGTTCTGGAGAGATGATCCTGCATATAGCCTCAATTAACCATTAGAAAACAGATGAGCCTTTGGGGGCTTACAGTTATTTGAGAACACTAGCACACCAGCACTTAGAGGAAAGATGTATATGATATTACTTGTTTCATTATAAAGTTACAGTAGTGAGGTCTTAGCTGAGCAAGAGCAGGTTCCTATTCTACTGATCTGTACCAACCCAGCAGGATACAGCCTTTGTCTTATAATTAAACATTTCAAAAAGACAAATGGCATGAGTGCTGGATTATGTGAACCATAGAGGCATTTGGCCTGATGCCAAACCAAGAATTAATGTCCAAATTTCTTCAGTCCTAGATTTACCCCAAGATCACTCACTGTTTGCAGTATAACAAAGTAGAGACAAATGACAGCCCCATAAGAAGGAACTGCTGGCAGGGACCTTTTGCATCATGTCAATTCTGTGCAGGAATAACTTTTTTTTTTCCTTTTTTCTATTGCTTTTGTATTTATAAAGCTTTGTTCTTGAGTTTCTTGGATCATTACAGGGAAAAAGGGCAAGCATTTCTGAACTGTTAATATTTCTTGATAATATTATTTTCTTGTTGTAGCATACATGCAAAGATAAATGACATTTTAATATATTTAAACTTAAAATTTCTCTGACTGTCAGATTCTGTGATAGTTTAAATTGATGCGGCTTCATTGACTTCCCTGAAATGTAGCTGGTTTACACCAGCAGAACATTTGGACCCAGAGTCACAGCACCACCATTCCAAAACAGGGTGAATCCAATGTCTCCCAGGGCAGAGATCATTACCTTTGCTTTGTGTTGGTGATGTCACATATGCCTTCTCTGGCTGATTCTTGGACTTTTAGCTTATGGATTTAAAAATATAATTGTCAGTGACTTTTTCTGTCTTGCTCGCTCTCAGATCCTCGTACTATTATGTCCAAGTACTAGATTATTTTCTCATGTTCTTTCCCCAAATTATTGCTAACATCTGCAGGTAAAAATCACTTAACACTAATTCACTTTGATGAGAAGACTGTATCAAGCATATATATTAAGTAATTTGGTGGAAATTACAAGAAAACATAGTGGCCTAAGGAAGGCAAGTAGTGTCTACCTGGAAATGCTGGAAGCACAGGTGCCCACAATGGTATGAGCACTCCGTTCATTCTTCTGAGATAGGTAAGATGGCTACAAAGGGCCAGACCCAGAGAAATTTAATTAAAATATGCATCTTGAAATATTTTTTTAGTTCTCTATCAAGAACTTCTAGTTGTAATTTTGAAGAAAACACAGTCGTCTTCATCAAGTCTGAGAGATCTTGGACAACCTGTCTGAATTCTGTGCATCAGAGTGAAGGAATCATGTGAAGCAGGTATTTATAGCTGCAGTTTTAGGTGAAGAATCCTTGACAAAAGGACTTGTAGGAGCCAATGTTTTTTTAGAGGATTTTTAAGGAAGGGAATGAGGATTCACTTGGGGGGTTTTGTTGGGGTTGTTTTGAGGTTGGTTTTTTTTGAGAGGGAGTCTGTGTTCTGCTCGTCTCTTTATAAAAGAACTGGGATGCTGTAGGGTTTTGCTGTGACTCAGCAACTCTGGTCAGAGCTTTGAGCAGAAGCGGTCTCCGGAGAGGACATTAACAGGAACAGCTAATGGCAAACCAGATTCACAAGAACAAGTGGTGGCAGACAGCATGTCCATCAAGACCAGAAGCCAGAGCAGCAAATATACACTGGCAGTTCTGCTTCCTAGTGAATGCTGACCATGGGGGGTGGGATGCACAGCAGCATTCCCAAACCTGGATCCCCACTAATGCCTGTCCTTGGGGGAACAGATCCATCTGCTCAGGAGTTGATTTCACCCACATTTAGACACTAGTGAGCACGTAAGGTACTGCTGAGGATGGCTAATGGGTAGTTACTTTTGCCCTCACTCATTGTGTTCTGAGGGGTAATGGTCTTGCACATTTCGGGTTGTTCGGTTTTCCAAGATGTTAGTCTTACTGACTTTCCCTTTCATCTCTGCTCACTAGTAAAGTTCTGCTCCTGTAAATCAGTTTAACCCACTGTTTGCAAATGGGAAGTCACAAGTGCTTCTTAACAAGAAGCCAAATAATATAATTTGTACTCATGAATGACCGAAATGTGGTTTTATGTTTTGTTTCACATATTTTTTCAGCAGCTTTCCAGTGAGCCTGGCCGTTGTTTTTGCAGGTCAGTACCTGTCAGAAAGGCTATAGCAGTTTGCAAAAATCTGGCTACCACTTTACAGGATGCAGATAGCTGGATTAGAGAATGTGGGATTCACTGTACAATAAGCACCTTTGTCTAGGGCTTTTGTAAAGTCTGGAAGCGCTGGCCCTATGCCTGGTTCAATGTAGCTATTAGAGTCTTTTCATTGACTTTAATTGGAGCTGGATTAGGGCCGAATCATCAAAAAAAAATCTTCATCCTGCAGCAAGCATTGGTCACATTTGACCTCAAAATTTCAGTAAGAGGTATTGGTAGAGGAAAACTAGAATATAAAAGATAGAAAAATAATATTATCCTGTCAAACAATGAATGACAGAAAACCATACGTAATACAGTGACCATATGCCTCAAATGTGTCTTGAACTTCCCAATTTTTTTTTTTCTATGCACGATCTGTCTAATTTTGATTTTTGGCAGCTGCCAGAGCACTGTGGAAGAGAAGGCTGTTTGTCTGCCTTTAGCTGGTGTGGGATTTGCTGTTGGCAAGCAGAGATGACAAACACTTGATTTCTGTGACCAAATGTCTTTGCCATTGTTTTTATTAGACTGTGGGATGTTTTGCCTGATATAAGACAAGATATTTTTGACAACTTATTGCAGCATAATAAATGAATAAAATATCAGAAAATAAAATATTTTATGAGTACCTATATGTATGTATATTTTGATGTATTGAAGTATGATATATAAGTGTATGGTTTTATTTAGAAAAGATTTTACAGTTCACAAAGCCAATGCTGTATCATTGTAACAGATTTGCAGTGACTGTCCATCTGTGTCTCTTGCTCCTTGCCTTCAATTTCTTTATATTAACTGTGTACTACAGATGAGAGGTCCCACGCTTCATGCCCTGTGAAAGTCCAAATAGAGCATGTGAAGTGTAATGGAAGAGCAGCTGAACTGAGCCAGAAAGATTAGTAATACAGGAAACTCTAAATGTTGTAATATGATTAATGTCATTGTATTCAATTTTTGTGCTTTAATTCTATTTTTATTGTTAGGGAAGTAATTTTTTGACATTACAATTAGGAAGGTGCTTTTTGGTTTGGGTTTTGTAACATATTGCTTGAGTTGTTACTTTTTATTGCATTTGAAAAATCTGATTTTTGGGGAGCATGAGAAGAATTATCTCTTAGTTTTATTACATGGACCAATATGAGATATGAGGTCAATGAGGCATGCTGAAAAATATCATGTTAATTTATCAACGTTGGTACCCCGTAGTTACATGTCTTATGAAATGAGCCTGTCTGCTTGCTGTCTTAAAAACATAAATAGTAGTCTGGTAACACTTTAATTCAAGGAAAATGTTTCTTTAGCAGCTTTTGATCATGTTTCTTCTCAAGCATTGAAGATTTTTATTTCTGGCATACAAATGCTAGTTGTTGTTTTTCTTTTTTTTTTTTTTCATCCTCTTTCTCATCATGAGAGTATTATTTGCATGCAGTCAAATGTGGCAGACAGTTGGAGAAACTTCAACATGGGAACAATATTTTTCATCCTGGCAACTTGTACATAAAACAGTTTATTCAGTGTTCTGATAGCAAGAAATGGAAGCTGTTGCAAAGAAAATCTTTCTCTTGTTTTGTGTTTTCCTTCTCTCCAAGGTAAATAATTTCAAGATAATCTCCTTGATTCTTATACGGATGGACAAATGTGTCAAAACTGCTTGAAGTGAATGCTGTAGGGCATGTGTTTTAAGAGGCTCTTGATTCATTTATGTACTTCTAAGTTTTCTACTTTTATTCATGGAGAACATACTTCACCACCCCTGTCACACCAGCTCAGAGACTGAATTGAACTTTTCCCCTTTAATGGCTTTATCTTCTGAAATATCAGTAAAGCATATTTTGTTTGTTCTTTTTTTTTTTTTTTAAATTCCCACTAGATGCATAACTACACATCCAGTTTAGTTCACTATGGCTACAGCACATCTTTCCATTCTCAAAATTATCTACTCTTGGTAATACCAAATAAAACTTCTTTGCCATTTGAATAACAAAACCAAAATTTTTACATTTGTGCTCCTCTACCTTCTTCAATTTTGTTGTTTGTTTGTGGGTTTTGTTTTTGTTTTGTTTTGTTTTGTTTGTTTGCTTGTTTTTACTGGTGTGTTTAGTAGCAGTTAAACAGATTCAAAACATACCCTTGCTGTTTTTAAGCTCCTGTTTCATGTGGGGTTTTTATGTGTAATGAAACTACCTGGATAGCAAATACTTTGAAATTAAGGCCACATTTTAGGTGCCTAAATAAGAAGTTAATGACCAAATTACCTGTCCTTATTTGGGGGATGTTTAAGTAAGGTGATCTATCTATCATATTTCTCTGAAGTATATATTAAAATATACAGGATTTATTTTAAGATTTGACTTCTGTTTGAGGTGACAAAAATTCCTGTTGGCTTCAAGGAAAGTTGGTCAAGACCCTTGTAATGATTACTTAGCATCTAAGGCTAGGAAAAAGTAGGGGTGGTGACGAGTCTTTTTGGGGAAAAAAATCATATACGCTATTCTGGAAATAGGAAAGAAAGATTGTTTGAAGGAGACTTCAAGCAATAAATAACAGAAAGGAAGATTGTGGGACAAGAAAAGTCGAGAAAGTCATAGCCATTTCTCATATTAGAGCCCAGGTGTTTCTCTTACCTAACAAAAAAGCCTTGGAGAAGGAAAGGACTAAACAGTTGGGCAAATGTTGTACAATGAAGTCTCAAGACCTGCTCAGAGTTGGGCTTTTTTACAGAGGTCTCAAAGCCAAGAGCAGAATAATTAAGAAAGTGAGTGCCAGGAATCATCAAGCTGTGGCAAACCAGACTGGAAAGCACGGCTTTGCAGGGAATGGGGAACTTGTGTGCTACAGGGGGTGGGAAAAAGAGCAGTGCAAGTCCGCAAAAAATGTTAGTAAAGGAGAGGAACAGATCAGTCCCAAGAGGAGCCATGAATGCAAGGAAGCTAATTCCCATAAGTAAAAATGAATTATGCCGGAAGAGAACATTATTTTAATTACTTTGAGCAGAGGAGAAGCAGGGTACCTGCAGGACTGTTCTAGGACTTGAAGTACTTTGGAATATTTTTCATAGAAAGCCCTGCAAATTCTGAACAGACATTCATTCAAAATATGAAGCGTGCCACGCCTCTCTGTAGTTTGCCTCTTGTTTTGGGCATATTTCAATGTTAACACTTTCTGCTGGTTCTCCATCACCTCACTTCTTGGTAATGTGTTTGATGTGCAGATGCTAAGAATGCCAAACTGCTTCCTAGGATTAATGGGACTTGATAGCAATGTAATAACACATCTTTGACTTTCAGCTATGTACGTGGAAGACCATACATTCTGATATAAGTGCAATTTCTTTTTGGATCATTTAGTGCTATGTTCATAAAGGCATTGCTAGACTTTTAACTTTCAAAATCAGGAAATACTCTGGAACTTAAGGTAGTAAATCTGCCATGTACCTTAATATGCGTTAGCTTTTCCACAGTTATATAGTTTTCCTCCAAAACATAAATTTTAGCCATTTGTGCAGCCATCAGGATGGGGGCTGAATTGGTTTCTCCAAGACAATATGATGATCATCATATAATCAACTCCTCTTTTCCATTCACCATTAAAACCGAAATTCAGATAGAGAAATCTTGTTTTGTTGATGTAATTATTTCAAGTGACAGCAGGGGCTTCTTCTTGTTTGTTAACTAAAGTAAAATAAACAGATTTTTCACATGAAATCTGCAATATTAATCACGTTTACTATAGAACTCTGTAAATATGTGCTTATTTCTTCTCTGAAAGTGGCTGAGCCTGTAATCTTGCTTCTAGTACATATGCAAAAGTCACACTGACTTCAAAGAATTAGCCTCTTAAAAACTTAAATGATACGGAGAGTTAGTAAAAAATACATTCAACTATAGTTTCAGAAGGGGTATTTTGAAATCAGTCTCTCATTTTCCAGGACTAGCGAACTATGTGAACATCCCAAACAGGACAGGTGTCAGCAAACTCTGAAGCAAACTTCCATTTCAGTATACAAAATATACAAATATACAAAATATACAGTATACAAAATAAAGTCTCGCATGATGGAATCTGCCTTATTTTTCTCCTGTAGCTCCTTAGTACAGTCATTATGGTCCCCTATGAGCCTTTTGTCTTCTTTCCAGAGCCAGCTTCAGGCTTCTTGAATTTTGCTTCATCACAAGGCCAGGAGCTGAGGCTGGAGTAGTTGCACTTCTGCTGCCATGGAAGCGAAAATAGGGTAAGGGAGGGTAACACTGAGCAGAGGAGCACCCTGGGGCACTGGGCTTCCCACAGCTGCCCACTGGGGTGACCTCCAGTCCTGGCCATGGTTGTTTACTCCCCTGTCCCCCCATGGCAGCAGGAATCCAGCTGGCATGAGCTTTGATGGAACATCAACCATAGAGTGGGGCTATGACCTCCAGGGAGCCCCTGGCAGCCAGGTGGGCAAAGTGCCTCCTGCTGTTCTCAGAGCCGCTGCTGCGATCCTCCTCCAGCTGACAAATGGGACCCTGTGATTATTTGACACCCCTCGATGTCCAGTCGAGCAACAGAATTGCTAAGTCTTGCTGCTTAATGGGTAGCTTTTGGCAGGTCGTTGGTCCAGATGTCAGTCACAGCGGTGAATTTTTTTCCAGTAACTATATCCAGATGTTAGCTTTTTAAAGCTTTCTTATGCGTCCTTTTTAACATTTCTGTTCAGTTCCACTGTTGGCTCTGCTGATGACCGCTGTGCTGCCAGCAGCCTAGCACAGGGACTGCAGTATTACTGTGGCAGTACTTTGTCTTTCTGAATGTCCTCTTGCTTTCACTCATATAGGATGAAGAATGTATGCTCTGTCTTACTGAGGTCAAATTCATAAATTCTTCAGGAGCAGAAGAGTGTAAGACCCTTTCAGGACTGTCAGAGGGCAGTTACTGACACACACCACCCCCATGCTTCTCTTATAACTGATGCTTCTCATTACCATAAAAGGCAGACTATATCCCTGATATATTCTAGATATTCTAATTGCAAACCAGTTAAAATATTGACAAGTCAGTGACTACAACAAGCGTGCAATGCAATAATTGCCTTCAGATCATTGTTTAGCTGCCCAAAAACTTGTTATAAAGCATCTTTTCTCTCCACCCACACATTCTACTCTAGTCTGGTCTCTAGTTCTCTGCTAGCTGTGAATAACAAATAATTTCCCCTTTCCTCTGCCCATTGCTGCAGCTACCTGCAATTTTGAGCTGCTGCGGCTGTGATGCTGTAAGTGTAGAGGTGGGAGGTGACATCAAGGAAGAACAAGCGATGATTCTTCAAATCGCGTGGGAGAATGAGAGGGACTACAAAGAAAATACTGAATTTTCCCTTTTCCTTTTCAAAATTCCCAAGTTGTGGGTGTGTGAATGTACGGTGTGAATCACGCTAGGATAATATGATTCAACATGTCCTTAAATACTCCATTTCTATGACTAAAAGTAAACTAGTCTTATTTCTTTAAATGAGACGGTTCTATAGGTGAGGAAGTTAGTATCCTGATAGCTGTATGTGCTGTTATTGGATCCCACTGGGAAGTGATCAGGTGTTCTATAAAGAACTAAAAAAAGACATTTCAGGGAAGGATCTTTTTTTTTTCTTTTCAGAAGATTCTGAAACTAAGGAACTAAATGAAATGTTAGAAAAGGATAAACCTATGTGAATGTATTACACACTGAGTCAAGGACTAACAGGGGCAAGACAATGAACAAAATTGCTGTTTAGTTTTGCAGCACCTGGTTGGTATTTTTAGCATACATTTGAAACCCCATTTAAACTGCTGATCTATTACAATCCTTTGCTGTGTGCAAAGTAAAAAATATTTAAGCTATTACACTCAGTTCTCATATAAGCCATTTATATATGCCAGTGCTATCTCTCTAGCTGTTAGCTATACGTGAGCATTATCTTTCTGACAGTAAATGTTGTGACAGATTGAGTCCTTGACTGATGTTCTGATTGCAGGCCACATCAGTAATAAGAAATACTCAGAACCCTCTTTCAGGTGTTTTCTCATGAGTGTTCAAATATCTGTAAGTGCTTTGATTCTTCCCATGTTTGGATTTTGCACAGGTGATTTTTTTGGTTTCAGAAAATAAAAGTGCTTTAAAAATATGTGCAATATACAGTACTGTGTCTTGGTATTACTTAGGGAACTTTGAAATCCAGTTAGCAGATAGTAAATGTCTACAGGTAATTTTTCTCAAAGAGAGTAGGTTTTTGAGAATCAATGATGAGTTCTGCTCATGAATTCTGCTGGTTATAACATTTAGCAAACAGAAAATTACTAACTGTGGTTTCAGCAGAGAAAACTCTATCTGAAAATTTTAACTTCTGTATAGGGAACATATGAAACTCTGTCTACTTCCATTCCTTTTTTTCTGCCTCATCATTCTATTTTATCCAAAAAAATGTTTTCCGGTAATTCATGTTTCTGTCCCCCAATAACTTTAGCCTGAAAATGCAATGGCAACATCTATGTATTTCTCTTATTTGCTATGGTATTCTCACATTCTATCACAGGCTAAAAAATGCTTTAATAAATGAGACGCTAGGTAGATTTTATAGTTAAGATTCAAAAACAAAGCAATAGTTAGAGGATAAAACATCTTGCTGGTCAAGCTGATGGAGCTTTAAACTTTTACTTAAAACCACAAAGCCAACAGCTACTTTGAATGGTACAGTTCATTATATAAATCTTTGATACACATGGTGCCTTGTATAACAAATCACAATAGTAATTCAGAATTGTATCATTATCTGTAAAACACAACATCCTTGTGATCTCTGATAGAAAAGACACTACAAAACAGTGCTGGAAAGTGAACAACTAAAACAAGGGATATCAGATAGGCAGACTGTAATTAATAAAATTTTGCCAACAACACATCACCTGTACTTTTATTAAAACAGCCTGTGAATCCTTTTGAAGGAACAAATAAACAGCTTCCTCTTCATCCTAAAAAAATTATTAAGGATGTGGAGGCGGTAGCATTGGCAAGAAGCAGTATTTATTTTTGTTGGAAACATCCAACATATCCTGGCAAATGGTTGACTATGGATACTATCTAATGGTTCAATACTAATTCACAGAAAAAATTGCTGTGGTGTCATGGATTCTAGAAATGTAATGGGTTCTGTATGTGGTGATCCAAGTACAGCCCTCAGAAGGGCTGAGTTGTGATGAAAAAAGCAGCATTGAAGTCAGGATTATGACTGGAGACAGGATGATGAGCTGTCATAAAGTACACCATGAAGAGAGCTGGTAACAGTAGGTGTCTGGATCATAGATGCCTTGGAGCAGGTTTTGTAAATCCTAGTCCTTTTAGCCTGTACCTTATCCTTATCGTTATTCCTAAAACCATAACAGAGAACATGATCCTCTCCTACAGTGAAGTATAAGGCAATATCTGCCAGCAATGGCTTTTTCTCTAATCTTATTGTTCATAGTTTCTAGATGCTACAGTCCTAACCGCTACCACCAGTTTTAACCCTTGTCATACATTATAGCCCATAGATATTTACAGGACCTACAACTAAACACTAAAGGTATTTAGTGCTGCTGTACTTAGCATGCCCTGCTGTACCTTCTTAAAAGCTACTCCTAGACATCCCAAACCTAGCCACAGCTCCATACCAGGACCTCCCCAAACACTCCAGGAGCACTCCATTATGATAGTTAGTTATCTATCCCCCACTATAACTAAGGAAAAGCCACTTGCCCATACCTTCCCCAGTTCTCAGGCTTGCCTTGCCTTCTTTGAATTCTGCACCACTTCAGTAACTCTTTCTCTGTAACCCTACAGGGCTCTGTTAGTTGTCAAGTCATAATAATTCATTGTGATATGAATAAAACTGGAATTAGGGGTAGATGTAGGAAATTGTGAGACTGAGGACTTCTGATCACTTCCAAATGCAAGTCCAACATTTCTGGCAGTAAGGAAGCTGCAATTTCTTGTTGCCAGGAAGTCTTAAGTTTAATTCTGATAGGGTTCCTGTTGGTTTATGTTGGATGGTTAACACAAAGCTAAGTCAATCTTGTTAGTCAGGTGTATCTGAAATAAGGAGTTTAAGACTGGGCCAGTTATTTGCTTAAGAAAACAGAGCCGGATTTCAATAGATCTGTCTTTCTGAGAAGTGAAGTTGGCAGTTTCTACCTTATGCTCCATTAGTTTAGAATCATAGAATCATAGAATGCTAGGGATTGGAAGGGACCTCGAAAGATCATCTAGTCCAATCCCCCTGCTGGAGCAGGAACACCTAGATGAGGCTACACAGGAATGTGTCCAGGCGGGTTTTGAATGTCTTCAGAGTAGGAGACTCCACAACCTCCCTGGGCAGCCTGTTCCAGTGCTCTGTTACCCTCACTGAGAAGAGGTTTCTTTTCAAGTTTAAGTGGAACCTCTTATGTTCCAGCTTAAACCCATTACCCCTTGTCCTACCATTGTTTGTCACCGAGAAGAGCCTGGTTCCATCCTCATGACACTCACCCTTTGTATATTTTTAACCATTAATAAGGTCACTCCTCAGTCTCCTCCAAACTAAAGAGACCCAGCTCCCTCAGTCTTCCCTCATAAGGGAGGTGCTCCACTCCCTTAATCATCTTGATTGCCCTACGCCGGACTCTCTCCAGCAATTCCCTGTCCTTCTTGAACTGATGAGCCCAGAACTGGACACAATGTTCCAGGTGTGGTCTCACCAGGGCAGAGTAGAGAGGAAGGAGAACCTCTCTCGATCTACTAACCACCCCGCTTCTAATACACCCCAGGATGCCATTGGCCTTCCTGGCCACAAGGGCACAGTGCTGGCTCATGGTCATCCTGATGAGAAACCATAACCCTAACACCAACCCTAAACCCTAATCCTAACCCTAAGAATAATGCCCTAATCCTAACCTGAACCCTAACCCTAAGGCCCTAACCCTAACCCTATGAGCCTTACTCCAACCCTAACCTTAACCTAACCCTAATGCTAATCCTATCCCTAACCCTAACCCTAAGGCCCTAACTCTAATCGTAACCCTAAGGCTCTAATGCTAACCCTAACCTAACGCTAAACCTAACCCCTAACCCTAACCCTAAGGCCCTAACCCTAATCCTAACCCTAAGGCTCTAACGCTAACCCTAACCTAACCCTAAACCTAACCCCTAATCCTAACCCGAAGGACCTAACCATAATCCTAACCCTAAGGCGTAACCATTACAATAACCCTAACCCTAACCCTAACCCTTACCCTATCCCTAAACCCTTACCCTAACCCTAACCCTTTACCTTAACCTAACCCGAACCCTAACCCTAACCTTAAGGCCCTAACCTTAATCCTAACCCTAATGGCCTTAACCCTAACCCTAGCCCTAACCCTAACCCATCCCTAACCTTAAACCCTAACCCTAACCCTAACCTTAACCTAACCCGAACCCTAACGCTATCCCTAACCCTAACCCTAACCCTAAGGAACTAACCCTAACCCTAACCCTTACTCTAACCCAAAGGCCCTAACCCTAACCCTAATCCTAACCCTAACCCTAATCCTAACCCTAACCCTAACCCCTAAGCCTAACCCTAACCCTTAGGCCCTAACTCTAATGCTAATCCTAAGGCCCTAACCCTAACACCTACTCCAACCCAAAGCCCTATCGCTAAACCTAACCTTACCCCTAAACCCTAACCCTAACCTTAACTCAAACCCTAAACCTACCCTTAACCCTAAGGCCCTAACCCTAACCTTAACCTTAACACTAACCTAACCCTAAACCCTAACCCTAACCCTAATCCTAAGGAACGAACTCTAACGCTAAACCCTAACCCTCAGGCTAACCGTAACCCTATCCCTAAACTTTAACCCTAACCGTTCCCCTAACCCTAACCCTAATGACCTAAACCTAACCCCAAAACTAAACCTAAATCTAATCCTAATACTAACAGTAACCCTAACCCTAACCATAAGACACTAACCCTAATCCTAAACGCTAACCATAAGACTAAACCTAACGCTAACCCTAACCTAACCCAAACCCTATCCCTAACCCTAACCCTAAGGCCCTAACCCTAACCGGAAACAAACCCTAACCCTAATGCTAACCCAAGACCTAAGGCCCTAACCCTAAAGCTAAACCTTACCCTAAACCTTAACCCTAACCCTAAGGCCCTAACCCTATCCCTAACCCTAACTCTAAGGCCCTAACACTAACGCTAACCCTAACCCTAACCCTAACACATCTCTACCCCTAAACCCTAACCCTAACCCTAATCTTAAGCTTAACCCTAAGCCCTAAACCTAACCATAAACCTATGGCCCTAACCCTAGCCCTAAACTTAACCTAACCCTAACTCTAACACTAACCCTAACCCTACCCCTAACTCTAACCCTAACATAACCCTAACCTTGACCCTAAACCCTAACCCTAACCCTAAGGCCTTAAACCTAACACTAACCCTATACCTAACATTAAGGCCCTAACCTTAACCCTAACCCTAAGGCCCTAATAGTAATCCTAACCCTAACCATAAACCCTAACCCTAACCCTAAGGGTAACCCTAACCCTACCCTTACCCCTAACCCTAACCCTAACCCTAACATAACCCTAAACCTAAAACCTAACCATAACACTAAACCTAACCCTAAGGCCCTAAACCTAACGCTATCCCTAACCCTAACCTTAAGGCCCTAACGCTAACCCTAACCCTAAGGCCCTAACCATAACCCTAGGGCCCTAACCCTAACCCTAACCTTAACCCTAAATCTAACCTTAAGGCCCTAAGGGTAACCCTAACCCTAACCCTAAACCCTAACTATAAACTTAACCCTAACCCTAATCCTAACCTAACCATAACCCTACTCCTAACCCTAACCCTAATATAACCCTAACCCTAACACTAACCCTAAGGTCCTAACCATAAACCTAGCCCTAACACTAAACATAATGCCCTAAATCTAACCTGAACCCTAAGGCCCTAACCCTAATCGTAACCCTAAGCCTAACCCTAACACTAACCCTGACCCTAACCCTAACCCTAAGCCTAACTTAACCCTAACGCTAACCATAACCTTAAAGCATAAAGCCCTAACCTTAACTGTAATCCTAATCCTAACCCTAACCCTAAACCTAACCTAAGCCTAACCCTAACCCTTTGCCCTAACCCTAACCCAAACTCTAAGGCCCTAACCATAAACCTCGCCCTAACAATAACCCTAACACCCGAAACCTAACCATAAGTCCCTAACGCTAACACCAAGCCAAAACTCTAACCCTAACCATAAACCTAAACCTAATCCTAATCTAACCCTAACTCTAACCATAACCCTAAACCCTAAGGCCCTAACCGTAATCCTAATCCTAATGCTAACCCTAAACCTAATCCTAAGGCCCTAAACTTAAAACTATGCCTAACCCTAAACCTAACGCTAACGATAACCATAACCGTAAACACAATCCCTAACCCTAAGCCTAAAGGCCCTACCCCTAACCCTAACACTAAACATAACCTAACCCTAATCCAATCCCTAACCCTAACGCCTAACCCTAACCCTAATTCGAAGGCCCTAACCCTAAACGTAACCCTAACCTAACCTTAACCCTAAGCTTAACCGTAACCCTCAACCTAAAGCTAGACCATAAACCTAACCATAAACCCTAACCCTAACCCTAACCCTAACCCTAATCCTAACCGCCTAACCCTAACACTAACCCTAACCCTAACCCTAACCCTATACCCTAAACTAACCGAAACCCTACCCATAACCCTAACCGTAAGGCCCCAAAACTAACCTTAAGGCCCTAACCCTAACCATAAACCCTAACCCTGCCCCTAACCCTAACCCTAACCCTGACCCTAACCCTAACCCTACCCCTACCTCTAACCTAACCAAAATCCTACTCATAACCCTAAACCTAACACTAACCTAACCAAAACTCTACTCATAACCCTAACCCTAACCCTAAGGCCCTAACCCCAACCATAAAATCTAACCCTAACCCTTACCCTAACCCTAACAATACCCCTAACCCTAACCCTAACCCTAACCCTAAACCTAAACCCTATACCCTAACCTAACCAAAACCCTACCCATAACCCTAACCGTAAGGCCCCAACCCTAACCTTAAGGCCCTAACCCTAACCATAAACCCTTACCCTAACCCTTACCCTAACCCTAACCCTGCCCCTAACCCTAACCCTAACCCTGCCCCTAAACCTAAACCCTAACCTAACCAAAACCCTACCCATAACCCTAACCGTAAGGCCCCAACCCTAACCTTAAGGCCCTAACCCTAAAGATAAACCCTAACCCTAACCCTTACCCTAACCCTAACCCTAACCCTGCCCCTACCCCTAACCCTAAGCCTAACCCTAACATAACCCAAAACCTAACAGTAGACCCTAACCCTAAACCCTAAACCCTAACCCTATGCACTATCCCTATCGCTAACCATAATCATAAACCCTAAGGCCCGAACCCTAACTCTAACCCTAACCCTAAGGCCCTAAGCCTAACCCTAACCCTACACACTATCCCTAACGCTAACCATAACCATAAACCCTAAGCCCCGAACCTTAACCCCAACCCTAACCCTAACCTCAACCTAACGCTAACCCTAAGGCCCTAACCCTAACCCTAAGGCCCTAACCCTAACCCTAAGGCCCTAACCGTAACCCTACCCCTACCTAAGGCACTAACCGTAACCCTAACCCTAACTCTAACCAAAAACCACTAACTCTAACCCTAAACCTAACACATCTCTACCCCTAAACCCTAACCCTTACCCTAAGGCCCTAATCCTAAAACTAAGGCCCTAATCCTTACCCTAAATCACTAATCCTAACCCTAACCGTAACCATAACCCTAACTTTTCCCTAACCCTAACCTTGAATCGAACCCTAACACTAACCCTAAACCTAACCCTGAACCATAACCATAACCATAAGCCTAACTGTAACCCTAAGGAAGTAACCCTATCCCAATCCCTAACTTGAACCCTAATGCCCTAACCCTAACCGTAACCGTAATCCAAACCTAACCCTAAACCCTAACCCTAACCCTAATCCTAACCCTAAGGCCCCAAACTTAACGCTAAGGCCATAACCCTAACCCTAACCTTAACCTAACCCTAAACCCTAACCCTAACCTTAAACTTAACCCTAAGCCCTAAACCTAACCCTAACCCTATGGCCCTAACCCTACCCTAGCCTTAACGTAACCCTAACTCTAATCCTAACCTTAACCTAACCCTAACCCTAATCCTACCCCTAACCCTAACATAACCCTAACCATAAACCCTAACCCTAACCCTAAACCCTAACCCTAACCCTAAGGCCTTAAACCTAACACTGACCCTAAGTCTAACATTAAAGCCCTAACCTTAACCCTAACCATAACCCTAAGGCCCTAATGGTAACCCTAAAACTAACCATAAACCCTAACCCTAAGGGTAACCCGAACCCTAACCCTAAGCCTAACCCTAACACTAACCCTAACATAACCCTAACCCTAAAACCTAACCCTAACACTAAACCTAACCCTAACCTTAAGGCCCTAACGCTAACCCTAACCCTAAGGCCCTAACCCTAACCCTAACCTTAACCCTAACCCTAACCCTAACCCTAAACCTAAACCCTAAGGCCCTAACCCTAACCCTAAGGCCCTAAACCTAAACCCTAAGGCCCTAACCCTAACCCTAACCTTAACCCTAACCCTAACCCTAAGGCCTTAAGGGTAACCCTAACCCTAACCCTAACCCTAAACCCTAACCATAAACCTAACCCTAACTCTAACCCTAACCCTAAACCTAACCTAACCCTAACTCTAACCCTAATCCTAACCTAACCAAAACCCTACCCCTAACCCTAACATAACCCTAACCCTAAACCCTTACCCTAACCCTAAGTCTAACCCTAATCCAAAACTTAACCCTAAGGCCCTAACCCTGACACTAACTCTAACCTTAAGGCCCTAACGCTAACCCTAACCCTAAGGCCCTAACCCTAACCCTAAGGCCTTAAACCTAACACTAACCCTAAGCCTAACCTTAAAGCCCTAACCTTAACCCTAACCCTAACCCTAAGGCCCTGATGGTAACCCTAACCCTAACCATAAACCCTAACCCTAACCATAAACCCTAACCCTAACCCTAAGGGTAACCCTACCCCTACCCCTAACCCTAACATAACCCTAACCCTAAAATCTAACCCTAACACTAAACCTGACCCTAACCTTAAGGCCCTAACGCTAACCCTAACCCTAAGGCCCTAACCCTGACCCTAAGGCCCTAATCCTAACCCTAACCTTAACCCTAACCCTAACCCTAAGGCCCTAACCCTAACCTTAACCCTAACCCTAACCCTAAGGCCCTAAGGGTAACCCTAACCCTAACCCTAAAACTAACCTAACCCTAACTCTAACCCTAACCCTAACCTAACCCTACCCATAACCCTAACCCTATGGCCCTAACCCTAATCCTAAAGCCCTAACGCTAACCGTAATCCTAACCCTAACCCTAACCCTAACCCTAACCCTAACCCTAACCCTAACCCTAACCCTAATCCTAACCCTAACCCTTGTTGATCATCACAATATATACTTGCTTGTCTTCCCTCCAATTTCTTTCTCTATAGCAGGATAATGGCTGAGAGAAAGATGTTTGTAATAATAGGATATCAAAGTATTTGATATGTGGTTAATTATTATTATGCCCAAGAGACAAATGGAGATATTTGTATCAGAAAGTAATTATAGTTTTATTGTAAGCACCTTAACTTCTAATATCTAATACCTAGCTAGCTATACATGTTCTTGGGTCTGTCCTTGAGGAAAGCATTTAACCTCCAGTTGGAACTTCTCTCACCTCTCATGTATCTTCCAGTTCAACACCGAAAAGGGGCTGACACAGGAGCAGCTCCTTATATGAAATACAAGAGGCAATTTCCTGAGAGAAAGGGCACTGAACCTACCTGGTTTGTGAGAGTGGTCTTCTCCTGACTAGTATTATTTGCGTAATGTGCCCTCACTCTTTGATTTCTGGTGGAGGAAAATGATGGCAGTTTAAACTCCAAATTGCTGTGGCACTGACAGAGCCACCTGGCAGCAAGCCTGACCTAGCTACGTATGGGCATAGGCAAAGGAAATGTCTGCTACCTCCTGTCAACAGCCTCCTGAAGAAACTACCTATATCTTGTGCCAGTTCTACTAACAGGTCATGTGCCTTTTTAAAAAAAAACAAAAAATAATAATGGCTCACATACAACATCATTTGAAGGATGTGTTTGCATTTAAGTTATTTCTGTTGTACTCAGAGAGTTACTTAGCTTGTGTGTAGTTAACATGAGTCTTCTAATCCAAAAATAGGATTTGCACACACATTTAGCAAATCTGCTAACAGCCTCGACCAGTTTGACACTCAGTCGTGTCTGTAGCAGTGCCTTCTGGGTATGTATCCCTTCTTTCCTGAATTTCATTTTGGTCTCTCCTGTTTTCCATTTGTTCATATCCCATCTACTTTTATTCAGCCGATTAAAGAGATGTGTTCAGTCATGGAATTCATTTTTTCTATCAAGGTGACAGGGAAAGGTCACTGTTTCTAGATTTTCTGATATATACAAATTCTTCCTCTGTGATACCTTTGTATTGTAACAGGAAAATTAAATTAAAAAACACCTATGAAACTCTGCTCCCTTGGAGTACTAGAAAAGTAGGATTTAATAGTCTAAAAGCTTCTTTGAAAAGCTGCAGGTAAGTGTACCTGTGATACACTAGCTCAGGTACAACAAGGCATGCAAAATATAATCACTTGGAAGACCAAAAAGCCAATTGCATTTATATATATCTCATAATCTTTAAATGGAATACAGGAGTTGTCCCAAAATGGTGTATTTTGAAACAGTCGTGTTTTTGATGCCCTTGTATTGTTTTAGCAGATATAATTGATTCACACCCAATAATCATGAGTTACAGCATATAAAAGAGTATATGAATCAAAAAGGCAAAACTGCTGGTCATTTAAAATGTCTTCTGGGTTTTTCTAGGTGGGGATATTTTGTTTTCTGATTGATAGTTTGGTGTCGAGGGTTTGATTACAGGGTGACAATAAAACTGTGGCAGATGTATTGTTAATCCCCTCTTCCTCCCCTTTCCACTTCAGCCCCACCCTCTCCCCCCTTCCCACTAAGGACAGGTGATCGGGAGGAAAAGACGGACAGAGAGAAGAGAGTTGGAAAAATTAAAAGTATTTTACTAATGCTACTAATAAGAATAGAGAAAATAATACAAAATATACAAAACCAATCTTGAAAAGTCTCAGCAACTGCAGAGCTGGCACCCAAAGTCCTGGATTGGACTCTGCAGCCAACCAGAGCTGGATTCAGTCTGTCACTAGGCCTCAGTTCGCAGGGATGACTAGCAAGGTCCGCTCCTAATGTCGGTCATAAGAAAAAAAAGGGATGAAATTCTCATGATCTCCCACTTTTATATGAAGTATTCATGTGAATGGGACGTTATACTCCGTTGGTCAGTTTTCTGGTCACCTGTTTCTCATGGACCCTCTCATGAGATGTCCATCCATGCTTATCAATAACTTTGCATTTCATTGCTATGTTTACCAAAACATGTATCTGGTTTTCCAGGAAAATGCAGCTAATATGAAGGCTTTAGCTGACAGGCAAATTCACTAAAAGAGAAACTTGTTTTTAACAAAACCGCTTTTTGCATTTTTGCTTCTTGTTTTTTTAAACAAGCTGCTCTTGTAATGTTATATTTGTGGTGTTCAGTTGTCACAACAATTAGAATTGTTCAATTTTCAAACAAAAGCTGCACACCCGGGATCAGACCTATATAGCTCAAGAAAGTGACAGTCTGTTCGTTGTACCATAGGATATAGAGATTCTTTGGCACACATAGAAAACTTGAGCCCTGATCCATTATTGGAAACCATTAGCATAAATACTGTGCCAGGTCATTGACCTCTGCTTTATCAAATCCCCCTGTGGGACTAGATATGCAGCACTTAGATTGTGCTATTAGTCTTTCACATGATAATGAAATAATTGGCAAAAATGCATGCCTAGGAATTCCTGAGTTAATGCAGAACTGAAATCAAATTAAAACTGCACACAACTCCTTATCATTTGGTACATGTTGTGTAGTGGATTGCTGTAATGTTCTAAGCACCAGCCTTTGACTCATGTTCAGATTGATCTAAATACTTAAGTGTGAGTAAAGCAGGTCCCATTCAGTTCATAGTGTTCTTCAAGTAGCTAAATTACGTGTATAACGGTAGCTGCCAGAAACCAGCTTCTCTAATTCCATGTTCTAACCTTTATTGACTGGATTATGTCTCAGGCTGGTAAGATTTTTGTGTGTTTCTTGATAAGGGAGTTCAAAGCCAATCCATTGACACCTTTGGAGTTAAATATACCTTTCCAAATAGGAGGCAGAGGTACAGGAGGCCAAGTTATCTTTGATGCCAAAGAATTTGCCTGAGTAGTAATTTTAGTAAAACATCAGAGACAGAGGTTAGTCTCTGTTGTGAGAGAGGAAGACTGCAGGGCCAATTTAGACACCTCTAATTTTAATCTTATAATTCTCAAATTCTTTCATTTCGATGTATCATCAGAAGACCATCTATATCATTAGGCCATTGTACGAACTGTAACTTTTTCACATGTAGAGAACTAATCATGACTCTTGCAGGCTGTGAGTGTATATATGCTTTAAATGATAAGACTGCAACACTGAGACATTGGGAAGAGGTGTCAGGGATATGAATTTCTTGTTCTTCTAGCCTGGTACAACTAAAGCCAGCCATAAATGCAGCAGCACATACGTCTTACTTTAAAATCATGTTTCACTACAACTATTTATGGTGTTTGGTCTGTTATGTCCTATTGCAGAGTGTTTCTGGGAATTAATTGGAGTAGGCATTCTAGCAGAATTAATCTTAACTTAAGTGCCTTGATTAGACAACTTAACAACTGTGGAGCAGGAGATAAGCCTTACAACAGTCTTTATCCTACTAATTCAGACCAGTGTTATTAATAAAGTGCATGAGATTTACAGTAAGACCATAGGAGGTAGATTTAAGTCTAACAGCCAGGAAAACTAAAATTTGTTTGCTCTAGATTCAAGGCAGAGAATACTAGATTTTTTTGTTTACTTTCCAGTAAGCTACCTTACAAATAAAACCATAAATTTTACACTCTGACTTCAATTACTGAAAGCATCAGGCACCTGAATAGAATAAGAAATTTGCTTGCAGATAAATACATGCAATATTCCTTTAAAACAAAGAAATAAAATGTCTTACAATAAATAAAAATCCAAAATCTTCCAGGGTAAAACGCGTGTTTCATACATATTGAAAGGAATATAAACAATACAAAGAAAAGGAACAAATTCATAATTCTTACCCAGGAATAAGTATGCAACCATCAATAGCATCTTACAGTTTTCAGTATTTATGTTATTTATATAATACCTTCCCTCTGCCATTTCCAAGTGTTTTCTTTATATTAAGTTTCACAGAAGCCTTATGCAATAATATTATCCTCATCTAGGCAACGGAAATGCAAACATAACAGTAACTGACACCTAAAGAATGAGTGCCATCTGCAGAATACAACTAACTCCTACCTTCTTGCACCAGCTCTTATAAGCATACTAATTTCTGGAAGTGTATCTTCAAACATGGGGGTATTTTCCCCTTTATTCTGAATTGTTTAAAATATATCCTTCTTCTGAAAACAAACCAAACCAACTATGATCACCAGCTTTTTCTCTGACAACTCTACTATGCAGCAGTGTATCTCTTCTACACTTATACTAGTACACTCTTAAATGTACAGGAAAATGGCTTTCTACTTGGCAAGGTCTGCCAGAGAGCTGGATATATTTATTCATTTATTTTGGTTGTTATAACACATGGCGTTTTTTGTGGTACAATAACTTAGGGTCTCTATGATTTGTACAGATTTATCACCACAAGCCCAAAACCAAAATTCATTATATGGTCATTTCCTCTCTTGGAAAATTCACAGCAAGGTGGAGATAATCAGCATGTTGAAAGGATAGCTACATGCAATACTCACTGAAGAATAAGCATGCTCCTACAATCCCCCGTGGCATCTAAAATTTCCTTGGAAACCTCTCCTGATGCTACTCTGAAGTATTTACCTAACATGACCCTCTTCTGTTTAAGAGATCACAGCTCACAAATAAACAAGCTAAAACAGCTTTAGGCATTGATCCTATTACTCCCATAGTTTATAGGAAGACATTATATAATATTCTTGAAATGCAGGGCTAAAGTGTTATTACTACTAATATAATCTAGAATGCTGGAAGTAACTATAAAAAATGCTGAAAAATATAAGAGAGCACAGAGCACAACTTCACTTAGAGGTGGTGTTGATGTTTTCAATCACCAGATCATCTAATTAGCAACTCATGACATCACCAGGCTGTAACCTTTTTGGCTGACATTTTCTACACTACTTGCCACAGGCAGATGTTGCTGTGCCTCACTTTCCCTTTGTAAATAGGAAGCCATGAGGCCATTTAGTTCACAAAATTGTTAGGAACAAGTTTAATTAAAATTGGTTAGGCACTTAGATATTGTAATATAAGTAGAAAAGTCCATGTGGAAAGGAAATATTTTGTTTTCAGAATATGGTTTGAATCTGTATGAGGCCTGAGGCTGCACGTTGAAGCAAATGTTGAAAAATCCTTAGGCGGCATTTACCATCCATTCTGTGCATGACTGAGTCTGGAGTCTAGAGAAAAAATTAATATGTGATCATGTAATTAGACTGTAGAATAATTAATATATACAAGGGAAGGATAACTTCAAATACAGGTAATCTTAATTCAATTTTTTTCCTGTAGTTAATTTTGCAGCTTTTATTTTCTTTCACTGTAGGTTTTCTTTATGTGATATATGGTACAAAGGACAGGAGAAGTGCACTACAGTTAGCTGGTTTTATTCCTCTTTATTAATCTGCAACAAAGAATGCAGTTGCCCATTTACTATTCTGCAAGAGTTCAGCTGTCTTTCAATCAAAGTAAACTTCTCAGTCACTTAACTAGAAAAACAAAGTCAGAATCATTCACCCTATCTGCCAGGCTTCTAACTGTCTTAAGTATATGCTTGAACTTTGAAATACCTAACACTATGTGCAGAAGTCATTAATTATTTCTACTTCACCCAGAAGGACATGTCTCTATTGCAAATATAGTTATGTTAGGTTATTATCTTACAATACTGTTACACCTAACCTTGGTTTCAACAGAATTTAAATCTGTAGAGTGCTAGGAATTGGTTCTGTTGTGACTGGACTAGAGGATAATCCTTTAGATTTATTGTTAGTTATATTGACCTCCCATCTGAAAGCTCCATTCAAGCTCAGAACTTTATTTATGAGAATACAATTCAACTTTCAAGTTCGATTCATAGTTTATCTTTCCTAGGATGTACTGCAACACACAGCTCATCTCACTAAGAAAGCAGAATCATGCCTTTGTGGATAAAATAAGCAAGCACCCACATGCAGGTATATTCACAGGGAAGGTTGTACCTTTATTTGTATCAAAAATGAGTGCATTTTCTTCACCTTCTAGTAGGCTTCTGTTCAATGAAAATGCATTGTGAAATATCCCTGAGCTATATATTCAGTAAGCAACAAGCATTCTCAGTCAGTAACTCTCATTTTATGCCTAGTTCGCAGGCAGTTTCATGCTTCCCTGTATTACCTAGAGCTCTGATCCTGCTGTTCATGCCCATGCACAAGCCTCATTAATGTTTCTCTTCAAAGGCTGCTAGGACAAAGCATCTGTGCTCATACTAGATAGTGTAAATCCAACAAAAGAGCTTGACAGTAAATGTTCAAAAATACCCAGAAAATTGTCATAATGTTGACAGAATAGGTACAGCTATCCTGGAGCAGTGTGGGCTGGGGACTGAATTCTACCTGCTCAGAAGTGCAATGTGGAGTATGTAAAAATATGTTTCTTCACTCATCTCATTGTTACAGGTAAAGATAATTCATTCATTTTGAATATATGTTTGGGTTTTTTTGTTTTTTTTTTTTTTTTTCTGATGGCTTAAAATACAGAGATCAGTAATTATGGCTGGTTTCATTTTCCTGGTCACCTTTTTCTCTTCTTACAAGACTAGAAATATGACTTTACTGAAGCTGTAATTTTCAGCGTCCATTCCTGGCTAACTCTACTCCAAAAGAGAACAATTTGGAGTGTACTTTTCATTAAAGACATCAACACATCTCGCAGAAGTTAACCAGAAATCTCTTGTTGTATTCAGTTATCCAAGTCAGGTTCTAAATTGGAAAATTCAGCAGATTAACACAACTAACAGAGGGGAATCAGGCCACTTAAGCAGACAGCTTTGAGGCTCTTAATTCTGTTCTTCTATAGCCAAAGTAAGCACCGTTCTAATTCGTGTTTCTGGCTGAGGAAGTATTTGTTTAATAGCCTCAAAAATTTTGAAAATGTGCTCTTATAAAAGGTGAAATTTAAGACCTAGAATGTACTATTACAAAAAGAGCAAGGAATAGTCAGAATAGATTTGCTTTCTAATGAGTGAAAACTTTGAATAAAACAATTAATACTTTCTAAAATTCCAGTTCTTTGTTCAATAAAATCAGGCAATCTTACTCAGATTTAAAGTTTAACTATCTAGAATCTAAGGTATATGAATCGACTACAAAGTTAAATAAACGCCATAATGTTCTTTTGATATTGCATTGCAGTTGGAACTGAGAAAACAAATCAGGTTAACTGCTTTATCTAAATCCTTGCTTTTAACATTATAAATTGTATATGGCTGGCTAACTTTTTTCTTGAAAGTCCGTAATTTCACAACAGTATCTTCAAATAGTTAATATTTGAGCTATTTTTGTTGTTACTGTACACAAAGGTTACCTAGAATAATCCTCCTTCTGGTCCTCAATTTTACATGAGCTTCCTGAACTACAAACTAAAGAATTGCTGTAACACGTCAAAATGTGGAGTCATTTTTTAAGGATTAAGGTCAGGAATGTATATGTGCATGTGATATAACTGTTCACGTTCTTAGTGTCTTTTTGCCTCATGATCATGATTTGCCTCATTTGCTTCAGCAGATCTTCGCACTTGTGTTTTGCTGCACACTATAACATCATCTTCAATAAGACCTACAGGATTCCCAAACATAGATGTAAACATCAAGAAAATACAACTGATAAGAAGTCTCATAAAAAAACTAAGATAAATATTGATAGAAAAATTATTGTCGTATCTGGCAAGCTGTCATTGTGCTGTAAAATCAGCATTCAGTAGTGCCAACCTAATCGATCAGCCAAATTATTCTCTGAATGTAATGCAAGCTCTACAATTCACCCAAACCTCTTTGAAAATTCTCGCTAAGCTTACAGAAACTAACACGGTTTTAATTTGGGGATTGTAACAAAATCTGAACCCGCGTACATTTCATATTGTTGAAGAAATTATAAAGAAAGCGTGGAACAACTGGACAGGATTCAGGTTTTTTATTTAAAGTGTAAAATTAAAAAACTTGGACAATATCACTTACAGTGGGTGAGATAATTTTCTTATCATGGATTGCTAGAGAAGAATACCTGACAAAAAAGAGACCAAGACTGTTCTCAACCTCATTTAGAATTACAAATGTTTATTGTGATTATTTATTCCATGAAATTACTGAAAGGGACCTAACATGTTACAGTCACAGTCTGTGTTAGGACCACAGTCTATGTTAGTCCCCGGTGCTGTTGTCCTAGATGTATAGTAAGTAATGCATCTCATTGGACACACTCAATATTTTTGGTGAAACTTACAGTTCTAAATGTGACAGCAACTAATTGTCAGGCAAGTATTTAGTAGTTAGAAAGAAACACCCAATTCCTGCAATAAAATGTTAGATTATTAGTTCTTCATGTCACTGAGACTTTATTTAACAAAGGCTTGTTCCTGTTCTCAGCCATACGACTGGATTTGCAATCAAGGCTTTTGTTTAATTTCTTTAAAACATCATTCCTGTTTATACATTTTCTGCAATTCCATTTTTAAATGTTATTGCTTCTAAATCTCAGAGGATATTAATAGCTGCCTGAACTGCTATGTTTTAATACTAAGAACTGTGATTTAAATTACTAAAGCAAAAACTGAACAAAGCAAGCTAGACACAATTCTAATGATGTTCTGGCAGCTGATTCTTTTTATTTTCCATCTGTACCACTTATTTTAGTGTCTGAAATTCAGCCATGGATTTACAGTTCCATAAAGCTACACTACCTGTCTTTACAAAGATGATGAGGAAACTTAAACAAGCCATTCCTGTGTTAGAAACCACCATTCATTCCTTCACCTTTACTTAGGGTGAGGACACTTTCTGTTAACCCATACTATTGTAAACTGGATTGCGTATTCCAGGTCATCTTGCATACTTTTCCAGAGTACTCATCTGACTGTGGAAGCTATTGCTGAGCTTGTAGCTATATCTGCAGACAGCTCTGTTAAACAGGAATTTAAGCAGTAAATTTTTCAGTGTCTGCTGTTAAAGGACACCTCTGTTGTTCAGATTCTATAAAATGGCAGTGGAAAGCTCTTTCCTCCTTCACTGAGAAGTCCAATTTTCTGTTTTCTTCACAAGTAGATTGTGGAAATTACAGTATTTAACTTAGCAAATACTTGTAATGCGTGTAAGAAACTGATGAGGATAACTTCTTATTACAGAGAAATACAGAAATTACATCCTTTTGAGATTTTTTTTTCCCCATATTCTTTCTGGCTGAAACAATGTCAGACAGGCAGGAACAAACCCCTTTAATTTAGTGTATGTACTCATTGGCTCTGGCCACAAAATTTCTTAGAGCCCTATTTGAAGACACTCATAACATGATTTGTATGGATGTACTAGCATAATCTTCAGAGAATGAACCTTGATACAGACAAAGATATATTATCAATGCTGCTTTAATAGCAGCATGATTCAAGCAGACTTTTCCATACTGAAAGTTCCAGATTATTAGGAATTTTAGCAGAGCACCTCATTACATCCTCTTCTCAGTGCCCTGCAGTCAGTAAGCAAAAAACTCCAGGGTTTTTATGTCTTATAAAGAGTCCTGATCTTTCTTGATTGATTTTTTTTCACCCTTTACTGTTCCCCATCAAATACTGTTTCTTTTTCTCATATATATCTATTTGTGTGTGTATAACATATGATTGAAATTATTTTATTAGGTTTATTCTTCAGAATTTATAATGAAGTGTTCTGACACCAGTAACATTTTACCATAAAGTAAGTAACCTCAAAAACATTTTGCAAGTTGGTTCCACCTGTTCTGCCATGAAGACCTTGCTGGTGTCTGAATGATCAGATGAAAAGGCATTTCAGTGTTTTCTGCCTTAACCAACTTTTCACTAAACAGTAGTTACATTTCTTTTTTCTCTCAGAGAACATCTTATGCTCATCAAGAAACCTAACTATGCCAAACAAGAGCTATATGTAGAGCAGCTCAAGAGAAAGTGGAGAGGTAGCAATAAGCTGGCTGGACATTCCCGGGTCATGGATTAGAGCAGTCTGTTACCCATAATAATAATGTGTAGCTGCTTATGGCTTGATTGAGTCATTTCAGCAACCAGAGATCAGCACTGGAATACTTTGCCTGCTGCCCTTTCCGTGAGACAAATCCTCTTTTTCAGATTCAAAAAAAAAGCCTGACATAAAATGGTTTCATCATCTCTCCAGCACCTGTGAGTTGTGCAACAGCTGAGTCACAAGTTCTACTCTTTTAACACCTTTCTATTTCTTCATCATGCCTTCTCTTTCAGTCTACAGCTACTTTCAGTCTCATATCTGTCTTGTCACTGTCTCTTCACTTGTCATCAAAGTTCTTTTCCATGGCATTGCATTTGTATGCATTCTGCTCTTTCACAAACATATTCCATACAGCCCTTGAGAGAGCTGTCTCTTCCAGTTCCATCATGACAATCTGCTCACTTCCTTTTTCCTTGAGTGATGCTTTTCTTCTGCATGGTCATTTTCCAATGTACTCTGCCTCACTGCATCCTGACTCTGCTTTCAGAATACAAATGGATTTTCCTTGTAGCACTCTTTCTTTTCTTGTTATATTTCCAGGTTGTTCACTTGGGGACCTGATTCAGTGATTTACATCACATACCTATTGTCCAGCAGTCCTTCTAATTATGCCACACTAGGAGCTGTATTATGAAGCCTAGACTAATTAACAAAGTTGTGTAAGATGTGTCTGTGTAGGCTAAGTGGAGTGGCTGCAATGAATTGCACTGGTGAAACTTCCCAGGGTGGAGACACCCTCGCCTCCTCCACACAAGAGCTCAGGTACAAAACTATGTGATGAATGCTGTAATTTTCAGACCAATAAGATCCTTCATTAGTCACACAGGGATGCATTTAAAACATTCCTTGTTTTCCTTTGATTCTGTCAAGATTGTTTCAAGAACAGAAACAGTCCAGCTGTGACAGAATGGAGTTACATTTAGACCGATTTTCCCACTTGCTATGCATGGCTACATGTTGTGTTTGCAACCAACATGGTAAGTGCACCACTTTCATTTCCAGGACTGATAATCAAGACGATCATGCAAAAAGAGTTTGAAATCCTGAGTGGGTATAACTACCCACCTCCCTTTTACATAGACCCATTGTTTTTTCCACTGAGTTTCACCAAGATGGTGCAGAGAGTCTTACTTGATGGGTTAGAAATGTGAACCAACAACACTTGCATTAGCAAAGGCTTTGGAAAAGAGAACCAGATAAGAGACAAAGTTTTGCACAACTAGTGACATATTACATATAGTTAGCATGTAACAGTGATAACAATTCTGAAAACCTACAGTAGCTTATGAAATACTTAATTTAAATTTAGTATTATTAGTTCAATAGTACTAACAGAGTTGACTTGGGGACTGTTGTTAGAAAAGTCTCATTTCCCAGTACGAATATCATGTAGAAAAAATGCCTTTAAAGAAAGCAAACAACAAGAACAAAAACTTTCTTCCTTTTATAATAGCAGAAATAGTAAGGGTTTTCGTTTTTCTGTATGATTTCTTTGCAGAAAAAAATACCTTTGATGCAATCCAGTTTAACTTTACATTATGTACCATAAGTAGATCTCGTAATGACAACAAATGAAAATGAAACGAACTGTGTGTAAAAAAGGGCAAATTAGTAAGTAGTCCAATGGTTTTGAACATCATTCTGAGCAGAAAAAAAACATGAACAACTGACATTCTGTGTTTCTGATGGTACTCATCAGTATTCTCTGTGGTTCCTGAGTTGTTTTATCTTGAACAGCCAGTGATCCTTTTGGTTTGGACAAAAATCCTGTGCACTTACCAGGAAAGCTAAGATGCCCTCAGCAGTTTTGATGTTTCTTTCTGTCTTTTTTGTTTTCTGACTTCACTCCCAACTCACTTTTCAGTGTATCTTTTTTCTTACATACTAGTGTAGGATTACTTGAAATGTTTAGGAAGAAAACACTTTTCCAGTTATCTTTTCTTCTGAGTAAAGTAGCTCTAGGAATTATTGCATAAGAATTATTTACATATAGCAGAGGTGTCAATCTCACATTCACCAGGGGCCACATAAGCTTTGTGATTGCCTTCAAAGGGCTGAATGTAGTTTTAAGACTGTATAAATATAACTACTTCTACATTTATACAGTCCTAAAAGTACATTCGGCCCTTTGAAGGCAACCACAAGCTTTACATGGCCCCTGGTGAAAATGAGTTTGAAACCCCTGACCGTATAGGACAGCTGACCAAAGTGTTGCAGAGTGGGGAAATCAACCCTAAATCAAAACAACAACAAAAGTGACAAAGAAAGAAAAAGTCAGAGAAATAGAGAATATTAGAAAAGTGTGTAGGTTACCTAAATGGTAAATATATCCTTGATGTATCACTTAACTTCTAATTAGTTATATTTTTTCCTTTTCATAACTGTTTTCTTTTTCTGTTTGGAAACTCCTCTTCTGTAAATAGACATTGCTATTTTTCTGCTATTTCAGCCAGAAAACACACTCCAACCTTCAGTCCAGCACACTGCTAATTTATTCTGTGGAATCCATCTTACTTCAAGTGTTCTAATTCAGCAGATATTCTTTCACAGCAAGTAAAAATAAAAAGCAATTTCATCCTCTCCAGCGTCCTAACTTTAGCTGGGATTGTTCACAGAATTAATTTAGCAATAATAATTTAAGTACATTTGAGGTCTTCAGAGAGAATTCACATTTGTTACAACCTCAGCAACTGGAGACCGTAAAATTCTGTTCTTTTCCCATAAGGTCGTGACTCCAGTAGCAAATGTTGTTTCTTCCCATGCTATACAAATCAGCCCTGTTTGAGCAAACCTTACTCATTCTGTCCCATATGTACAACCTCTCCCCAGATCTGTAATGCTGATACTTCCTTTCCAATGACATTTTTCCTGCTGAGGTGTTTCTTCTTCATGGGAAAGGTCAGACCACTGACATTAGCTTGGAACTTTTTGAAAAATGTTGTCATGTTTTCAAGGATAATTACCCCAGAGTTTACTGTATTTTGCATGTGACCTAGCATCTGATGTGGAGTGAAACCACTCAGTTCCTCCACCGCTAGGTTGAACCATGTGCAGTACACCATGGGTACCACGGGGATCATTTCTCTGGTCTAATTCAGAGCATTTGAAATAGAATTGTAAATAGAAATCAGACAGAATTAGATGTTGCCGTCAGAAAACTTATTTGGTCCATGTCCATATCTGACACTTCTTAGGTACCTTCTTTCCAGGAGCCACTTGCGGATGTGTGGAGACCCATATCACACATACGGCCTGTCCACTTATGGGGAGCACCAGGGCTGCTGCTCACATACAGCTAGACCATCCTGTGATCAGCCAGATCTCAGAGAGTCATAGGAGGAGGGCTGGTACATATGATGCTTCTCCCACCCCTGCAGTAGCTTGAGCCACCTAACCTGAAGGGCTGAGCATCACTTATGGTGAGCGTGAAACGGTTACTGCAATCAGCTATAAATGTGTTAGACAGAGCGAACCACTGGCAAGTGCTCAACTAGACCAGGGTACAACTGCCTTTAAAAAAATACATGACATTTCAACTGCTGAAGAGCTTGGACATCAGCAACATGAAGGAATATGATACTTGTTTCCATCAGCAACTTAATCATCCTGCACAACTGAGTATTTCCAGTTTAGTCTCCCTTCTCTCCTCCTTTTCTACCTCATACAGCCTTTTGCTGTTTGTTAGGGGATCATCTTTTGGCCACATGGCTTCTTGTTTGTTTTACTTGTCTGACCTCCAGAGGGATCTGTCAGATAGGGATTCTTATCTTCAGCCCATAATCTCTTTAAAATCTTTCCCAGCTCTTGGCACTCTAGTGTACTGTATTTAAAAGAACCTAATAACTGTATTAGGTTAGTTGGCTTTATTATTTTTATATGGTTATTCATTAACTTCAGATGGTATTTTTAAGAATAAAATCGGAAAAAAAAAAAAATAAAAATGAAAATTATCCCTCATACAAAATTACGCATGTATTCTGTCCTATGCGAGTCAAATTCTGCCATATACCATATGTCTACAATAATAAGTTTTGAGTACATATCACAGACAAAGCCATGAATTGCTCTGTATTTCAGAGTTTGATTGTAATTTTCCATTATTGTAAACTACTATCACTTTTATTCTAGATAAGGATCTTCAGAAAAATCTGAATATATGACTACAGCCAGTTTAGATTCAATTTTATTTGAGAACATAAATAATGATGACTTTTAGCTTTATGATGACTTGGAAATCAGGTCAATATTTAAATATTGGAGGGAAGGTTGTCTCCCATGAGTGGATTCTGCAATTATATCCTCTATCTGTGAGATGTGGGTATACTTCCATCTTGCAAGCTAATGTTCTTTCTCAAGAATATTTGTGTCTAAATAAATTAGGCTAAAGCTATAACAGTCTTTGCCAGCTGACTCTCCTTGCAATGGGGGAAAAATCCACTCCTGGAAGGCAATCATTTCAGTGATTTAGCATGCCTGGACATAACTATACAGAACAGAGCATAGTTCAACCTTGTTGCTGCATTAGGCTTGCAAAGATAAGCCAAGAACAACAATAAAAATTGAATGTAGACATTAGTTGATGCTGCTATTGTGATTGTGCAGTTCAGTAAGTCAGAATATTCCATAGCTTACAAATAGAATTTCATGCTGCTTCCACCACTAATAAATACATAGCTGTTAGTTTGATCAACAAACCCAATTGTGGGCAAAATACTATAATACAGAGATGCTTGCCAAAAGCTATTTGGACACTGACCATAGTTCATGCAATTGTTCTGACATTTTTTGTTCAATGAGAATTGACACACAGTTATTAAAAACAATCAAATATTTGCCAAGAAAGAAACAGAATACACAATGCAACATTCCTCTTTGGCACCGGAGGACAGTCAGAGACAGCCTTAAAGTACTTTGTGTCTCTCTCAGACTGCACTGAAACATGTCTATACTTTGTCATGTGCCCTTTTTTAGAACATTTTCTCAGGGCATGGACTTGTGTCAATGGATGAGGGTACTAAGAATGTGTGACTCCTACTGAGCATCTTTAGAAAGAACATGAGTTTCCAAATAAAACTTCTGAGAACTTCAGACACTCCTGTCGGGAGACCAAGCTAATGAATTAGTTTATTTTTGAATTTTATTAACCATAAATGTGAAAAGATGACAGAAGCAACATACTGATATGTCATGGTAATGAGACACGTGCATATGGAAAGATACAGTAAGTTCAGCTTTATTGGGCTCATCACCTTTCATTCCTTTTAGAATGGGTGATGAATATGAGAAAAATTATTGGAGTAGTTTGTTCCAGTAAAGCAATTCTCTTCTGCATCAAAACATATTAATGAAAGCTTAAGAACCCTTACATCTTTTTAATAAATAAGCCAATTATGTATATAATGGTACAGTAATAAAAATGCTAATTATTTAATATTGGGAAATAATAGATGTGCTTGCAGTAGCCCCATGTTAATTAGTAGTCTTTTTTTTTTTTCCAATGCTGTTTTATTTTCATGAATGGTACTATGCCATTTCAATGGAGAACACTTCCTCTTTTGGATTTCATAACTCTCAAGGGCACACTAGAGAGTGAATCTGTTACATCCAACACGTAAATATTAAGCAATCAGGAGATTCAATGAAGTTATTTTGGTTCATTTTCTTTTATTTATGTGGAGTAATTTCAGCAAAATATCCTACAGGAAGAGTGCAAAACTTTTCTGCACATTG